>NW_026261523.1:600000-1036149 GCF_024610245.1 Lodderomyces pseudojiufengensis
ACTTTGGAGGTTCAAATAGTTTAAATAATTTTGCATCATCATATGATCGAGCTCAAAAATATAGTGGGACGTCGTTTATGGAGGGATATGATGATGATCATAACAACGAAAATAATCATTATAATAATCAAGGACAATTTATGAATTTTGAATCATCTAGTTTATTACCTTCTGATAGACCAATTTCTCCATGTGATGAAGAATCATATATAGGAGATGAAGAAAATCAATTACCACAAGGTGAAAATAGAATACGGCATTTTCAATTTCCTGATCAGTCATTAAGAGATAGTAACGATTCAAATAAATCAAATAATGAAGAAGAAGAAGAAGAAGAAGAAGAAAATCATGATGATGAGTTTACTCCATTAATTCCAACTATTTCAAAAAATAGTATTTCATCATCATCAATTACAAAATCATTTATATTAAAAATTGGAAATTCAACATCACTTCAAACTATTTTTAATTCAATTAATACATTAGTTGGTATTGGAATGTTTTCATTACCATTTGGTTTTAAATTAAGTGGTTGGGTTATTGGTATATTTTTATTAATTAGTTCAGCATTAGTAACAAATATAACATCAAAATATTTAGGTAAAATTTTAAAATTACATCCAAATTTAATGACTTATGGAGATATATCTTTTAAATTTGGTGGTAAATTTTTTTCAATTTTAATTACTTTTTTTTTCATAATTGATTTATTTGGAGCTTCATTAAGTTTAATTATATTATTTAGTGATTGTTTTTTTATAATTTGGGAAAATTTAAAATTTTTAAAATTAATTTGTATTTTAATTATTTTTATAACAAGTTTTTTACCATTACATATATTATCAAGATTAAGTCTTTTTGGAATATTTAGTACAATTGGTATAATATCAATAATTATAATAAGTGGATTTATTATAAATGAATTTCCTGGTTCATTAATTAATTTTGCAGAAACTTCAATTTATCCAACTAATTTTAAAAATTTTTGTTTTAGTTTAGGTATATTTATGGCTCCATGGGGTGGTCATCCAGTATTTCCTGAATTATATCGTGATATGAAAAATCCAAAAAAATATAATAAAACAAGTAATATATCATTTTTTATAACTTTTATTTTAGATTTTACAATTGGAATTATTGGATATTTAATGTATGGAAATTTAGTTGATGATTCAATTATAAAAAATATAATGTCAAATTCAAATATGCCAAATTGGATTAATCAAATTTTATATTTATTATTAGGTATATTACCAATATCAAAATTACCATTAGTTACAAGACCTATTATTACAACTTATGAAAATTTATTGGGAATATCAATTCATCATCATCATCATCATCATCATCAAAAGCAAAACATTTTTAAATCAAAAAATAAAAAATTAATAAGAATAATAATGAGAATTTTATTTTGTATACTTTTATTATTAATTTCAATTTTATTTAAATCTTTTGGTAAATTAATTTCATTTTTAGGAAGTGCAATATGTTATACAGTTTGTTTAACATTACCATTATTATTTTATTTAAAATTAAATTATTCACAAATTGATAAATTTGAAAAAATTTTAATATATTTTGGTATAATTGTATCTATAATATTAAGTATACTAGGAACTTATGCTTCAATTACGGTTAGATTTTGAGAGTTGAAATAGATATATAAATTTAGACAATTGTAATATTACACTTAATTCATTTTAATCATTAATTTATTTCATTTTTTAAGTAAGTATATACTCTTATTAACTTTTTTTTTTTATTCTCTAAATTTTTCAAAAACCAATTGATTCCAAAACCGCATTAAACCCTTTCATAAATCATTTTCCCCATGAAAACCCATTGCAAAAACATTTGACAAAAAAAAAAAATCATTATGTACAAAATTCATCACCAATAAATCAAACCTTTAAGTTGTGGACTATTAACCAATTTATTAAGACGATTTTCTATTACGACTACCTCTTCTATCATTACCATAATCATTGTGATGATCACTAGTATATAAATCATAATTATTTTCAGTTCCATACATTCGTTCTTGTTGTTGAGTATTAGCTAAATATTGAGCCATTACTTGAGATCCGGAAGTAGTATATGGACTTTTACCAACGTATTGAGGTGATTGTAATGGCATTGGTATAATTTGAGGAGATTGTTGAACAACAGGTACATATCGGACTTGGTGTGATCCATCATTATTATTATTATTATTGTGATGATGATGTTGATGTTGTGGGTTTGGTGAGAAAAATTGTTGTTGTTGTGGATGTTGAACTGATTGTTGTATTGGTATTGCTATTGAAGATGGTTGACTTACAAACACTGGCTGACCATGAAGATTTGGATTTGGTGAAGGTTGATATATTTGATTTGATCTAAAACTACTAGTTGAACTTGTACGACTCAATTGTGGTAAGAAATAGACTGGTTGTGGTTGCATATATGGCGATGGTGGGATAGAAGATTGTGGATGATGATTGTGATTATGATTATGATGATGAGTAAATGAATCATTATATCTTGAAGAACTATTTATGGAAATATTTGATGAATTTCTTGAAAATTTTCTTTGAGAAAATGAAGTATCTTGATTATGATAAATTTTTTGATGTCTAATATGTGGTCTTTGTTGTTTACTTTTTTGATTTGATGGATTAATGTGACCATTTTGTTTACCAGTTGCAGTAGTATTATTAGTTGAAGTAGTTTCATCAGATCCAATAATGATTGAAACATCTTCGTCATCATCACTTTCATCTTCTTCTTCATCATCTTCATTTTCTTCTTCTTTTACAACTCCATTGATAATTGATTCTTGATTCAAATTTGATTTATTTTCAGATTTTGTTAATTCTGTGGTTTCATCATTTTTTTCCCCATTCAATTCATTCGATTTGATACTACTTTTTTCCATATCTTTGATTATTCCGAAAACCATGGCAGCTTCATCATTTATAAGAGCCTCATTATCATCCGCACGAGTAATTTCTTTTGCATCTTCTGGTTGACTTTTATTGTTATTGTTGTCATATTTGTTTCTATTTCTACCATGTTTTCTAACACTTGCATGTAATTGATCTTGATATTGTTGATAAGTTGAACCTTGACTACCACTTAATTTTTTTCTAAAAGAAAATTTTGGAGGATTTCCACAACGATCTTTTGCAAAACTAATTTTAAAAATTTTATATTTATTATAAAATGTTGTAGCTTTTTCCATATCATTATTAAATAATTTATTTAATCTGAATAAAGAATCTTTTTCTTCACAATTAAATGAATCAACTACTTTAATAGCTTCTGCTATATTTAAAAAATTTAAAAATGCACAATCTTTATTATGATAAAAATTTATTTGTTCTAATTCTCCAATTTTTGAGAAATCATTTCTTAATTCATCTTCATTTGGAATTATTGGTTTTGGTGAATCATTATCCCTATTAGTTTTAACACCAAGATAAACATTTCTTGATGCCCCTGCAGTGACTGCTAATGCAATATCTCTACTTAAAGGGCCACTATGTTGTTTAGCCCAACCAACGGTTACATCATATCCATGTACAACTAATTGATGTAATACTTGATGATTTGTATAAAATTTATAAGCGACAGCTGGATCAATAAATGTAATAAAACACATTTTCTTTTCAGGATAATAACATATGGATTCAACTAAACCTCCAGCTCTTACATTATTAGCAATTTCTTCGATAGTTGTATTAGGATGTAAATTACCCAAATAAATTGATCTATTACCATTATTTGATGACTGTTCAACGTTATAATTCATGTAAGGCATTGGTATTAATTGTGGTACAATTGGATGTATTTGACTAAATCTTGAACTTGAAGATAACATTGAATAACCTTCATCACTTATAGTAGAATTTTCAGAATCAAATTCATAACCATCAACGTCATTACCATCATTATTATTTAACAAATCATTTGAATCTTTCGAAGAAGTTGAGTTTGATAATTTTAATGAACTTTGATCAATTTTAGAAAAATCTAGTACGGTTCTATCACATCTATCTTTCCCAAATTTAATATTTCGATAAGTAATATCAAATTTTGAATTTACATCATTGATTTCTTTTGGAATAATTGAATTTTTTCTGGTTGAATCCTTTTTATTAATCAATTTTTCCAAATCATTTTGAATACGTCTTGAATAATTTTCATAGGCTCGTATTGATGATTCAATTGATGTAAAATGAACAAATATTTCTCCTTTGATGTAGTTTATTTTTTCTTCTTCTTCTTCTTCTTCGATTTGTAATTCTCCATTTTTTATTGAATCTGATTCAACCAATTCTTTTTCATCTTTCTCAATCAATTCACCTATAGTTTCCTTATTTTGTACCTCATTATTAAATTCAAGTTTAAATTCTTCAATATCACCAAATTTTTCACATTGTGCAACTAAAAATTGTTGAATTTGGTTAAATCTGTCATCAGTTGTAATATCATCAGGTAATAAATCTTTAAATCTAAATTCAACTTTCAAACATCTAGTGGCTTGATACTCTAAGATATAATTTAAAACTTTTAATTTGATATTGTCATCTTTAGTGGAATAATTATTAAATTTATTATTATCGATATATTCATTCATTGTGATTTCTAAATCTTCTGAATTCAAGGCTTTTCTTAATTTATTTAATTCTTCTGAATCTTCTCCATTAAATTTTGCTAAAAACAGTAATGAAACTTTAGAATTAACAAATGATATATAACAATTTTCATTATTATTATTTTCATTTTTATTAGGTACAAGTTTAATTAATTCAATAGGTCCAAATTCTATATGATTTAATAATTCATTTAATGAAATATTATTAGATAAATTTTTTAAAATTATAGTTCTAGAAGCTGTAATTTGATCAATTGTATTATTAACCCCTCCACCATTTATTGAACCGTTTGATTCATTCGATAATAATGAAGTATTTGAAGCTAATCTTGAAGATCTTCTTTCTGGAGCAAATTGATAACTATTATTTGACGATTTTCTAGATCTACCCATTCTCGGTGAGGAAGATTGCAGATATTGATGTTGATTCTGCTGCTGATGTTGTTGTTGTTGAATTTGATGAGAATTATTCATAGTAAAAAACTGTGTAGTTGGAGTAGGTGTGAAATATGATCCCATTATAAGATTTGTTTGATCTAATGGAGTTAATGGACCATGACGTTGTTGAGAAAGATAATTTTGTTGTTGATTGTGTTGATGATTATTTATAGTAAAAGGTTGAATTTGTAAAGGTGGAGGTAAATTTTCTATCGATCTTGTATGATTTCCATAATATATTTGTTGATACATTCTATTCTTTTATATTAAATTTTGTTCCCCTTAGAATACCCTTATTCTTTCTTACTTCAACTAAGGTGGGTGCTATTTTTGAATGATAATTGTTTGGACTTCTTATAAAACCAAATAGTGAGAGTTTGTAAAACTAACGATTGAATTGTATCTAACTTGAAGTGGTGTATGATACCTGTTTTTTTTTTTCAACAACTACTTTATACTAATGTGTAACTTTATCCCAATAATAAACGATAGTGATAGTAAATTCAGAAATGAAGTTGAGAATTCCTTAAACGAAAGTGATTCCAGATAGCAGTGGGTAGAAGTTGTTATGGTTGATGGTATGAATTGGTAAAATAAAGGTTGATAACAAATATTTTGTAAATGAATGATATTAATAAAAAAGTTGAATATAAATTTCTAATAATAATTCAAAAAAATATTATTGTAAATGATAAAAAAAATAAAAAATATAACAAAATAACAAACTATGATAATAAATATTTTGAAAGTAATTAATGAAGTAGTAGTAGTTAATTATATGACTTTTTGGTGTAAATAAATTGAAATTTATTTTGGTGTATGTTAGTGTTAAAATTAATATATATATTTTAAGTAAGTGAATGTGTGTGTGTGTGTGTGTGTGTGCGAGTGTTAAAATTTATTAGTGAGTAGTGTAATTTGACTCAATTTTAATTTTTTTTATTTTTCGAGGAAGGAAATTTAAATTTTTGTTTCAGTTTAGTTTTTTTTTTCAATATCACAATAATAAAATGTTACCTTACTTACTTTTATAATTAAAACAATAGACTAGTGATAGAAATAGGATATCAAGTACTTGATTGCTTTTGTTATTTTGTTATAACAAAGGTATTATCAATTTAAGGAAATTTATTTTTTACTTTGAATATTCCAATTACTGTTCGATATTTTTGAAATTTCCAATCCACTTACTTCTAGTATTCACTGAATATAAATATACAAATGATATTTGAATATGAACTGAAATTGGAATTGACTAATATAAAGAAAGCTTGTTTTGTATCTAAAAAGATTTGAAGAAACTTAAAGTCCTATGAAAAAATGGAAAAAAAGAAAATAAAATTGAGTACGAAAATCAGATTATCGCCAAAAGTTTTTTTTTTTTTCAGTAAATATTTTGATCTTTATAATTGGCGTTTTTATTGTTGAATAATACTTGAGTTTTGAATCTCTGGTTTTAAGTAGTGATGATTAGCTTAAGCAATAATGTAGAATGCGCGCTAATCGACCAGTTGCGAAGTGTTGACTCCTGAAATTTTGTTCGTTGGTTCACCAAATTTTGACGAATTGATTAATGTTATTTATTTACCTTTTGATTAATACTTGTTATTAAAAATTATTTTTAGCAGTTATTATTATTATTTATTATGTTAAAAATTAAATTAAAACTTTTTTTATTCTTTCACGTAAATCCTTTTTTTTATTTTTAATTTTAGGTGAAAATCTAAAATTTAAATGTATGAAACGTATGAATAAGTTAATTAATTAAGTAATATTGGAAAATTTGATCGTCTTAATTGAATCGTTTTAAACCTTGACGAATAAACTTGAAAAAATACATAAATCACTACTAATAAGGGGCAAATGAATTATTCTAAAAAAATTTTTTGTTTGATTATATGTTAATTAATTTATTAATAGTACAATTTTTTGATTTTGCATATACCACAACATGAATCTATTGTACATAAAATATATGAAAAAGAAGGAAATAACAACGTATGATTTCTTAAATAAATATTAATTTTATCCCATTTTGTTCTCTCTTTCCCTCAAATCTAATTTGCAATATTTTCGTAAATTAACAATTAAATTATATCTCTTATACAAAATCTGATATCTTGATATATGAATTTCCAAAAAATACAATAAAATTGGATTATTTAGAAATCATCATCCATTTGATTATCAGCTTGAATACCCTATGGTTATTTTCTTTTTAGTTTTTATCAAAAAACTTAGAAAACTGCTTGCAACATTTTTTCCCATAATTAATATCGTATTCTTTCAAAGACTTTGTTACCAACACCGAGATTTCGTGTTAAAATTAAACTTTTGAAAACTCCAATTAAAAAGGCGTTTTCATAAACTTTTTCTTCCAAATTAAGTTTTAGATTTTTAAAAAGTGAAAAGGGTTTTGTCTATATCTTCTATCAATAATCTTGTGATACTCGAGTAAACTTTCAATTAGCTTGTGTTAACAATTTATATTTTTGATTTAGTGTCATAGTTTATGGTTATAAAATATCTAAAATAATCTTAAAAATCTAAACCTCAAGGGATTTTAATATTGTGATCTCTTTATAAAAGATTGAATGTATCTCGTGTAATGGTGATTGTTATAATCTTTCATACCCCAGATGTTTTCAATGATAAATTTTTAAATTACTTTGCTGAATGTATAAATTGATGTAAGAATCCGCTTTGATTGAATATGAAATTTTTCATTCACCAAATTCTTTCAATGAATAAAGAAACCGGTTTTATCAAACACAAACAACGCATATACTCCCGCATTGATATTTCATGGTTACATTGTAATTAATGAAAGACGTGATTTTCAAATAGATTTAGTGATTTGGTTGTATTCAAAAATAAAAATTGTTGATAAATAATTCCTACTTTCATCGCGTTTCCGCTACTTGCACCAGTTGATAGTCCAATTGATTTTTCCAAATCGGCCAAATATTTTTTTCATATTGTGTTTTATAGTCTTGATCTATATCAACTCTTTTTGATCGTGTTTTTGAAGCAGATTGATTAAAAAAAGGTTGTAAAAAATTTTTGACTGCAAAAAAAAATAGAAAATCAAAATTTATTAATTTGATTAACTTTATTTAAGTCTTTGACTACCATAAATTATCTTGATAAATTGCAATGGTGCATGAAACTTTTAAAATTGACAAAATACTTGATCACGTCTAGCTTGTTGTTTAACTTCAAATTTTTTCGTGGTCACTTGACATCTTTAAGATTCAATACATGACCAATCGTCGATTCTATTGCTTATAGGAAATTTGCAATGATATAACAGACTTTGTGATAAATTAAGTTCATTCCGAACTGGATATTTTGCGAAGCCAGGAGCTAATGTATTTAGAGTCGGATGAGATAGTTTTATTAAAGGTACTAACATCAAGTTCACTTAACACTTCAAATGTGGTAGAGTGATAATTGTTCAACAATTTTATGTCCTAAAATGTTGAGTGCAGTATGTCAAGACTGCTTAATTAGTTTAAATGCCCTTAAATCTGTAGTCGGTGTCAACATCTACGTTTACTAAAGAAAGTAGTTTTTTATGGAGATAAAGTCAAAATAATGGACAATTATTGGGCAACTTTCCAATCAGTCAATCAGCTCCTCTCAAATAAGCTGTTCTAATACAATTTTATGTAACGCTTTGATCATAAGAGTTTCTCTTGTGTTTTAAACTCTACTGCTATTCTTCATACATGAATCAAATTTTTTGCAGCCAAACTGTCGTGTATTATTGGTACTGAAACAAAAGTAAAAATTGACGGATCTAAATAAGATTCGAAATGCAAAATCCGACAAAGAAATCAATACTTTAAAAAAAGCTCATCTACTGAATTAAGCTACCAATTATCGCATACTTTTGAGATCAACAATTTTTTTTTCTCTTTTCTCTTTTGGTGAAATCTTTTAACTAAACATCATCTTTGTATTACAAAAATCATAGATTAATCATATCAGATCAATCAATCAATCAATCAATCAACTGATCCATCAATCGATTAATCAATTAACTAATCAATCAATCATTTAATCATCAACGAAGTATTAGGATAACAAATCATTATATTCACTAATAGTAACAACTTCGTTAGCATTAATACATATACTATTTTTTTTTTCAAATACATCTTATAGATAGAATCATATTAAAATGGCTCAAGAAGTTCCTACTTTCAAATTAGTTTTAGTCGGTGATGGTGGTACTGGTAAAACCACCTTCGTTAAAAGACATTTAACTGGTGAATTCGAAAAAAAATATATTGCAACTTTAGGTGTTGAAGTTCATCCATTAGGTTTCCATACTAATTTTGGTGAATTAAAATTCGATGTATGGGATACTGCTGGTCAAGAAAAATTTGGTGGTTTAAGAGATGGTTATTATATTAATGGTCAATGTGGTATCATTATGTTTGATGTTACTTCAAGAATTACTTATAAAAATGTACCAAATTGGCATAGAGATTTAGTAAGAGTTTGTGAAAATATTCCAATTGTATTATGTGGTAATAAAGTTGATGTTAAAGAACGTAAAGTTAAAGCAAAAACTATTACATTTCATAGAAAGAAAAATTTACAATATTATGATATTTCAGCAAAATCAAATTATAATTTTGAAAAACCATTTTTATGGTTAGCTAGAAAATTAGTTGGTAATCCTCAATTAGAATTTGTTGCTTCACCAGCTTTAGCTCCACCAGAAGTTCAAGTTGATTCTGACTTGATGCAAAAATATCAACAAGAAATGGAACAAGCTACTGCTTTACCATTACCAGATGAAGATGATGCTGATTTATAAACATATTAGAGAAAAAGATTTTGAATGCAGTATCATTACATGTATTACTTTTTAAGTATAATAATTAACTATATAGTATAATATCAAAAGCATATTTGATTATATTGAATTTCCTATGTATTGTAGCCTCTTTGTTGCATTGATTCTTTTTGCTTAAGAGTTAAATCCATTAATTAGATCGACATAGAGTAATCCTTAGAACGCTCTTACAAATTGATATGCCCTGCTTGTCATCATGATATCATTATTAGTCATTTAACATTATATAGACCCGCTATATAACTCTACATTAATGTTGTTGCCTCATTTGTAAAAACATGGCTTTCTGATACTCTCTGGTATTATTATATACAGATGGAGGTGGATTTGGTAAACCTGTGAAATGAGGAGGTGGAGGTAAATTAACTTCTTCATCATCATCCTCATTATTATTTTTTGATTGCATATCAATTATCATAGCATCTTCATTTCTTTTACGTTGATCATTTTGATTTAAAATTAAATTTTTATCATCTGGACCACCAGGTACTCCTTTATTCAATTTATCCAATGTGATTTCATATATTAAATTCAGTGGTTTCCATTCTCCTGTTTCTTTTGCTTTAAATTCATAATAATCACAATAATATTTTATATGATTTTTACCTTGTAAATGAGATTTTCTAACACTTCTCGTATCATGAGTCAAATATGACTTGCAATAATCACAATAATATTTAGGCATATGGTTGAGTCCTTGAAATTAACCGGCTGGATGATATTATGTATTAATGATGGTTAACACTAGATGGAATCACGTGAATTACCAGTTTTCACTACTTGTCCAATGGAAATGTATTATTTAGTACTGTGTATTTGGTAGCATATCTCAAATTATTTGAAAATAATATACACTACTAAATATGCGAATCGCAAATTCTGAAATTGTATGGTGAAAAAAAATTGATACAAGACCAAGGTCAATTTGACAGATTAAACTAAAATCAAACATATACATATATACACACTCACAATGTTCAGACCAATTGCCGTATGTAATAATAATGGGTTGCAGGAAACAATAACAGGTGGAGATATCATGACCGGCTAATTTGAAATTCCAATCTGTTTAAAATGTAATTACTCCAACATTTCATAAAAGTTTATACGAGGTCAAATAATATACTGCTTGAAATCAAATGAAAAGAGTAGATTTGTTAACGATATAGTGGTTGACCGGGTTTCAAGCTCAAACTTGAATGGCCAATGTGATATTGACTGATCTCCCATCAGGTCCGTCTGCTAACAGGTTTAAGCAAACTGTTGTTCCCACTTAACAATTCCCGATGTTACTGAAAAATACTAACAATTTTCCTATAGCGTATATGCTCAAAGAGACTTTTGTCTGCCACACCAAAAAGACTGAACTTAATTGGAGATTTATACGTTCAAAATATTAGACAATTCAAACCAAAAGCTTTAACACAAGAAGAAATCGATTCAGCTGTAAAAAGATTCCAATTACCAGGGAAACCAACCATTCCTCAAATTCATGAATTATCAAGTGAAAATGTTAAAGAATATGAAACTAGTGATGTAAATACTGCTGCTTACGATAATGAGAAAGTTGATACAACTGAAAATACCAAACCAGATAATGATGACTGGTTTGTGCTCGATGATGTCGAAGAAACTGCTCATTAATTTTCAAGTATTGGATTAGGATTAAATTGATAATAAATGTAGACCAATGTTGATATAAAAATTTACTAAAATCAAATTGATCTCTTCTGTATTTATTAGCAAATTGTTTATAACTATAGCGAAAAGCTTTGGTTCCTCTTTGCTTTGTCTGGATAGTTACCTTCACGACTATCCACTCGTCATGAATTTAAGCTCAAAATAGACACTCTGAATTCTGAAGTGGAAATTTTGTGTAATTATCATAAATCAAAACAAACTTTATCAATAAATCTTATATCAAATCTATAGAATCTTAGAAACACCAAAAGCATGACGGATTCATATTCATATTATAAAAGAGCCAACTTAATATCATCGGCAAACTATTTGAACTCCACACTTCAATCAAGAGCATATATAGACACCAAACTATTATTTCCCAGCATTAATTCAAAAGATTTGATCAGAACTGATCAAGACCATGACAATGAAATCGTAATCACAGATGAACTTATGCAGAATGACCAAACCATAATTGAAGTTATGATGGATTTAATACAGTCTATTGACAAGTATAGAAGTCAGCAAAAGATTATAAATGAATCAATAACGTCTAAAAACAATACTATAGATGAATTAAATAATGAAGTGAACCATTTAAAACGACAATTGACTATGAAGGAAAAGAAAAACAGAGATTGCGTAATTGAAAGAAACAAATTCATTAATAAATTCAACCATGTATATTCAATAAATAAAACTCAGAATAGGAATTTGAAACATCTATCTCATTCAATGAAGGATATTGCAATTAAAAATAAAATTGATATGAAAAGGAAGGATTTGATAATTGACGAGTTGAAGAGCAAACTAATAACGAGAAGAAATTTAAGTACGACCATCGAATATGGAATTCCTTTGACACCCAGAATAGAAAGAAGCGATGAATTTCCCATGAATGAAATTGAAGATACTTCCAATCAAATTACGAATTCCACGAAGGAGAAAAAGAGTTCAGTCTCTGACATTCAAAATTCAAACAACGATGAATTAACAACATATATTGATCAATTATCAAATACAATAAATGATATGACTTCAGAAAATTATAAATTGAATAATCTAGTCAAACTGATTGAAAATTATTTATCATTAATTAATTTAAATCTACTATCCTATAAAGACATAAACTTAGATGATTTAATTCCTAACCCAACAGAAACAATAAACAATTCAACAATAAATGAAGTTACAGATGAGATAATAATGAAACATTATAATGAAATTGAAAATTGTGAATTTTTATCAAAACCTTTATTAGAAGAATTTAATAAATTTTACAACAATTTGAATAATGTTTTACAACTAATAAGTTTTAATAATTTTTCAAGTACGATTAATATGGGTGGTGATTTAAATTCTGATTCAATAATTAAAAACTTGACTAATGATTTAGCTATAACTAAAGAGAATTTACAAAAATCTTTTCAAACCATTGAAATGTGGAAAGAAATTGCACAGAAGAATAATGTATAGATTAAAGATATACTAGTTTGATAAATACATAGCTATTTGTATCAATTACTTTATTCATAAGTTGCAGGAATAGCATCATGTTTTCTTACATTACCTAATGAACTCTTTGAGGTAACAATTGATAATGGGAAATCATTGGTAACCTGAATCATTTTTGTACTAAATGCTGCTTCTTTTAAAGGCAAAGAATATAAATCTTCTAATGAATCACGTAATAATAAGCCAGTACAATAAATATTTTTATATTCTTTATCATGTTTTGATATTGTGATTTCATTATCTAAATTTAAATTTTCTACTGGACTGATTGGACCTTCACTAATTTTATCTTTATTTCTTTCATCATCCATGATAAAAATTTTATTAATTCTGATTATGTCACCAGGTTCTAATAAATCAAATTCATTTTCTTTTCTACCTTTGAAAGGTTTGATAACAACTACTTCATCACCAACCTTGATATATTTATCAGGAGAAGCTGATAATAATGGATCACTAACTTGACGAATGATGCCATTTTCAAAACTGTTGAGGTCAGGTTTATCATCCATCGAATCTTGCAAATTTGATGTGAGCGCAGTTGAAATAACAGGGGGTGATTCAAATTCGTTAACTTTGGAAGAATGATTAAGTGGTTGTGCTAAAATTGTTGGGACCAATTGATCAGTTTCATCGTTGGTATTAATTTGTTTAGTTTCAAAATTCAGTGAAATCAGTGCATCAACTTTCGGGGAAAGAGAAATGTTTGAACCATTATCTTGACCAATTTCAGGAACAATAGGTACTGCTTCATCATTTGTAATTTCTTTAGAAATCTGAATATCCAAAGAAGGTGCTTTAGTTTTAACTTGATCGTTCTTTGTTTTTACTGGACATGACTTCTGATCAGAATGAGTGGGGACTACTAATGAATCCAATGGAAAACTATTTAATCCAACTTTTGAGCTGTTCTGTTGATATTCATCATTAGAATGACTTTGAAATGAATTTTGTTCCCTAGTAACTGAATGAGTGGAACTAATTGCGGGTATGTCTTGTACTTCTTCACCGGTATTAACAGTTAATTCTTTTTGTTTTCTTCTGTGACGAAACATTTTCAAAAACCTTAATTTACCTTTCTTAACTTCACCATTTTCAAGATCTACTGGTACATATACGGAATCTTCGAGCAAACAGCCAAACAAAAGAACAGCAATTACACCTATAGCAAATGACAATACTGAGAATACCAAAATAACCGTGTTTGAAACACCCATTGTAAATATCAATAATGGAAATTTGATGAACTGTTGGGTGAAAAAAAGTTGGTTGTAAAACAAATTTATAAAAATTGGTTGCAAAAATTATTTAAAATACAAAAAATGCGCTATCAATTGCCAAACTGATTTACACACATAATTGAAGGGTTGAAAGAAACTCACGGTCACAACAATGATATCCATTCTTCTGCTAATTCAGGAGACTAGTTCTGATCAACAATACTCATTTTAAGTCCATTTTAGCATTTTTGATAAAATCATCAAATTCATCTGCGTTAACATTTATATCTAGTTCTTTCATTAAATTCTGCTCATCTTCTAATTCCTTTTGTTTCTTTAAACGACTTTCTTCGTCCAAAAGCTTATATTTTCTATTACTTTTCTTAGATTTGCTTTGTTTCACCTTTTGAGCTCGCTCTTTCAATACTGCATTTCTACTGTTTCCAGGATTATACAAATCATCCAACCTCAAAGCTAATAATTCTCTTGCTTTAATTCTATTTCTTTCTTGTAATCTTGATTCTTGACAGGAAACAACAATGTTTGTGGGAATGTGTCTGATTTCAACTTTTGTATTAACTTTGTTCACTTTTTGCCCACCTGGTCCACCTGATTTGATAAATTTTTCTTCAATTTCGTCCTCCTTGACTAGCCATAGTGGTCTTGGTGGTAGTTTGTTCTTCTTTGGAATTGCATATAAACTTATTGGTGTAGTAATAAATGGTCTAATAAATCGTTTGAGCATAATGTTGAGTGGTTTTAAATATAGTCCAGTACTCAAAATAGTCACTATTTAATCAGTTGTAACAGCTATAACCTCCAACATTTGAGAAGAATAATTTGTCCTGTTCAATACCTTAGATGATAGTATGATCTCAGCTCTTACAACTGTCGGAATGACTTGAACGATGAAGCTAAAGGAATCTGTAAAAAATGTTTTGAGGGCTACCACATTTAGTAGATGTACCTAATTTAACTCGATTTGGAAATCTAACAATATCTGTTTATAAAACACGTCTTTTTATTTTTATTTTATTTATTTTTTTAGTTCATGAAATAATAAATTTATCATAAGTAATTATAGTCAAAAATTCGTATCAACCAAAAATCACGATAATTTATCATCTTTTATTCTTTTGCTATATCACTATATATTTCATCCCAGATTCAAAATAAGTCGGCATCATCAGCTTTAAAAGTCCACATTAATTCATAACTAATCTTTCATAAATCCACATGTCATTTGAAAGGCCAAGTGTTTATTCTGCTCCAGTTTTACAAGGAGATGATCCAGATGATAATTCTTTCAATGAAATTACAAGAGCATTCAGATCTTTTATTTTAGAGTTCAGATTGGATTCCCAATTTATATATAGAGATCAATTGAGGGAAAATTTATTATTAAATAATTATTATTTGAAAGTCGATAGTGAACATATAATTGGCTTCAATGATGAATTGAACAAGAAATTGACGGATGACCCGTCTGAAATGATACCATTGTTTGAAAATGCTATTACAGATATTGCGAAAAGAATTGCTTATTTATCAAAAGATGAAGTACCAAATAATTTCCCAACTTGTCAACTAATTTTATATTCGCAAGCCAATAAAGTAAGTATTAGAAACTTAGATTCTGAACATATCGCGAAAATAGTGAGAATAAGTGGTATAATTATTTCAGCGTCAGTATTATCATCTAGAGCTACTCAGGTTCAATTAATATGTCGTCAATGTAAGCATACTATGCAAATGAAAATAAAAAATGGGTTTGGATCAATTCAATTACCAAAATGTCAGAGTCCTCATAATGCTGATCCAAATTCAACTCAAGACAAATGTCCACTAGATTCATATGTCATCGATCATGATAAATCCACATTCGTAGATCAACAAGTTTTAAAATTACAAGAAGCTCCTGATATGGTTCCAGTTGGTGAAATGCCTCGTCATATATTGTTACAAAGCGATAGATATTTAACAAATCAAGTTGTTCCAGGGACAAGAGTTACTATTGTTGGTATTTATTCCATTTTCCAAGCAAAAGTTCAAGGTAAAGACAAGTCCGGAGCAAGCAGTGTAGCTATTAGAAATCCTTATTTGAAAGTTTTGGGTTATCAAACAGATCTTGATAGCGGAGCAAATGGTCAAGGTATAATTTTTAGTGAAGAAGAAGAAGAAGAATTTTTGAAATTGTCAAGAATGTCTAATTTATATGAAGTGTTTGCAAATTCCATCGCTCCATCAATTTATGGTAATCAAGATATTAAAAAAGCTATAACATGTTTGCTCATGGGTGGATCGAAAAAAATTTTACCCGATGGTATGAGACTTAGAGGAGATATTAATGTTTTGTTACTTGGTGATCCTGGTACTGCTAAATCTCAATTATTAAAATTTGTTGAAAAAATTGCACCAATTTCCGTTTATACATCTGGTAAAGGTTCATCAGCTGCAGGTTTAACCGCATCTGTGCAAAGGGATCCACAAACAAGAGATTTCTATCTAGAAGGTGGTGCTATGGTTTTAGCTGATGGAGGTGTGGTTTGTATCGATGAATTTGATAAGATGAGAGATGAAGATAGAGTGGCTATACATGAAGCTATGGAGCAACAAACTATATCTATTGCAAAAGCTGGTATTACTACAATTTTAAATTCAAGAACTTCTGTTTTAGCTGCTGCAAACCCTGTATATGGTAGGTATGACGAATTTAAATCACCTGGTGAAAACATTGATTTCCAAAGTACAATTTTATCAAGATTTGATATGATTTTTATTGTCAAAGACGATCATAATGAAAGAAGGGATATTTCAATTGCACAACATGTTATGAATGTACATGCAGGTGGAAAAACTCAAGAATTACAACAAGAAGGTGAAATACCTATTGAAACTATGAAAAGATATATTCAGTATGTTAAGTTAAGATGTGCACCAAGATTAACTGCAGAGGCTTCTGAAAGATTGTCATCACATTTTGTATCTATCAGAAGAAGACTACAAATTAATGAAAGTGAAATGAATGAAAGATCTTCCATTCCAATTACGGTCCGTCAGTTAGAAGCTATTATACGTATAACTGAATCTTTAGCTAAATTGAGATTGAGTCCAATTGCAACTGAAGAGCATGTGGAAGAAGCTATTAGGTTATTTACTGCTTCTACAATGGATGCTGTGGATCAAGGTGTAGGAAATATAAATGATGCTTCTTTGAATGCTGAAATTAAAAAAGTAGAACAAGAGTTAAGAAGAAGATTACCTATTGGATGGTCCACTGCTTACAGAACTTTAAGAAAAGAATTTGTTGATTCTGGAAAAGCTAGTAGTTCTGCTTTAGAAAAGGCATTATATATCATGGAAAGACATGATGTTATTAAATTTAGACATCAAGGTCAAAACATATTAAGAGTTGGTGTATAGTGAGTTTAACCATAAATATATCGTTTTATTATATTTTCTATTAATTTCATCAAATCGTAAAAAACTTTCTTATATATCATCATGCTTTCAAAATTATTATAACAGAGTCGCCTCTTAAAAACAACTTACTTATGTATCTTTCTTTCGGTACTTGCTTTTTCTTACCAAATTCATTCGTAACTAGGTCTGTCCATAATTCTTTCACGTTCTCCATGATCAAATTACAGTGTCTGTCAAATGCTCGGATTTTCCCAACTAACTTATGATTATTTCTACATGATATAATTACCGGTGAATTTTGCTTTTTAGCTTGGTTTAACAAAGACATGGGACCATGTAGGAATTCAAATTCTTCTAACTTTGATAGTTCTTGTTCCGTAAGTTCTGATCTTGGTCGATCTATAAATTCACTAGATTATAATTGTTAGTAAGTTACTCTTTCATAGGTCTAAACTTAATGTGCTTTTTGCATACCTCATATTGAAAATTGTAGCTTGACGAGTTGAAGAAGAGTTGTATGAAATTGTCTTGTTTATTGGTTTTAATAGTTTTATGTGATTTATTGTATAAACAAATTTGTTTCAAATTTATGTGGTTTGTTTCGCGCAATTATTAGAGTAAAAAAGATACAACTTACTGTAATTTTGCAATTTTTGACCATTTTCGTGGTTAATTTATTAACTTCATGCTATGTAAACTTTTGAGGTACAGCTAGTGGGGCGCTTAGCAAGCAGCCCCTTTTGATAATATTTTCTATACGGTCTTTCAATACCTTTGACAGACATTCAACACCTAATGATCTATAATCAATATGTGCTACATTCTTACCAATTGTAACTTTAGCTTTATCTTCTGGTAATGGTTCTAAAGCTTCCCCGAATTGAGCTTGTAGTATTAAGGAAATTTTTTGAATCCTAGATTCAATATCATCACTTTGTATTAATTTTCTCTTCTCCTCATGTTTATGATTATGGTTGTGAGGTTTAGAAGTTAACTTGACTGAGGCTGGTGATGAATCTATCGAATACAAAATAGCGATAATACTATCGGCTAACGAATCTGCCATTAAATTGTCATTGATCCATTCAACAGTTATATACAAACCGGGAGTATTAGTTTTATCTATATATATGTCAACAACATCCATGATAACAGACTCCCATATTTTTTCATCATCAGCCACAATATCTATAAAGCCAAACATCTGCTCAAGATGCCATTTCATTAAAGAGATGTCAGCATTAATTTTCAAATTCATTTTCGATTTAACCATCGATGTCGACAACTGTGTAAATTCATTCAAGTCTTGTAGCTGGACAAGATTAAGATCAAAATCTTTAGACACCAAAATACCTGACACAATCTGTCCAGGATTGTAAACAATGGATTTGCTTGACTTTTTATCATCTACTTCCATTTTGTCCTCTAAAACCTCTATCTGATCACTAACTTCTACTTCTTCATCTTTCTTCACTTGTTGCTCAATTCCATGTTTCAATTGCAGCAATTGCTCTTCAGCCAATGAACCTAATACTTTTGCTACTTTCAAACCTTTGAATTTTATGATTAGTTCTTCGCAGATCTTAGGATTATAAACCTTCACCTCTTTATCGGTCCCTCTTCTTGACGAATATTTACTTAACAACGCTGACTTCAATCTACCCATTGGAACTGAGTCGCCGTGGACTAAAATAATTTTGGATGGGGAGACTTTATCAATGAATTCCGAATTTTGTTGGAAATCAACATGTGCAGCAAATGATATTTCTTCTACACCAATTCTTCTTGGAATACTTACTTCGGTATTGTTTTGTGATTGTATAATTTGAGGTTCTTTCAATAAATCTTTAGCCATGGTTCCTTCAACAGAATAACCTGTTAGAATCACTAAATTTTTTTGCTCTGGTGCCCATTTCTCGAGTAATTGTCTCGAAACTCCCGCTTGTAACATCCCTGGAGTTGCAACTACTACAGAAGGTCCTAAATCTGAAAATTTCGATAAATTTTTTATAGATTTTATGTACTTAAAGTCAAAAGGACTAGATCTAGAATCACCTGATGAAGAGAGCCGTATCTTATCATTCATAATTCCTGTGTAAGTTTCATAAACGGCCATACATTTCCTAGCTAAATCAGAGCAATAATAAACGTTAACGTTTTGTAGATCTTCATTTTTCAGCCAATATTCATCAAGGATCAATAATAATTCTTGAGCATTACCTAATGCAAAAACAGGTAGCAAAACTCTTCCACCTCTTGTAAGTGTAGCATGAATGTGACTCGTTAATTTCTTCTCTAATTCAGCTTTTGGCTCTAAGGTACCCGTACCAAAAGTTGATTCCGTAATTAAAATGTCTGGTTTATTTGGTGGCACTTCAGCTGAATGTAAATGTCGATTTTCCTCTCTTGAATAATCACCCGTGAAAAGTATTTTGAGTCCTCCAATTTCTATAAAATACATACATGCTCCTAAAACATGACCAGCATGGTAAGCTGTGAATCTTACTCCATCTATTTCCATTGTTGAATGAAAATCAATAGTTTCAATTTTATCAAATGATCTGAAAATATCATCATCTGTGTATAAATTACCACCTTGCTCTGCACCTTCATTTCTTGAATTTCCAATTGATGTAACTCTAACAAAATCTTGCATCAACCATCGGTAAATAGCTTTTGTGGCATGAGTCATGAATACTTTACCTCTAAAGTTTGATTGTTGCATAACATAAGGTAAAGATGCTGAATGATCAACGTGAAAATGACTTATCAACAAAATGTCAACCTTGGATAGATCATATTCATCAAAATAAGGAAATGAAGCATGTCCACTATAAGCTGGATGCATACCAGCGTCCAACATAATAACCTTATTTTTATATTCAATTATGTGACATGATCTTCCAACTTCGTTACATCCTCCTAAACCAAAGAATTTGAAGCTCTCCTCATTGGAAAACTCATCTGTCTTTTCTGCACTCATGCTTCATTGATAGTGTGGTGATTTGTATGAGTATTGATTGTAACTAAATGATTTAAAATATGTTGATAATTTGTAAACATTATATTCTTCTTAAATTTAATATTTTTTTTTAATAATTTACTAATTTGCAACACGGTTTTAATATGTTAACACATTTCATTCACATCAACTAAAATCTCAATCGGTGTTTCTTCACAGCATTTCTTCAATGATATAGCAAATACAAGTGTTTTAATAAATTTTGGATTAATCTGGTAATATGAAGTTGAAATTAATGACCAGGAATATTGAAAAACTCAAGGATGCTTTATCACTAATATCAAATTTAAGAAAATTTGTGATTTTAAAGTTCACATCAGAAGTGTTAAATGTTATCCTGGTAAATGGAGGGTCAGTACTGTCGGAACCACAAGTTTGGTGTAAAATACCGATATCACGACTATTTGAAACTATTGAAATTCAAAGCATGAGAGATAACACGATTCTGATGGAAATAAATGTAGATTTGCTACTACAAACTTTAAAAAATTTTGACAAGGCTAATAGTGAAGGCTTGAACATTAGACTACAAAGAAATGAAACGAGTGGTGAACCTGGTGCTGTTGCAAAATCAGGAAGGACGGCCTCTTTGGCATTATTTTACTCCAACATTAATATCAATTCAAATATCATAAATCATACTTTTCGAATACCTGTGAAGATTTTGAGAGAAGCTCAAGATATGCTAAGTGAACCTACTCATTCTGATATGGGATTAATCATGAGACTACCGAACGAATTTATTACAATGTTTAAAAGATTAGACAAATTCAGAAAAACTCAAAATGACACCGTTCTTATTCAAGCTAGCAAGAGTAAAGGGTTACTGTTTGTATTGGAGGAGGAAGGGAAGTTTAAAGTTACAATAAGTTGGAATAATAAGCTTGAAGTTCATAAACCTAATAATTCGGATGCAGATTCACTAAGAGAGTCATTACGAACAGCAGAAGGCTTATCAGATGCAAGTCAGGTCAATACTGATGTCTATCCAGATGATATAGAGTCAAACGTTAAATTAAAGGATTGGCAGCTGGCTTCCAAGATAGTTGGAAGATGTAAGACTGTTATCCTATATATTGCTGAAAGAGAATGCAGTTTACATTGCTTGTTGGATGAGACAGAAGACGTCGAACTAGTATATTTTATAAATAGTGTTAGAATAGTATAATATCTGGCTGATGTAGATTTTAATCAATATAGTAATTGACTTCTATATTGAGTCATTGAGTCATATGTAATAGCACAAAATTGAAAATCTTGCTTCAAGTCATAATATGAGATTGTAGAATCTTTTTCTCTTTTTTCAATTTAATATAGAAATACATCACTACAACAACTTGTTTGCTTTGAAAAGGACTCGATTGAGAATTTGGTTTTATATTTTTTGCTGCCATAGAATTGCTTAATGTCTGAATTAAAGTCATTAAAGAGGGAAGAACCAAATTATTTTGGTGCTGGTCCTGCATTATTACCAACTGATGTTTTAACTAAAGCTGCTTATGATTTATTATCTTATGATAATGATATCATTGGAATCGGTGAAATCTCACATCGTTCGAAACCTGCAACGGCTGTAATTGATGACACTAAACAAAACTTACGTACATTAATGAACATACCTGATAATTATGAGATATTTTTTTTACAAGGTGGTGGGACCACTGCTTTTTCAGTCATACCATACAATTTATTTGCTAATTATGCTAAAAGAACTGGAAAAAAGGGAAGAGCAGCATACGCAGTAACGGGTACATGGTCTGCCAAGGCTGTTGAAGAAGCTAAAAGATTAGGTTTTGAAGCAGACGTTGTGATTAATACCAAAAATTCAAATTATGGAGATATACCTAACTATACATCATGGGAGCCTATAAAAGAGGATACTGCTTATTTATGGGTTTGTGACAATGAAACAGTGAATGGTAATGAATTTTTTGACACTCCAGGTGAAGAGTATTTGCCAAAAAATGTGGAATTAGTCGCTGATATGTCATCAAATATATTATCAAA
Organism: Lodderomyces pseudojiufengensis; assembly: GCF_024610245.1. Classification (NCBI taxonomy): domain Eukaryota; kingdom Fungi; phylum Ascomycota; class Pichiomycetes; order Serinales; family Debaryomycetaceae; genus Lodderomyces; species Lodderomyces pseudojiufengensis. The sequence continues at coordinate 622,821 of NW_026261523.1, forward strand.
AAAGATAGACGTTAGCAAATATGGTTTAATAATGGCTGGTGCCCAAAAGAATATTGGTATTGCTGGTTTAACGATATATATCATACGAAAAGATTTGCTAGATCAAGCCACAGATGCTGAATTGAGAAAATTAGATATAGCTTTAGTTCCAATTGCATATGACTTTCCAATGGTGGTTAAAAACAATTCAGCATACAATACCATCCCATTGTTCACTTGCCAAATTTTGAAATTAGTTACGGAAAAGCTTATTAATGAACAAGGAATAGCTAACATTCAAAAAATCAATGACAAGAAAGCAAAACTATTATATGGGGTCTTGGATAAATATTCTAATTTTTACAGGTTGCCAGTCACAAATCCTAAAGTTAGATCAAAAATGAACGTTGTTTTTAAGACACCATCAGAGGATTTGGATGCCAAATTTGTCAAGGAAGCTGAAGCTGCCAATTTGAAGGGTTTGAAAGGTCACAGATCTGTTGGAGGTATTAGGGCATCAATTTATAACGCAGTTTCTTACACAAGTGTTGAAAAATTAGCCAATTTCGTGGAGGAATTTGCCAAAAACAATACGTAAATATTAAATTCATATAAGTCTATAGTTTAAATTTATTTATTAATGTAATTTTAAAACTTTCTCCATAATTGTAACCTTGTAGAATAATCATTAATTTTTATCTTAAACAAATTTGATTTAACTGAATTTCGCAGCAAATTGATGTTTTTAAACAATTTTGAAAAATTATGTAGAGAATGTTTCAAAATTAATGCTACTACTATCATTCATTAAACAACGAAGCAGACTGATTCTACGATGTGGCTATTGGCAAAACTCACACTCACCAACATCAACCTGCTTAAATGTCTACTTCACGTTTAGTTTTTCATCATCATCAAAATGTACAGCGTCATCTAAATCAATGACAGTTGAAGAGAAAATACAAAAATTAACTCGAGATCAATATTCAAAAAATTTAGAGGATAGAATATCAAAAATACCAATAGAAAATTATAGAAATTTTAGTATAGTGGCTCATGTCGATCATGGAAAATCTACCTTATCAGATAGATTATTGGAACTAACTGGGGTGATACAACCTGGTTCGAAAGCTCAAGTCTTAGACACTTTGGATGTGGAAATTTCCAGGCAAATTACAGTGAAATCTCATGTAGCATCCATGATTTATAAACATTCAAATGGAGAAGATTATTTGTTACATTTGGTTGATACTCCTGGTCATGTTGATTTTAGAGCCGAAGTTAGTAGGAGCTATGCCTCTTGTGGTGGTGCATTGTTATTGGTAGATGCATCTCAAGGCGTTCAAGCTCAAACTGTAGCAAATTTTTATCTTGCTTACAGTATGGGTTTGAAATTAATTCCCATCATAAACAAAATTGATCTTGACCTGGCTGATATTCCAAGATCAGTTGAGCAAGTAGAATCTACTTTTGAGTTAGATCCAAAAACTTGCATTCCGGTAAGTGCTAAAACTGGTTTGAATGTTGATCGTATATTACCAGCAGTGATTGAAAGAATACCTGCACCAGTTGGAGATGAGAACAAACAATTAAAAGCATTATTAGTTGATAGTTGGCATGACCCTTATGTTGGAGTTGTGATGTTGGTTCATATAGTCGATGGTAAGGTTAAGAAAGGGATGAAAATACTTTCTGCTCATTCTAATAAAGCCTATGATGTTAAAGAGGTTGGAATTATGCATCCCGAGCGGACTCCAATGGATCTTATAAAAGCGGGTCAAGTAGCTTATATCATTCCGGGCATGAAAAATCCTAAAGAGGCTTTAGTCGGAGATACTTTTTTCCAATTGGGAAAAAGTGAAGGTTTAAAACCATTACCAGGCTTTGAGGAGCCGAAACCAATGGTTTTTGTTGGTGCGTTTCCAGCAGATGGGAAAGACTTTAACGCTATGGATGACCAAATGCAAAAATTGGTGCTAAATGATAGATCGGTTTCGCTTGAGAAAGAAACTTCAAATGCATTAGGCCTTGGTTGGAGATTGGGATTTTTAGGATCCTTACATGCCTCGGTTTTTAAAGAAAGGTTAGAAGATGAATATGGTGCTAAAATTATTTTAACCGCTCCTACTGTGCCTTACAAAATCGTTTATCGAAATGGTAAAGAAAAAATTGTAACCAACCCCGATGATTTTCCCATGAATAAAGTTGTCAATGATGTAGATTATTATATGGAACCTTATGTTGAAGCAATAATGACTTTACCAAATGAGTATGTGGGTACAGTAATGACATTATGTTTGAATAATCGAGGCGAATCGAAAGATGTTGAGTACTTAAATACTGGCCAGGTTTTATTAAAGTATGAAATACCAATGGCGCAATTAGTCGAGGATTTTTTTGGAAAACTCAAAGGTTGCACTAAAGGCTATGCATCCTTAGACTATGAAGAAAGTGGGTACAGAAAATCAGATATTGTGAAAATGGAATTGTGTGTCAATGGTGAACCTCAAGATGCTTTGACAACAATCACTCACAAATCTCAAGCCCAAGCAAAAGGAAAAGATTATGTGTCAAGATTTAAAAAATATTTAAGGTATCAATTATTTGAAGTGGCAATACAGGCAAGAGTTAATAATAAAGTTATTGCACGAGAAACCATAAAAGCTAAAAGAAAAGACGTTACTCAAAAGTTACATGCTGCAGATATTTCTAGATATAAAAAGTTATTAGAAAGGCAGAAAGAAGGTAAGAAACAAATGAAAGCAACTGGTAAAGTTTCTATTGGAAACGAAGCATATCAAGCATTTTTACGACGTGATGATTGAGTAAATAAAATTTTGTATATACATTAATTTAATTAAATTTTTGAGTTTAATTTCTTAAAAATTTTTTATAAAACACATTTTGTGTTTCATCTACAAAGGTATATCCAATGTTTTTCAAAAAATCTTGGAAGTCTGACTCAGAGCCTTCAGGTAGTATAAATCCACACAACACTTTTCCAATGTCATGACCATGATTTCTATAATTGAACAAACTAATATCCCAATCACTCTTTAAAGCTTGTAGGAAATTGAACAATGCTGCTGGTTTTTCTGGAAATTCAAATTGATACAACTTTTCATTTTTAGAGTCCAAACTATGAGATTTACCACCAACCAAATAACGACCGTGTGATTTTGCCAATTCATTTTCAGAAATATCAACAACTTCAAATCCAGATTCTATCATCTCTTTACTAAGTTCCTCTTTTTCTTTCTTTTTATCACTGACATTGAATGAAACAAATATATTTGCATTTTCTTCACCACTACTTCTATAGGAAAATTCAGTAATAGCTCTGGGATAAATTATTTTTTGTAATCTAGCAAATTCACCTGGTCTTTCTGGTATGGTAACAGCCAACGAGATTTCTTTCCCTTCACCTAAAACAGCTCTCTCACTGACAAATCTCAATCTATCAAAATTCATGTTTGCGCCGGACAATATTGGAACGTATGTTCTATCTTTATGATCGATCTCTGGATGCTGCTCTATGTACTTTTTCAATCCTGCAATTGATAAAGCACCAGAGGGTTCTGTGATGGACCTAGTATCCTCAAAAATATCTTTTATAGCTGCACAGAGCTCATCTGTATCAACTAACACAACTTCATCGACGTAATCTTTACAAAGTCTCCATGTTTCATTACCTAAAATCTTAACAGCAGTACCATCTGCAAATTGACCAACTTTATTCAAATGAGCTTGTTTCTTTTCTTTTAAAGAAGTATATAACGCATTTGCGTCGTGAGTTTCTACACCAATAATTTTGACATGTGGTGCAATATGTTTCAAGTAAACTGCGACACCTGCAATTAAACCTCCTCCTCCGACTGGTACAAATAATGCATCTAGTTTATCCAACCTTAATTGCCTCGTTATTTCTAACGCAGAAGTACCTTGACCTGCAATAACATACGGGTGATCAAAAGGCGGTATATTCACTAAATTGTTTTCAATACTTAATCTTGCGCATTCTTGCTTTGCTGAATCAAAATCATCACCGTATAGCACTACTTGAGAACCCAATCTTGAAACATTTGTAAATTTTATGGAGGGTGTGGCAGTTGGCATAACTATAGTTGCGGGAATATTTAATTTGCTTGCGGAGTAGGCTACACCTTGAGCATGATTACCTGCAGAACAAGCAATAACTCCTGACATTGGTTGTTTAGAATTAGAATGCAAGTTCGCAATCATATTATATGCACCTCTTAATTTGAATGAAAAAACTGGTAACAAATCTTCCCTTTTCAAAAAAATGTTAGCACCTAATTTATGTGATAAGTTGATTGCATGTGTCAAAGGAGTTCCAGCTTCAGGTACAACATCATATACTCTAGAAGTCAAAATTAATTTTATATAATCAGGTTGCCTAATTCCGCTTTCTGAATCTTTTTTGAAATCTGAATCTAAAAGGTCTGGCCATGATGTTGATGGTGATGTTGCAGTAGAATTCGATCTTACAATATTGTAGAAAGCCTGGTTACGATGTAGTATTCCAGCTTTATTGTGTAATAATTGCCTAGATAATCGTAAGCCCGGACAACTCATGATGCTATATCGAGTGAATCTTTTAGATGGAACAAGAAAAATTGATGCTTTTCGTAGATGATTTTGAATTAAGGAAATGTCAAGATTTCAAATTATAAAAGACTCCGACTATGATTTAATCTCTTGATTGAAAACCCAAGTAAATTAATTTTGGATAAATTAAAGTTTCGATGCAAATTTTCGTATAAGTGGAATGAACTATGATTGTTAGATCACACATACACGTTTAAATTTGAGTCACCTTTGAAAAATATTAAAGTTTTGAAAAATCTGAAAAATTATTTGGTAGCAATTGCATTTTTCACTTAAAACGTAGAAAAAAAAAAGTTTGGTGATGCAAAATAATGTACAACAATATTGATCGTAGCAATTATTTCCTAAATTTTAATACTTCGGATTATTTTTGGATCAGATCCAATCTTATGCTTTGGTAAAATCCATTATTAAAGCTGTGTAATTCTAATGATACGAAGGTGCGTTGCAAGCTGTTCATCAAAAAGGATTTAGTCGATTGAATTTATGTAAGTCTCGAAAGATATTTAGTTGTAGTAATGAAAAATTATCCCATGAAATAAAAAAATGAAAAAGATGAAAAAAAAAAAAAAAACAAATCTGGCTGCAAAAAAAAAAAATAGCAAATCCAGATATCGGAAGAATCGCCCTTACCTTACTCTATTTAACTTAAACTATAGGCGTTAACCTTGAATAAATTGATTTTAAAACTATTAGGATGAAAAAAATTTTACGAATTCCTGATCCTGCACGAATTGATTAGGATTTTCAAAAATGTAGGTTTTAAATTTATTTAAGAAGCTTCAGTTGAATGAGAATGCATATTTCATCAACAGTCGCCGTAGAGGCTATTATCACAATGCACGTTTCTAATGAAGGCCTACTCATGATTAAGTCAAATCCAGAAATCAAGAAAAAATTTAATTGTGTACTTGATTGAATTACCCCTTAATTATTTAATGTGTTGTATATATTTTGGATAACATATCATAAAACTTAAAAAAGTTCAAAAAGTCATAGATTCTAGCTACAATAGAGTAGATTTGAATCTTTTGTTTCTGTTTCAAATAATACACTAGATCCAAGTATTTCACCTTCGTTTTTTGTTATTTTTGGATTTTAAACTTGCCTAAATATTTAAAACAAACCAAAACTTGGATTTTGCAACAATATAGTTTTTCAGTTCATTTTTTGATTTCAAAACTAAGAAACATTCATAAATTACAATTATTCAACAATCAAATTTACAATTGTTAAGCTCAAAAGTATTAGGAGACTTTAAATATTAATCAAGGTAATATTTCGTATATTATGGTGCTAAATTATGGAGATGAAAATTGTTCTGAACGCAATTTGATGGATGTAGGTGGTGCTGCTATTAATGAGATTGACTTAAATACGTCCATGGCACCTGAAACAGTAATGGTAGACACTGATGAAACTAGCTCGTTCACAAATACAGAATTTGAATTTGCTTTAGCAGATTGGGATTATTTGAAAATTGCACAGCATTCCATACAAAATCAGATTGTTGATAATAACGGAATTGATATATCTCCATCAATTTCCAATCATACTTTACAAAGCTTAAGACCTACTTTTTCATCAGAGTATGAGACTGACAATACTGAATTTATAAGTTTAGTGGACAGCACCAACCAAACTAATATAAATCTAGCAGCAACAGCTAATCATAATCCGAACGACAAAAAGAATTACATACACAGTATTCACCATGTGGCTGATAACATGAAAGCAAATCATGAATTTGCTTTTCATCACACTTTAGCAGCAAATTATTGGGATTATATGTTGGAAAAGGAAAACTTGTTAAATGAAGAAGGTTTTGACTTTCATCAATTTCAAGAATCAAATGTAGCTGAGCATGAGCATGAGTATAAAGAAACTGGTAGATTAAAAAGCAGAGAAACTAATAAACTGCAGATTCAAAGTCTAGAACGCAACTTTGATTATGAAGATGCCGGAAAAATGATTCAAAAAGATTCAGAGGATATTGATTATGATTTCGAAGTACCGAGTGTCAGATCAGCTTCAACTTCAAATTTATCTGAAGATATTGATTGTGACACATCAAAATTATGTGATGGGAATGTAGCAGAATATAAATCCATCTACGAAAGATATGAAAATGAGGTGCTCGAGAGAGAATTGGAAGAAGTTGAGCACCTATATGATCGACATCTTGACGCGGATCCAAATCAATCAACCATAGAGCAACAATTATATCATTACCTGGAAACTGAACAAAATTACAATAGATATGGTGCAAGTTCATTATCACTGTTGATGCTGGAAAGTTCAACTGATTCATCAATCCATTACGATCCTAGCATCAATGAATTCAACTCGCATGACAAGCAAGTCATAAATTCTACGATATATGAGTGGCCAGATGATGAAACGACAGGTACATTAAACTTATACAATAGAATAAAGATACAATTAAAATATCTTGAACCCAAAATTATAAGTGATGCAGTTTTAAAAACCATTAGAGAGGAATTTGTAGTTCAGGATTTATTTTTAAGTGGTGATTCACCACCAACCCCAGAAATTCCAAAGCTGATACGAAAAAAACTGGACAGAGATGTCGAATGGACTCCACTATCGGTATATAAAGCTTATACTAATATCAAGTCTCCAACTAATGGAAAAGACTCTTATAACCGATTAGTTCCTTATAGTTCATGCATTGGGACTTTAAATTACAGACCTAAAGATCATGCTGCTTGGAAACGATCACCAAATAGACGATGAGGGTTTATTTCTGATTCAAACCCCACCTTCATAAGTGTAATTAAACCACTTTATTTGAAATAAAAAATTAATTTATTATATGCATCACAATTTTTTTACTTAATGATATCTCTGACTTTTGCAACAAAATTTGACATCCATTTGTAGTAAGGACAAATTTGAAAATAGGGTTAGTATTGATCTTGACATATGATACTGACCAAAGTTTTACTCAAGGAGTCTTAGTAGCATAACCAATGTTTTTGACATATTGAGTCGAGAATGTAATCTAGCTTGTATATTTCATCTGAGTGTGAGCGAAAATACTTAAGTACAAGAATATTCAAATTTGTTTCAAATTTTATGGTGCTACCAATATTTCAATATTTGTGTCATAATTGGATTTTTAAATTAATTCCTCCAATAATCAATTTTCATTTACTAATTACATAAAACATCTAAAAGATTTTCATTGTACAACTCTTTTTGTCTTAACGATAAATTTAAAAAACAAAATTAACCTAGAATAAACTGGATATATATGGTGGATTATACTCTTCAAAAATATTTTAGGAAATACGATGTTATTATTTAAAATAACTAAACTTTTAATTAATTTTGAAATTTATTTATCATGTTTCCAGTTGATTACCCCTTAGTTAACTGCATATACCTCTTAAAAACACATTTCACGTGATAAGCAGTGATTTAGAATTATTAGTACTGCATATTAGAAGAAACATGCAGAGATATGACAATCACTCCAGATTTTGTAAATTTTTATATAGAAGATCTAGTCAGAAGCAAACTCATTTTTTGAAAAATTTAAAACAATCATAAAACATTAGTTCAAAGGTATTGAGATCATCGAAAGAGAAAAAATGACTCTGATCCAAGATGAAGTAATAGCCAGAACTATAAATACAATAGATGGTGTAAATTTTATAACTCAACCTGCAAAATCAGTTTCTTCATCGTTTAAAAATTTGGTAAAAAATGCAAATGTTTTGATAAACTCAAATGATCCTTATGCTGTGGTAGAAAATTATTTAATAGACAGATTCAACGTTCAAAAGGATAATGAAGATCAAAATCAAGGTGATATTGAGTTTGTTAGTATAACTACAGATGGAAATACTTTGTTAAGAAATTTACCATTTTTATCATCATCATCTTTCAAGAATAATAAAATTGTGAATCATGTAAGAATAGAAAATTTAGATTATCATGTTGTGACAAGTTTGAAAGATTTAAAGTATCCTGTATTAGTTTCACAAACTGCAAATGATATTGATCAATTATCGAAATTGGCTTATAATTTGTCTGAAAAGTTAAATACATCTGTATTCCATTTTTACCCTGCTGAATCAACTTACAAATCTAAAGAAAGTATTAAACAATCAGAAGGTGTGTTATTGAAGGATTTGAACAATTTAAGTTTTGAAAAAATATTGAATGATTTTGATGTTCAGCCGTTTGAAATTTTAAGTAAATCTTCAAAACTGAAAAATGCTTTGTTATTTTTAGGTCAAATTGATGATGAATTGGTTAGGGTTGCAAATAAGGAAAACGTATTGCTTGTAAGTATAAAACTTTATCAACCATTTTTATTAAGTACATTACTCAAAACCATTCCTTCAAACGTGGAAACATTAACAATTGTTGAACAATCATCTATCAAATCTGCATCATTTTCACCATTATTGCTTGACTTTTTTTCAGAATATTCAAAATTTCAAAGTTTAAAAAATTTTACAAAGATTGTATCTGCAACATTTGGACCAGTTGTAGATTATTCAAGGGCCATTTCAAACTTGATTTCAAACGTAGAATCTGACAAGCCTTTACAAAATTTGTTTTTTGGAGATTCAAAATCTGATTTTGAAACAGATTCATATAAACATGATAAATCAGAATACGTGAATGCTGCTTCCGAAGCTTTTAGTTTAGAACAAGCATATTTGAAAGTTTTAACTCAAGTGAATGATACAAACTTGAATATTTTGAATGAATTCAAAGCTGATAATATTGGTTTAGAAACTAATCCAGAATATGGATTTGGTTCATTTTTGTATGAGCAAGAACAACAAGATAATTTAAGTAAATTGGTTCAATCTGCTTTAAAAGAAAACAATTTTCACACTCAAGACAATGAAAAGTTGATAGATTTACTACTACAATGGGTTTTACAATCGCAACAAAAGGGTCAGGTTGAACAAAGAATTGCTCAAGAAATTGTTGATTTGTTAAAAACTGACACCAAATCAACTATTGCGAAAGAACTTTTGGCTTTATCCAAATATTTTTCAACTTTGAAAAATTGGCTTATTGGTTCAGATGCCTGGTCGTATGATTTGGGTTCCTCAGGTGTTCATAGTGTTATCACATCCGGTAAGAATATTAATATGTTGATTATTGACTCCGAACCATTCAATGATAAGAAGAATGAAAAAACTGTCAATGGCTTCAGGAAGAAAGACGTTGGTTTATATGCTATGAATCATGGAGATTGTTACGTTGCATCAGTGGCAGTGTATTCATCATATACTCAAGTATTACAAGCTTTTATTGAAGCCGACAAATTCAATGGGCCTTCCATAATCTTAGCATACTTACCATATCACAAAGAATCTGATAATACATTAGAAGTATTACAAGAAACTAAAAAGGCTGTTGATACTGGATTCTGGCCATTATATAGATATGATCCATATGCAGAAAAAGAAACTGATGTTTTCAAGTTGGATTCATCTAATTTAAGGAAACAACTCAAAGACTTTTTAGATAATGAAAATAGATTAACTATGCTTGCCGCAAGAGATCCATTATTATCAAGAAATTTAACAAGTAATGCTAATACGGAAATTAAAATCAAACAAGCTGAAATAGCCAATGAATCATATGCTGCTTTATTACAAGGTTTATCGGGGCCACCTTTGACTATTGCTTTTGCTTCTGATGGTGGAAATGCAGAAGCTGTTGCTAAAAAAATTAATAGGCAAGCAATTGGCAGAGGTCTTAAGTCTGTTGTTTTACAAATGGATGATATCTCAATGGAAGATTTACCAAATGAAACCAATATTGTTTTTGTTACTTCAACAGCTGGACAAGGTGAGTTCCCAAACAATGGTAAACAATTTTGGGATGGTCTTAAAAATTCGAATGATTTGGATTTATCAGGTATAAAATTCTCAGTTTTTGGACTAGGTGATTCTCAATATTGGCCAAGAAAAGAAGATAAACATTATTATAATAAACCTAGTAAAGATTTATTTGGTAAGTTAAAATTATACGGTGGTGTTGAACTTGCTGAAATTGGATTAGGTGATGATCAAGATGCAGATGGGTTTTCAACTGGTTTTAATGAATGGATTGTCAAAATCTGGTCAGCTTTGGGAGTTGATAATGTGGAAGGTGTCGAAGAACCAAAACCTATAACCAATGAAGATATGAAACTTGGATCCGACTATCTTAGAGGAACTATAGCTGAGGGTTTACAGGATGAATCAACAGGATCAATTTGTGCAGTCGATCAACAATTGACTAAATTCCATGGTATTTATATGCAAGATGATCGTGATGTTAGAGAAGAACGTAAAGCGCAAGGTTTAGAACCTGCTTATGCTTTCATGGTTAGAGTGAGATTACCTGGTGGTGTTGCAACTCCTAAGCAGTATTTGAAAATGGATGAATTAGCTGATGAAAGAGGAAATGGTACACTTAAATTGACTACTAGAGCTACTTTTCAATTACATGGTGTCGTAAAACATGATTTAAAACCAGCAATAAGAGGTATGAATGCTGCTTTAATGGATACTTTAGCTGCATGTGGTGATGTCAATAGAAATGTTATGGTTTCTGCTTTACCTGAAAATGCTAAAATACATGGACAAGTTTCAGAAGTGGGAACTTTAATATCAAACTATTTGTTGCCAAACACAACTGCATATCATGAAATATGGTTAGAAGGAGAAATGCCATCTGATAAACCAGGTGATAGAGAAGCTTGGGAGAATCGTAAGGATGGACCAACTAAAAAGAAAACATTGATTGCAGGTAATGTTTTAGCTGATGTTGAACCTCAATATGGAGTTACTTATTTACCAAGAAAATTTAAAATTGTTATTACAGTTCCACCATATAATGATGTAGACGTTTATGCACATGATATTGGTTTAATTGCAATTGTTGAAAATAATGATGTTATAGGTTTTAATGTTTTAGCTGGTGGTGGTATGGGTTCCACTCATAACAATAAAAAAACTTATCCAAGAACTGGTTCAATGTTTGGATTTATTAAGAGAGATCAGATTCATATTGCTTGTGAAAAAATCATGTTAGTTCAAAGAGATTATGGTGATAGAACTAATAGAAAACATGCTAGATTAAAGTATACTATAGATGATTTAGGTATAGATGTGTTCAAGTCAAAAGTTGAAGAATTATTAGGTTATAAATTTGATGAACCAAAACCATTCAAAATTGAAAATAATGTTGATCATTTTGGTTGGTGTAAGGATGAATTAGGTTTTAATCATTTTACTGCATTTATTGAAAATGGTAGAATTGAAGATACACCTGAATTACCACAAAAATCCGGTTTAAGAGAAATTGCAAATTATTTACAAACAAATAACAAGTCAGGTGAATTTAGACTAACAGGTAATCAACATATTGTTTTATCAAATATTAAAGACGAGGATTTATCAGTTGTAAAACAATACTTAGCTAAATATAAATTAGATAACACTGAATTTTCAGCATTAAGATTATCATCGGCTGCTTGTGTTGCTTTTCCAACTTGTGGTTTAGCTATGGCTGAGTCTGAACGTTATTTACCAAAATTAATTACTAAGTTAGAGGAAGCATTAGAAGGTTACGGATTAAGACATGATTCAGTAGTCATGAGAATGACTGGTTGTCCAAATGGTTGTGCAAGACCATGGGTTGCAGAAGTTGCATTGGTTGGAAAAGCTTATGGTGCTTATAATTTGATGTTAGGTGGTGGTCATCATGGTCAAAGATTGAATAAAATTTATAGATACTCCATTAAAGAAGATGAAATATTAAAAATATTGACCAATTTATTTGAAAGATGGAGCAAAGAAAGAGATGATGGTGAACCGTTCGGTGATTGGTGTATTAGATCAGGAGTTATCAAAGAGACTACTGAGGGTAAATACTTCCATGAAGATATACCTGAGGAAGCCTAATTATTAAGAATGAGGGTTATGGTGGTTATTTATTTAATTATTTATTGTTTAATATGAATTTTAATACATTGATATAGATTTAAGATTATTTAACTTCTTATGATTTCTGATTATTGACTATCTGTTTTTTCAAGTTTTGTATATCCTCAATCAAACTTTTAACTTGTAATTTTTTCAGTCTTTCAATATTTAAAACATCTTTCAATTTAATATCTAATAATGTCACACTAACACCATTCATCCGTCGTATCACTTTCTGATATGTTTGTTGTGATATTCTATTCAAGTGGTCTTCGTTCTTCTTAGCTATTTTAGCTCGTTCAGACTTTAAATGCTTGATTATAGCGAGTTTTTGTTGCTTCGAGTAACCCATCTTTAAATATTATACTATATCATATTATGAATGGTATTGAATTGTAAAAAAGTATGTCTTCAAATGGTTTGTTAAAATTAGAATGAATCAAATTTTAGTACTCGAATTCTTTTTGAATTGTTATTACTTTATTAATTTAAATTAAAGTGGCAAGAAAAATAATACTCGAAGTTTTACCAAATATCTTTAAATTCAAACCACACTCATTTTATTCCAACTACTACGCCAAGATGGTACTCGAAGCTACTATGATAGCCATCGACAACTCAGAATATATGAGGAATGGGGATTATTTAACATCCAGATATGATGCCCAATTAACTGCCACAGAATTTATTTTTCAAAATAAAATTAACTCAAATCCAGAAAATACAGTTGGGTTATTAGCATATGGAGGTTCTGGACCTCAAGTATTAAGTACTTTAACCACAGATTTTGGTAAAATATTATCGGGAGTACATGAAACTAAAATATCTGGTGAAAATAACTTTAGTAATGGGATACAAGTTGCAGCATTAGCTTTGAAACATCGTCAAAATAAAGTACAACAACAAAGGATAATAATATTTGTGGGATCACCTATAAAGGAATCCGATAAAGACTTAGAAAAGCTAGCAAAAAAGATGAAGAAAAACAATGTTGCAATTGACGTTGTAAATTTTGGTGAGGAATCAATAAATACAAATAAACTAGAGAAGTTTCATTCAATGATAAATAATCATGATAATTCACATTTAGTCACAATACCTCCTGGTCCAAGATTATTATATGAAGTTATAGCATCGTCACCTATCTTAATGGAAGAAGGAGCTTTTGGCTCAGGAAATGATATGGACTTTTTTGGTGGTTCTGGAGGAGTTGCTGGTGCTAGTGATATCATTGATCCAAATATGGACCCGGATTTAGCGTTGGCATTGAGGTTATCTTTGGAGGAAGAGAAAGCAAGACAGGAAAGAGAGGCCAATGAAAAAGCTGCACAAGAAGCTGGTAATGCTGAAAACTTGGAACGAATTAACGAAGATAAGATTGAAGAAGATAAAATTGAAGAAGATAAAAAAGATGAAGATGAAAAAGATGACAAAGATGTAAAAATGGAAGAAGCTAAATAGATAAATGTCATGTTAATTTTATTCCAATCAACATTAAAAAATCTATTTTACATTAACTCTAGTACTTGCTGGGGAGATATTAAAGATAGTGTTTTAAAATTGCAATTTTCATGACACAAAATCATTTGGTGTAAAGTTGCAAAATAAATTAAATCTCTTTGCCATTACAAAATAATTTGAAATTTATTTTCGATAGGTGTATCCATTCAATTTATTAATGAATAGACGTTATTATAAACTGGAGCATGATGTTGTGCTTCTGCCACAACAAGTTCAATCCGTATTTCTCCCAACACCAATTCAAGCTGATCAGCACACAAGAAAGAATTCACCCTCAAAACCTTCATTATTCATCCCACATGGTAATGAATTGATTTTAAAACCTATCCAGCTGACTCGAGCACACTTTTATGATGCTTATTCAAAAGTATGTATTGTTTAACTTCTAATTTTTATTACACATTTGTTCTAACATTTTGCAAGGGAAAATGGAATCTTTCAAAAGTTCCCTGCCCACCATTTATTGAAAACGTTGGTTATATGAAACCCCCAGAAAGCTATAATGAAATAACTAGATCAGAATCGGTTTCAAACTATATGAATTTGCCTCATTGGAAAAAAATCCAGTATTTCACCAAAATTATTTCGAAATTAAAAAAAACTTTTAAAATTAATGGGGTATCAATTTCGTTAATTGATAAAGATAAATGTTATTACAAATTCGAAACCACTTTGGACTTGAATTGTGTTCCTAGATGTGTTGCTATTGATTCTCATGCAATCTTATCGAGTGGGTCATTCGTATTATTAGATGCTTCGAAGGATTGGAGAACAAGGAAAAATCCTTTGGTTACCGAATCACCATTTATTAAATTCTACTGTGGAGCACCACTTTTGGCAACAAATAATGATGTTATTGGAATAATTGCAATTTTCGACTCTAAACCAAAATTATCGTTTTCGGAAGAGAATTGTAGAGCATTAATGAGTGTGAGTAGTGATTTAATGGATTTTTTAAATTCATCACTTGAAGATGATAGTTCAATAGCAAAAATAAAGACAAGAGAAATTATGGACTCCTTGTTGTTATATGGAAATTCAGATAAACGAGCAGCATTAAAAGAGTTGAGAAAAGAGATTGGTAGACCTACAAGTGGTAAATCATCATTAATTTTTGAAAAAGATGGTTCAGGTGGTCCATATAATGCGAATCAAATTACTAGATTTATTAGATTCAATAAGCAAGGAGAACAAAATGATTTAACAAAGAATAGAAATGAAAGAAATCGAAAGTTGAAGTCTTTTGAAAGTCAACAAGCTAACTACGAAGAACAAGATTTGAAGCTCACATTAATGCCTAAACATAATCAATTGATCAAGCAGAAAGAATTATGGAAATCTTTATTTGCATTGGGCTCATTAAACAAAGCTGCTTCTTCACTATGTACTACTTTGGCCACTTTCTACAAATTTGATTTTGTATTTGTATTAGAAATTAGAATTGCTGAACAATGTTGTATTCCCAAAGAGTATTTCCCGGCAAATGAAAATAAAATTGATCTTGGACTGTTCAAATATGCAAATAAAATCACGAAATCAAAGTATCCAAAAGACGAATTTATGACGAGAATGACTGGAATGTATAAACATAAAAGCCCAGACCATTTGAAACATTCCAGCAATGCAATTTTAACAAATTCCCCAACTAATCTGTTTTTTGAAAAATCTATTCATTATAAAGCATTTTTATCAGAGTTTGGCTTGGAATATATCAATCCTAGAGTAAACACAATATACAATTACGGAATCATAATGCCTTTCTTCAGACACGATTCAAAGTTGTTAAAACACAATTCATCATCTACACGGAATTGCAAAAATATTGATTTATACTTAAGAAGCGGTGGATTCTTGATTGGGTTATTTTCAGAATTAGTTAAAGAAGAAGTTGACAGTGAATTGATATCTGCAATTTTTGATCACTCTGTTACCTTTAGAAAGATATATATTAGTACTACTCAATGAAAAATGAACACTATTCTTGTAATTCCTTTTCTCTCCTTGATTGCATTTCCATTTCCATATCATCCATTTCTTGCTGTGTAGGTTGTAGTTCCTCTTCCTCGACAATTCTATGTGTCAGTTTATGACTAGTGGCAGCAAGAATAATATCTTCATCGTCGTCGTCAAAGTCATTGTCATTGTCGCTGAATTCATCATCCTGTTCATTGGTAGAATTTAATGGTGGTAACAGTTGATCTTCGTTATCTTGATGTTTATCTTCATCGTTTTCAACCTGATTCATATTAGTGTTGGCTGCAGGTCGCTCATCATTCCCCTTATCCTGCTCCATAAAACCAAAAAACACATCATTACTTTCGTTTGTCGTTACAGCAGTTGTTCCTGAAGTCAGTTCGCTATTATCATTTACACCATCTGCTCTAGGAATAGAGTACAATTCATCATCAAGATCTAAATTATTATTATTATCTTTATTTTGACTATTTTCATCAATTATTCCCTTTGAAACTTTTAATTTATGAATTTCCTTATCAATTAATTCGCGTCTATACAATCTAAGTTGTGAAGATTTGTGACCCAAAGATCTGATTAAATATGCACAGTCTTTGAAATTAGCTTTTGGGAACATACCATGACACCATAATTGATAAAATTGCAAAATTGAAGTCAAATTGGAGTACTCGTGATCATACTTTAGTTGAGTTGGGGTTCTATAATTTCTGTTAACCAGTGCTTTATTGTGTTCCAGTTTTTGAAATTCCTTGTCATTTTTGGCTATGATTCTGTTTAATCTTTGATGATTTTTCACTAGATAAGGTATACCCTTTTTATTGTATAGTATTCTGTCATTGTCAATTTTGGCAATTTTTCTTTTTGGTCTGATTTTGACACTATCGAGTCCTAAACTAGGATCAACCAATGGATCTCCTATTGGATTTGATAGAGCATTTGGATCGGGCTCGGATTGATTCATTTGATGTTTTCTTTGGTCTTTGAATAACGTATTAAAGCGCGTAATGTTTGATTGAAAATTCAAATGATAAATAATAATAATGATGATTTTAAAATCACGCGTCCTGATTGTGGCTAGTTGTTTCACGCAATGAATTGGTAGTTAATCATCTAGACTTTTAACAATTGATCCATTTATATCCTCTTTGCAAAGAAATGACGTACATAGCTGAATATCTACCGAGACTAGGTCATTTGTCGATTGAGATTACCTCTATTTCCCAAGAAAACTTATCAACAATTGAAGTACAAGGTAATGAAAATATAATTTTAGTGTTAAATCACTCACCATCTATTAAGATCAAATCCCCAATCCCTGTTACCCATATATCTTTAATTGGAGTGAAGTCCGAAGAAACTAAGCTAAAATTAACGTTGAAAGTACATGCGGATCAAAATCCAGGATCTTCTGAGGAGGTTGAACCGAAATGGTCCTGTAAATGGTTGAGAACACATACAACTAAGCATCATTCAAGTAATGTATTCAAATTTATTTGCTCAAATTGCTCATATGAGATTATAAACTCCTTGAGTTATCAATTCAAAGATATGCCAAATGAGTTTTGGTACGAAATGATGGATTATTGGCATTGTCATAAGCCGGAGGATAATCATCCTACAGATAAGGATTATGGAATACTTGTCCCAAAGGATTCAAAAGATATTTTCATTGGGTCTTACTATTTACTACTTTGCAAAAGTGACAATGTAATTGCAAAAGATAAACTATATCACTGCAAAGGTTGTAATAATGTGGTTGGAGAGAAATATCAAAATGTTATTAAGTTATTGAAATGGAAGATCGACTTAGAATATACAAATGAAGATCAAAAAGTAATCTCCAAGTATGACCCAACTTTATTTGTAGCTGATTTTTTTAATACGCAGTTGCGATCACTGGCTCTGAGAAGATTTAAAATCAAAAGTAATAAAAAGTGGATATACTTATGGATTATGAATACCGGAATTGATGTCACTTTAAACGATCAAATCTTAAACAACTGTTTAAAGATACTATATACTGAGATAATCAATTCTAAAGATGAAGGTAAATACGAAGAAATAGAAAGTCAATACGAGGAAGTTAGGGAGTCTTTCCTTAAAACACTACAGCAGAATACAATACCGTCAAAGACGCTAATTGGTAGTCTAGAATATCTGATTAGTTTTATACCTACGAGTTAATCAAATAAATTTTGAAAATATGATCTTACGCCTTCTCAAGTACTTCTTTTACAATAGGTACAACTTGTTTTCTGGAAGCACGAATATTAACTTGATTGTAAATAATAAAGTGACCCTTATTTTCGTTCACACTTTCATTAATATATTCTAATAGTGGTGATATTATATCGACACCGTAAACGTCATTATTCAAATTCAATTGAACTTTAACCAATTCTTCTAAGTTCGCATACTCGGAATTTGCACCCTCATAATAGTAACAAAATTCTCTTCGGTACTCATCAGTCTCTTTGACCGTATATGAGGATGTTATTACTAGCAAATCTATTTGATTCAATTTCAACGAGGCACTCAAGGATCTTAGTATTTCATCCTTGGAATATGTTTCAAATATCCATTTTAATGGTTTACCAATGGAACTGAAACCAACATCATCTCCTTTAGAAAACTTAAATTGTTTATAGTCTTTTCTTAAAATATCCATAAATGAAAATCCAGCTAAGTCCTTCTTGGCTTTCTTCAATTCTTTATAAAATAGCTCGATTTGATGAGAAGTTTGACCTAAATCTGTAGAAATAAAAAATTGTGAATCAGTAGCACTCAATATTTCTTTATATTTGGCAAAAACTTCCAAATCCGGTTCTTCAACTTTTTGAGTCATATTACTAGTATCAATTAGTAATGGAGCTAACAACATTTCCACAACATCGTTGTTTTCGATCCAAAATTTATCATTGTTGGGTTTTAAATCATAAAAATATTTAAAAACTAAACTTGAATTTGACCCACATGTTCTTATAATTCTAGGATTAGCAGTTAAAAATTTTCCCTCATCAGCGTGATGGTCAATTATTCCAATAACATCCAAATATCCTTCATCAAATGCTTTATTTATTGCAACTCCTTGTAATCCATTATGATCGACAATAGATAATTGGCTTTTTTTGGAATTTTGCACAGATTCAGAAATAAGTAATTCAAAATCTTCAACGAAATATAATAAATCTTCAGTTATATCATGATAATTTTGTAACACTTTTATGATATCTCTCCTCAATTTTAAATCAGCTTTTGGTACATTGATCAAAGGAATAATATACTGTTGTGGAGTCTTCAAGCTGTAAGATAAATAAGCATAAGTAATGGACGATATTATCGAGTCCATGTCCGCTGATTGATTACCACTAACAAATGAGTATGGAACCTTGAGGGTCTTGGCATTTAGTGCTTGCTTTAAATTAACAAGATATGTCCTTACTGTCATAATCTTTCCTGATTCTATGATATGGAGTTTATGATAGAAATAACTCTTGAAAAAGGTGCAGGGACCTAAACTCAAAGATTATCTCACTGCAAATGAAATGTTTCAAGATAAAGAATTTGTTGCACAAAACACTACGTTACATCGAATTGAAGTAAAGTAGACTAGAGTCATGTCAGATTTAAGTCACAATAGATAATAATAATGCATTTTAAATACAAATATAAGTCATAGAATTGAAAATGTCACCCCGAAAGATCAACCCATACAGTATCTTCAAATTATCCATATTTTATCACCTTCAATATAAATTTTATTATCATCTTCTAGTTTCTTGAATCCAGCTTGCAACTCCAACTCGGTAAATTGATCTTCTTGACCAACGTCACCGTTTATAGCTTGAACCACCGAAGAATAAGGTGCAGATCCGTTGTCGAACAAATCGGATCTAAATATCCTAGCAATTTTACTTGATAATTGTGCAAATCTTTCTGAACTTAATAATGATTGTTGTACGTTGGATATGGAAGAAGATAATGGAGCAAGTGGTAGTGGTCTTGATTGTGCCGTTGTTTGTGATGGTAAAGGTGTATGTGAAGAAGTTTCGTTATCCAAATCTGGCTCATCCTGTTCATTTGTTAAATGTGTGTTACGTAAATGGTCTTCAAGTGGAACTTCTTGCTCTTGTATTTGTAATTGATCTTCTTCTCGATCTTGATCTTCATAATTTCTTCGTCTTCGAGTCGAGACTCTTGGTACATAAACTTCTTCTTCTTCTTCTTCTTCTTGATCTTCGTCTTCTTCACTACTTTCATTAGCGTTACCTGATTCAAGTCCTTCATCTCTTGTTCCACCTGTTCTTCTTTTCTTTTTAGCTTGTTTACTTGATATTTCTTTGAATAAAGCATATCTCAATAATTCTTCAGCTACTTTAGCATCTTTCACTTCAACAGTTCTTGATAATCTAACTTTTGCATGAGCTGATGCTAAACGAATTAAAGTTTCCAAAGTTCTTGCTGTGATTGGTGCAGTGTTTCTTTGATTACTTCCAATTAAATCATTACGTAAACTCGAATAAGTAGACACGATATAATCTGATGCATTTTTACTTAACACTGGTTTAATTCTTTGTTTTGCATATTGAATGTATTTCTTCAAAAACGGAATGGATAATATTGTTGGTGACTTTTTGGATCTTGAATTAGCAGCTACACCAGCATGTAATAAAGCATTAAATTTTTCAAAAATTGGTTGTTCTAATAATTCTTTTTCATTCATTTCATCATCTCCAACAGCCAATACTACACTAGATTTTTCTCTGATAGGTTCACCTTCAGCCATACCTGGTGGAATAAATCTGTGCATTCTTAATACATGCTCAGATATGACTCTATCTTTTATTGGATTAACATCATCAGTAACAACAAATAATAAATCGAAACGTGATAATAATGAATCAGGTAATGCAATATTTTTATGTGGATCTTTATGCACATCATATTGTCCAAAAACAGGATTTGCAGCAGCTATAACAGAACAACGAGCATTTAATGAAGTATGAATACCGGCTTTTGCAATAGTAACTGTCTGTTGCTCCATAACCTCATGAATTGCAACTCTATCAGCATCTGACATTTTATCAAACTCATCGATACAAACCACACCTCTATCAGCTAAAACCATAGCACCTGCCTCTAATCTTCTTTCCCCAGTTTCTTTATCAGTCGTCACTGCTGCAGTTAAACCAACACCAGAAGAACCTCTACCTGTAGTTGCTATAGCTAATGATGCTGTATTTAAAACAAATCTTAAAATTTGAGATTTTGCAGTTGAAGGATCTCCAACCATCAAAATATTAATATCTCCTCTTAAATGAGAACCATTATCCAAATTTTTTTCAACACCACCCATCATCATTAATAAAACAGCCTTTTTTATATAATCAAATCCATAAATTGATGGTGCTAAAGAGTTTGATAAAATTTCAAATATCTTTCTATCCTTTGATAATTTATTTATATTTCTGATATCATGATCAGTGATTTTTTCTTGAGCAGCAACACCAGTAGATCTAGCATGTAACGGATATACAGAATTACCTATAATAACAGTTTTGAAAGTTGAATTATTATTAGCACCACCACCTAAAGCACGATAAACACCAACAATTTGAATACGATCACCTGGCTTTGTCAAATCAACAAGATCATCATCTAATATAACATCAACCGACTTTGGTAATTGCCCAGCTGGAGCAGTTTCTGGCATTTCCTGTACTGAAATTTTTTGATGATCCCTATAAGTTGAATATCCATATTCTGTTGTTAATTTATTACCCTCCATATCTTCACTAGGATAAATTGCTGGTGTTGATATTGCATCAAATGAAGTTGTCTGATCTTTGTATTCTCTTGCATAAAATCTACCAGTTTGTTCTGCATAATGAACTGATCTTATAACTTTTGGACGAACTAATGAAGCTCTTGTAACAATTCCTTCGATTGATACCATCTGTGACAAATAATTTGAATCTATTGATCTTGGGGTGACTGAATGCGAACCAAAAGCACCTTTAAAACTTAAATAATATTGTTGACTAGAATCAAAATCTGAGGGAAATGAAGAATCGGATGGATCATAAATAGTTAAAACAGTATCTCTCAAAGCTCTTTCACATGCTGGTAAATAATCACTTGGTTGATTTAATAAACCATTCCAAAATTCTCTATCATAATCTCTTATTTGATCTATTGATACATTCAATCTGTTTTTATTTTTTATTATTAAATTTTTAATTTGAGCTCTATAGTCAACACCAGTATTGGAGTCAACTCTATCTAAAAATTCTTGAAATTTTCGAACTCTATCTCCAAAAACTGCGTCTAATGGCTGTTGTTCATCTAGTTGTGTATTATCATCCATGTTTGAGTATGTTGAGTAAAATTGAAATAATTAAAACGAGTGAATGGGTAGTTGTAGATGTAATAGCAAGATGAATGAGTAGTAGTAGTAAGAAAATAAAAAAAGTGGAATAAAGATTGAATATGAAATTATTTAATAAAAATAAAAATTAGTATAAGACGCGTTAGTTGATATATACAGTACCACATTATTATTATTAATTAGTCTATCTAACAATACGTATTTAATTAATTTACCTAATTGAGTTTAATTTGATTTTTCGTCAGTTGGTAGCTTCCAACACTACATACACCAACTTTCTAATAAAATATTCTTACTGACTTCATCTTCATCATCATTAGCTGAACCATGTTTAACATTTAAAGCAGAATTGAACTCTTCAAATTCTAAAGCGGTAGTTTGAACTTTATACTTCCTTGATTGTTCAGTTTCTAGCAATTTGATATAACTCCAATCTAGGAAATCTTCTAGATTATAATTTGGTTTTTTAAAAGGTTCTTTAAAAATTTTAGCCAATGTAGCAATATTTGGATGATAATGATTCATCAAAGTTTCCAATTCCCATAATGATGAATTTATGGCGTTGGTATTCATTGGATTTGATTCCAAATTATTGTATGGATCATTTATCAGTTCGATGTTTGTATTGTGTAACATTATCATACAAGTTGGATGCCTTTTCAACAAATTATAAATGAACGGTATTATCATAACAACACCAGAAGCACTCGCTGTTAACGCCAACCTTGCTAATTTCTTAATAAATGAAGCAACTAAATTGGACGATAAATGCGTCGAAGATAAGAATAAGTCCACCAATCTGAAAAACCTTGATCTATATTTGGTATAAAGTAAGTTTGAGTCCAATAATGAATATAATTTTGTATAAAAATCGGGATATTCCAAATTGTGATTCTTCATCAATTCGTATAATGAGTTTAGGGTTAAAATCGGTATCATCGAATGATCTAATTCCTCATTTGCATCCTCCCATTCACTTGAATCTTCATTTTGCTCCTGTAAATTGTATAGATCAGTTAAGAAATCCATTAATCCTTGTGGTTGGGACATAAACGGTATAACTCTTTTATGTAGAATCAACAAAGTTGTTTTATATTGTGAAATGGTCAAAGGGTATGATAAGATGGTAGTAATTGATTTTTGAAATTGTGATTTAAAAAGATTGAATTTATAAATCGAAGATAAATATGTTTGAGAAATCCATGTAGATTTTGATTTTAATTCTTCCTCGTTAGTATCAAATAATAATTTATTCCGTATTATTGTTATGAAATTAGCATATATTAATTGTAATTTGTCGGGTGCAAGACTACTTTTCCATTCTTTTAAAATATTTGGTAAATTACTGAAGAAATAAAATTGAAGGTCCCAATACTTGACAAAAAATGATTCGATGAACTCTAATAAAACAAAGCTATTCGAAAGTCCATCCGGTAAAATGACTCCGTTTTGACCATTTAATAGTACTTTCACTATTGACTGATATGTCTTAGTTGGAAATACTTTAGTATAAGATGCTTCTATCCTGAGTATATTGAGTAAAGTGTCTAAAGCATCCAATTGTAATGACGTTTCATAGCTCAACTTTGATTCAAGAAGCTCGAGTAGTATACCTTTGAAGCGGTCATTCTTTGTTATGATCCAATTAATAACTATTTTAGTTTCCTCATCTTGATTTTTGGTTTTCTTTAATTTCCCTTCTCCAAATAAAATTTTAAAATTTTTAAATAAAATGGAAACAATCTTTCTTCCCTCCGATTCCAAATTTGCATCTTTTTTAAATTTTAATTTTGAGATGATCTTCTCAAGTTGATCAATCAAAATCGTGAAATTGTTATATTTGGCTTCATTTTCAATCTCCATACCCAACTTTTGTACATCCTTAACCGAAGTTGTGGTACCTCGCTTAAACTCTGGTGTTTCCAAACTTGAGTTAGCCTTTCTCTTTGTTGTCATCTTTAGATTCTTGTTGGTTGTCTAAAGATGAGATGCTTGATAATATATTTTAGTACAATAATTGTATTATCATTTTGAGTACTCGTACACTACCGGACTATATATTTTTCAATTTTTTCATCAATTAACTCTATCGAATCTCTTCTTACTCTTTTTCTCTTTGTATGACCTTCCAAGTTTTATACTACATGATGAAATCTCGCGTTTAAAGTCATGGATTAAGACCCTTTTGAAGTTGAGTTGAGTCTTTTAAACGGACTCGATTCCTTTGAAAAGTTAATGGATTCTCTCCATTCGGGTTTTAAGTGATGATTGGTGTTTGGCGCAAAATTTTCTTGTTACATTTAATACAAACACCTTTGAAGAGAAATTCTGATCCAATTATTAATTTGGTTGAAACATACGTATTTTACACAGTCCTTATGATTAAGGCTAACCTTTTGGGATTCTACGCACTTAATGGATATCAAAATTTCGATTGAGGTATTGGAATATACTCATTATTGTCTCAATAGTGATGCCATGCAAATGAGCATATTACGATACTTCAAGATTAAGATTTGGATCGAGTTCAGCAGTGTTCAGGCATAAAAGGATAAGGACATACTCGAATCATGTTGAGCAATATTCCTATCCAATGTCGGGTTGAGTAGATTTTGCAATCTCCTAGTAATTGGGGCAGCCAAATTTGTCTATCTATGAAATTCAATTCATCCGCTGATTGAAAGATTGGATCTCTTCTTGTCATTATCTCTATTTTGTAGCCAAGACAAAAAGTTAATTGATTGTTTGGTAGATGCAATTATAATAATTCTTATAAATATACCTACTTTAATCAACCCTCATGGTTTTTACTTAAACTTTCTTAATTTTTATACTGGAGATCAAAATTAATCTGCATTTACACGAAGAATTACTAATAAATCTATGGAATCACATTTATATTGAACATGGATGAATCTTAATAAGTTTATCTTATTTACATAATAAAATTTATTTTTTTGATGTTCCATTAGAATCATCTAAGTCATCGTTAGTTTTCATCACCACGTTCGAAGATATGAACGATGACGAAGATGAATTCACCATAAGATCGACGTCAGACTACAAACAAAGATTTAATTTTGTATCAAAATACTTAGTTAGTTTTATAAGTTTCATATTTTCAACTATTTTTTGTACCGTTTTATGTTCTGGAGCAATTATTCATGATTGGATAGGAAAAATTACCGGAAGTGGGAGACTCAAAAAGCCAGATATTGAAACAAGGAGTAATGGTTATATACCGAGACCCGCTTACGATAGCATAAAGGACTTAAAAACTACTAGTGATTTACAGTATTACTTGAAACAATTGAATTTAGATTTGGAAGAATATGATGTTACTACTCCAGATGGATTCATTCTAATATTACACCACATAATTGATCCAAAAGAAACTAAAGAGCAAAGAGATGAAAGGAAACCTGTATATTTTCAACATGGGTTATTATCCTGTTCTGCAACGTTTATAGTTAGTGGACGAAATTCATTAGCTTATTTTATGTTCGAGCAAGGATATGATGTGTGGTTAGGCAATAATAGATCATGGTTTAGAGCTAAGCATGCAACTATAAAGGGAGACTTGTATAATAATGAACAATATTGGGACTGGAGTATAAAGCATTTAGCTTATTATGATTTGCCTTCGTTTATAGAGACTGTTCTAAGTATGAAACCAAAACATGATAAATTAATATTATTGGGTCATCTGCAAGGCGGGTTACAAAGTTTCTTAATGTTGAGAAATCCAAATCTAGATTTTATACATGAAAAAATTGAGATATTTGTCCCAATAGCACCAGCAATATATCCTGGTAAATTATTCTATTCAAGATGGTTCATCTCGATTGTTAGTTCCTTACCTCGATTTGCATGGACTATTATGTTTGGATATCTGGCTATTTTGAGAAACTTATGTTTATTAAGATATTTTTTATGTGAATATTGGATCTTTGGAAAACTATCTTACGTTATGTTTAACTATTTATTTGCTTGGAATGGATCAAATTGGGGTTCTAATAAAAAGATATGGCATATTTTATTTATTTTCAACATGAGTTATGTTTCAGTTGATTTATTTCAATACTATCTTGGAAAGTTTAATAAATACGGGTTTATGCTGACACTACTATCTAAAGAAGTATATTTCAATGATAATGAAGTCGATTATTTTATAGACTCAGAAAAGAAAAATCTAGAAGCTATAACTGAGGAAAGATTAGATGGAGAGGCCAAATCAGATGAATCCCTACTGAAGCTGTATTTCCCATATAATAGAACCTGGTTTACCGACAATCTTGAAAGAGTACCAATACTATTAATTCTAGGTGATAACGATTACTTAGTTGACGGCAAAAGATTATTATCTCATTTTGTACATTATGAACCATATTACAATTCAAATTTAAATTTCAATCATGTCATCATTCCAACTTATAATCATTTGGATGTAATTTGGGCTGAGGATGTGATTGGTACTGTGGGATATGAATTATTAAGATTTATTGATCGAAATAAAAATGAAAACACCATCGCCACTGAATCATGAGAAAGTTGGAATATTAAGCGTTTCTAGTACACATTACAGCATTACTTATTCTTGCGTTAATCTCTTCAATTTTGGAATTTCATTCCCCAGACTCTCCGTCCAAAGCGCAATATTTTCTGTATTACTATGGAATATCTTTTGCGCTTTCTGAAGCGCCTTTTATCGGAATAAGTTTATGTGCTTTAGCGAAATGTGTCAAAATAAAAATAAATTATTCCCGTTAGAATAATAGCATTGAAATTAAGAAGAATTAGCCCAATTAATCAATCACTCAACAGGAGAAAGATATTAGTGAGCTTATTTTTAGAAGTATGACACAACAACAAAAATCTCGAGAGTAAAGATCATTCCCGATACGATCGATATTTTGTTTCCACTCATTACCGAGAAAATCTTAAACTAAGATCGCTTGAAATTTATTTCAAATATACTTTTTTGTCTTACTATCAACGAAGTGGGGAATTTCGAATCATTAAATTACTACAGATATAATTCATGTTTATTGATATACCATAACTTCAATTTTGTATTCATAATCTATAAGTAATATATGATTATAAATTCATCAACAGTATCATTTAAAAATATATTACCTTCGTTATTTTATCCACATCAGATCTGATCTCCTTTGGTAGATTTGAATGAATATAGGATATTTAAGTTATTGGAAACATTCATTAAAAAGTCTTTAAATAAAAGGAAAATTTGTACAACAGAATCTAGATTCATAATTGCATAAACTTCGAAATGACAAAGTCACAAATCAAAATTTGGTTAGATGCTGATGTTGGAAATGACGATGCGTTTGCGATCTTGTTAGCAATATTCAATCCCAGATTCAAGCTTTTAGGAATATCAACAGTTCATGGAAATGCTCCAACAGAAATGACCACGCATAATACTTTAGTTGTTTTAGATCTATTGAATGTCCATGATATCAAAGTTTATAGAGGTGAAGAAAATCCATTATTTGTTGAGCCTACCTACGCATTAAATGTTCATGGTAAATTTGGAATTGGAGGTATCCATATACCTGAAACTACTAAAAATCAGGTTGAAGAGGGAGAGAATTATTTACAAGCAATGTATAAAGCTATATGTGAAAATGAAGGTGAAATTTGTATAGTAAGCACTGGTACTTTAACAAATATAGCCAAATTAATTGAAAAGTATCCTGATGTGGTCGACAAGATTAAATATTTATCCATAATGGGAGGATCGTTTGGTTTTGGAAATATTACACCATTCGCAGAATTCAATTTTCACACTGATCCTCATGCAATTCAATTTGTTTTGAAAAAATTTAAACAATCAAAAATTATTTTGTCACCATTGAATTTAACTCATAAAGTTATTGCCACAGAGCAGATACGAAATGATTTTTATAATGAACTAAACCCTAAAAAAAACAGTAAATTGAGGGAATCATTTTTCGATATTTTGATGTTTTATAGTTTAACCTATAAAAAAGAGAATGATATGAGCTTAGGGCCGCCCTTGCATGACCCAATTGCTGTATATAGTTTGTTACCATTTATGGATAACAACTTTAAAGAATACGGGTATATTTTTACGAAGAAAAAATTAAACGTTGAAATTAATGATAATGAAAGGTTGGGAGAATGTATTTACATAAATGAAGATGACGAGGATTATAATCAGGAAGGCGTCAACATCGGGGAGAATCTAGATACCCACAAATTTTGGAGAAGTCTTCTCAATTGTTTGCATAGTGCTGATATCAATGTCAATAAGGGTTCAAATTTTCCAGAATTATAGTAACATTGATATATATCCAAATTATGAAATAATGAAATAACGAAACGAAATAAAATTTACTGTCTATAATATCTATGTCTATTTTTCAGATGAATTAATCACACGTCAGCTCCTTTTTGTTCAACTGGAACTCTAAAAGCACCAGCCAAATAAATCAGCGGTTCATCAATGTTATGATGTTGATAACTCAATACTCCGACACCACCCGCGTCCAACATTAAAGCAGGATCGGTATTGATCTCCCTCGACACCCATCTTGCAACTAAAGATCTTAATATATGACCGTGGCCAACAACTATAATATCACAAGGTTGACCATCGTTCAATGCTTTCACGTGAATCGATCTGACTTTCTGGATAAATCTATCCAACCTTGTTGTGACTTTTTTATAGTTTTCACCACCTTCGCAACCGTCACTCCATATAGACCAATCATGATCTGGTGGATCAATGCCTCTATCGTGTCTTGATTTTCTGATTTCTGCCGTCGTTAAACCTTCATATTGCCCATAATTCCATTCAGTTATATCTTCATCATACTCGACTGGAATTTTCGATCTTATTTCCGGAGGGATAGCTTTCAACAACAATTGAGTAGTATGTCTTGCTCTTAATCTAGGACTTGAAAATATTTGAACGATATTTTGAGGCTTTATCATTTGAGATTCATGTTCACCAATTAATAACTCTCCAGTTTTTTCCATTTGTAATTCTCCAAAATTCGTAAGATCTAGATTTGAAAAGGACGTATGTTTTCCGGACAAAGACCAATCCGTCTGGCCATGTCGAATGAAGATTAATCTTGGGCAGTGGGTCTTCGGCATCGTTTTGTATTCTCAAATGGTTAAAATTTGATCAAGATGTTGATAATTTTGAAGATTGAAAAATAGCCTTGCGCTACCATTTTTGAGCTTGTACAAGGTGCGATATTTATGGATTCTCATTTCGATTGGAAATTGCGCTTTTGAATGATACTGCACCCTATTTAAATTAAACAATGTGAAAAAATAATAGGAACTAGATTTGATTCACGTCAACCATCATAACAAGTTACAAATCAAAGAATTGTAACGGTCAAAACTCATCAACACAATATAATTATGTCATCAATAACAGCCAAAAGTCAAATTACCGGAAAAATAGTACAATTATTAAAAACATTACCGAAAGACAGAATAAAACATTATGCCTCATTCAAAGATTCTCAATTAAAAAGATTTGAAAATAAACAAATACTACAGGATATAAGTGAAAATGATTTAAAATTACAATACATTGCTCTCAAGGAACTAGTCAATGATAAATATAAAAATTATTATAAATTAGATGATAAATTATTAAAACCTAAAGGGAATCCTGAATATTATACTAGATTATTGAGTGAGATTAAAGGTGAGAAAAAAGAAACAATGTTTAGTGCTATTAGAACTGTTGTATTTGGTAAATAGAATTTTCGTATGTTTCGATTTAATCAATGAATCATGAATAACTGAATTGTAGATAGCGAAATGGTAAGTGTTAGAGTTTTTATTGAAATTTTAGTCTAATTTTTTTCGATTTCATATCCAACGTGATTAACTAATATTTTATAAGAAATACATGAAACACCAAATTTAATATCTCCAACAAGTCACACTTGATGAGAATAAAAGGAAACAGCAAGAATAGCACCAGCAATGTCATTTCGTAGGACCTTACAAGGCTCAAAGCCATTGCAATCAATACTTACAATCACTGTCCTTCTACTTATATACATATTATATCATTTCAATTGGTTTAATTTCTTAAATTCCTCATCAATTTCAACACCTGAAGAAATAAATTCATTGCTACAAAATAAAGATACCAGTGTAGTCATCCTCAAAAAGACAGAATTAGTCTCTCAAGGATTACAAAGACCATTTTTAGATGAATCATTATTCCATGTACGGAATTGGAATTTACATGGAAATTCACTAGTCGAAAATGATAAATATATAAGATTAACATCTACCGCCCCACATTTAGCTTCAAACATGTTTAGTAAAATGCCAATTGAAGCAGAATCCTTCGAAATGGAATTGACTTTTCATATACATAATGAAGATGCTAAACATGGATTAGTAGGTGATGGATTAGCGGTTTGGTTTTTAGATAAACCTTCAAATATTGGTGATGTGTTTGGAATTGAAAATGGATTTAATGGATTAGGGATTATGATGGATACTTATAAGAATGGTAAACGTGGTACATTTCCATTTGTTAATTTGATGTTGGGTGATGGTCAGACTTATTATAATAAAGGTACTGATGGTTACGAAACTAGATTAGCTGGTTGTACTGCAAAGGATATATTAAACCCTAGTTCGAAAGAAACGAAAATGAGATTAGTTTATATAAAGAATGGATACTTATCAATTGATTTCAATTTTTATGGAAAACATGAAGATTGGACTAATTGTGTTACCTTGACTGATGTAAAATTACCTCATGTTAAATATTTAGGATTAAGTGCTGAAACTGGCCAATTATTTGAAAATGTGGATATAATAGAAAATAAAATATTTGCTTTGTATAAACCTGATGGAAATTTTGTTGAGTCAATTGATGAATTAGATGACCTAATCAAGGAACAAAATGAATACGAAGAAGTTACAAATTCGTTGCAAGATATAAATGCAAAAGTAGAAAATATAAAATCAAAAACTGGAGGAAGAAATAGAGCTTTCAAAAGAAAATTAAGTAGTCAAAGAAGAAGAACTCTTAAAAGACTTCAAAATGCTGAAAAAAGAATAAAAGAAAAGGAAAAATTAGCAAGATTACAAAAATATGGTGATGAAGATGCTACTTTTTTTAAAAGGATTTTCAGGACTATATTATGGTTTTTGAAAATCATTATATATTTGGCAATTTTCATAATATTATGCTGGTTTGCATTAATAATTTATAGAGTTCAAAAACAGAAAAGAAAACAAAAAAGCACTGGATTATTGGATTAGTTATTAATATATACACGTAATGAATGACTTAATGTACATGTAACTCGTTACAAAACTATGATCTCTTCTTGGCAACGTTATTTTTTTCCTCTGTTGAGGTTGATGAACTTTTCTCTAATAGTTCATTATTTTTGATTAATTCAAAATCTTCTTCATTAGTAGATAATACAATTCCAAATGTGTTATTTGTTGCACCAATTAATTTGTAAACAAATTTCTGCAATGGTTTTGTAGTTGGTTCAAATGGATTAAACTCATAAGATTGATCTATTATTTTAAATCCATTGTTGAGTAAAGCTTGGAATAAATTTTTGTTGAATGAGTAACAAGATGTGGTTATAAAAATAGATCCATTGGTAACATTTGACTTTGAATTTTTCAAATATTCTTGATATAATTCTCTTGATCTTAAGACAGCCCATTCAATCAATAAATTATCAAAATCAACTTTTTGAAAAACCTTACGAACATGAATTCCACTGATTTGAACAATAAAGTTATCAACAGTTGATTGTTTCAAATCCGGTTTTAAAGTTACTATAGCAATTGGTTGTTCTCTGTAACTTATAAGATTTGAATTCTCCCCATTCTTTCCGATCTTGTTCTTTTCTTTAACAAATTCAGTTAATTTGAATCCAAATATGTCATCGCAATAATTCTTATTTACTAAATTATTTGCAATTGACCCAACATCTTCTCCCACTATGTACGAAATGAAACCAAAACTTGCAAAAATAGAAGCAATAACAGGGACTCCTCTTAAAATATTGAAAATAAAATCATTTTTATTTCTCATTGCAATGAGATAAAACTCATACAAGTTTTCACTTACTGAAATATAATCCCATAAGACAAATCCTAATATCACAGGAATCAATGTAGTATATACCATTATCGAAAATGGATGCCAAAAGACATATCTTGTTAAATTTGATTGTGATTGCTTGTAGTAGTCTCCATGCAAAATCAATGCCGCTTTTGATAAATCAGGTCTCAATGATGTTTTGACTAAAGTTGCTGGTTTATTTGCATCTAACGGACTATTTAAATCTATTTCTTTTTGTTCAATCATATTCTGAGATTATGTATTGACTGTATTTAAGTTTCAAGAAATTGAAAGAGTGAAAGTGAATTTAATTTTTAAATGGATCAATTGATAATTTCAAAGTTATTTGGACCACATCTAATGTATAATAAAGTAGAAGGTGCTAACTCATTTCAAAAAATGAATTTTTTAGCTAGTTTAAAAAAGTCCGCCTTTTATTACTGTGTACATCATCGTAAAATTTAAAACGTGGGTGTAAGTGCGATTCCAATATTTAGATACCATAAAATCTAAGTGAAATACCATTTTATGAATTGAACCCAATTTATGTACTTTGAAATCCTATGATAAAATTATTCAGATAGATACGACAAAACTTGTTTGTAATATCGAATTGAAAAGCTGTAAATGAACCTTACATATGATCATCTAAGGTCACAAAAATTATGAAGTTAAATGCGTCGTATCTTCACGACAAATTATGTATTTTACAGAATTTCTACTCAAAAGTTTCTTCTGACGGACTTTGTTTTACTGCTAGCTCTTCCTCTTATTTAACTATATGAATCTTCTACGATAGATAGACTTCTTCAGTGTATACTAAAATTGAGCATGAAACTTTATAACTGTTTTGATGCAAAATATTTGCGACTGTTTTTAATCTAATTTTTTTTGTTTCAAAATCAATCGTTTATTAGATCATTAGTTTAATAACTCACTTATGCTGTATCATCATTTGCTAGCCAAACATATCAAAAGCTTTGCAACCCCAAGGAAACATTTTGGTAACAAAATTAGGTACACTATACCACCAATTCAAAATAGTAATGTTGTAATTGCATTTTGTACTGCGGTATAGACTTTTTATTTTGTTTCAAACAGACTGTTTTGTGTTCTATAGATACG
This sequence comes from Lodderomyces pseudojiufengensis, assembly GCF_024610245.1. Lineage (NCBI taxonomy): Eukaryota > Fungi > Ascomycota > Pichiomycetes > Serinales > Debaryomycetaceae > Lodderomyces > Lodderomyces pseudojiufengensis. The sequence continues at coordinate 656,536 of NW_026261523.1, forward strand.
AGTTTGAAGTATAAGATCTAACTCTGAAATAAAGGAACTCATAATCGAATTTAGAATTAGCTTGAGATCTTGCGACCTCATTAAAGGAACCCAAGTCTATTGTGTTGTATTGGGACATAGAACTAAATATTTTGTAAATACCGAAATCTACTTCATTATCAGGATTTTTTTGCTAGTTATTTCTTATCAAGCCACCTTACAGTCCACTTTTACATTTAAAACTTTTGAAATACTTACCAGAAGTTTTCCTGATATAACATGTGTTGGGAACGCGGTAGATATGATATTGTTTGTAATTGAAACTTGAACAGTCTTGCAACCAAGTGAGCTCAGACAGAAATTATTTTGTGCCAACCATGACTCTGGCATGTAGAGAGAATTCCATACACAACTTAGTGTTCTTGAAAATAGGTTCGACTCGTAAGCAGTTATGATTTGTGGATCAACTCAATTTGCAAACCTTTACTTCACTTGTATCAAGGAATAGAATTCGATTATTACTAATCTAAAACGGAAATAATTCCGAGATTTGTAACAGATCCCGTACTGTGGCTGTTTTAATTTATCTTTTAACCACAAGATGTCTTATCAAATTACATATCCTTATTTCAAAATCATCAAACCGTTGCATATATAAATTAATATGATTCCAACCTCAACACCCAACTTAGCAGAGATTATTGGCTCAAAATAATACTAATCATGCCATCTGCATCTGATCTTGATTATGAACATCCAGTTGGTTTATCATCAAAACAAGTTGAATCAATAGCTATAATTGGAGGTGGTGCATCGGCTGCAATAATTCTAGATACTTTACTTAAAGAACCGGACTCGAACATTAAACAAATAACGATTTATGAAAGACAAGATAAGTTAGGTGGAGTATGGTATTTTAATCCAGAAACCATAGAGACACCCAATCATATCATTAAATCTGGTAATATAAACTTTGAAAATGATCCTCAATTACCAAACCCATTTGAAGGAAATTTAGACAAGGATGAGAATGAATTGAATCTTCCTAGAATTAATCAAGAGAGATTTTTACAAACACCAAGTTATTATGGTATAAAGACAAATATTATCGAAAAGATGATGACTTATAGTGATAATAAAAATTGGGGTATAGATGGAGATGATGAAGACAGAAAATATGTTGTCGGCACAGTTGTTCAAAAGTATATTGACAGTTATATTGATAAAAATTTGAATGACCCTAGAGTTAAATTGCATTTAAATTCTACTGTTGAAGATGTTGAACGAATTGACAGACACGATGAAGTCGAAATACCATATAAGTTCAGATTAACAATACGTGAGGAATTACCCAATTCTGAAAAAGATCGTTGGTATCGAAAAAACTTTGATTCAGTCATAGTTGCATCAGGTCATTATCATGTTCCATTCATTCCTCATGTTCCTGGTTTGAAACAACTACAAGAGACATACCCCAAGGTAGTTCAACATGCAAAGTTTTATAGGTCCTCAGAGTCATATAAAGATAAAACTGCAATTGTTGTTGGTTCAAGAGCATCAGGAAGTGACTTGACAAAATTTATAGCTAGAGAACCGGGTACCAAAGTTTATCAGTCAATTCGTAATTATGAAAGGACCAAAGTCTTATCATCTAGAACAAATGTCGAAACTAAACCAGAGATTACTTCAATAGTTCTATTAGATGAGTCAGAGCCTTACAAGATAAAAGTTTTATTCGAAGATGGTTCAATTGTCTATGATCCAGATCATATCGTTTATTGCACAGGTTATTTATTTTCTTACCCATTTTTGAATAGATTGTTCAATAATAAAATCACGCATGAAGGACAAACAGTTTCAAACTTATATCAACATACATTTTTAATCAACGAACCATTAATTACAATTATAGGTGTTCCAATTGACGGTATATCATTCAGGGTATTTGAATATCAAGCAATCTTGTTATCAAGATATATTACTGGAAAAATAAATTTACCTTCAAGGAAAGAGCAAACTGAATGGGTAAACAAAAGATACGAGGAGAAAAGTAACACAAGGTTATATCATACAATTGGAGTTGTTGATGCATTACCATTTGCTCAAACTTTGATACGGTTAGGACAAGTCTCAGCCAAAACCAAAGTTGGTAGAGAATTTCCAATTCTAACTGAAGAGGAAGTCTTGATTTATAGAGAGGCTGGGGAAAAATTGAGGAAATTTTGGGATGAGAGATGAGAGAGTTATCTTATAGATTTGTTATAGATATAGCTTTTGTAAGTATTTAATATTACTGCAAAAGAATATAAGAAGTTGGGTTTTATTTTTTCTTCATTTGCATTAAACCATATGCATTCATTATTTTTTACCAACGATATGAAACTACGAAGGTCATTTAACTATACTTACACAACCTCTTTTAACAATAATTATACTGGATTTGAAATTGGCTGCAAAATGGATCACTCTTGGTAGCGTAAAATCATGTCTTAAGACCGACCGAATTTAATATCATGTTTTAATCTTTAGTACCGACGCAACATTAATTCGTTCAATAAGCACATTATCAAATGATCAGTGCGCTTTTCATATATGATAACAAAGGAGATGTATTAATATCGAAACTATATAAAGAAGATGTCAAGAGGAATGTAGCTGATGTTTTTCGAATACAAGTGATAAATCAAGCATCAATTGGGAAATCAAATAGAGATCAAAGAACTCCGGTTTTAACTTTGGGTTCAACTTCTTTCATTTATATTAAACTGGGAAATGTTTGGATTTGTGCTGTTACTAGGTCGAATCAAGATTGTTCATTAATATTAGAATTTTTATACAAATTGGAAGCATTGCTTTGTATTGTACTATGGGATGATAATAATAAAAAGAAACATCAACAAGAAAAACTTACGTTATCAGACAACGCGATTGTTAATGGATTTCCTTTGATTTACGATATATTGGGGGAAGTTTGTGATTATGGATACCCTATAAATCTAGACATTGAATATTTGAAGAAATATGTTGTTGGATTGAATGAATCTACGGTTACGAATATATTTAAAAAAGCAAACTTCAATCCATTGAGTCAATTGAAAAAGAGTACACCACCAGTCACTGACACAGAACATCACAATGTAACATGGAGAGCGCCTAATATAAAGTATAGAAGGAATGAAATTTATTTGAATGTTGAAGAGAAATTAAACATTTTGATGAGTGCACAAGGTGAAATTTTAAGGAGTACAATAGATGGAGCAATAAAGATGAAGTCACATTTATCAGGAATGCCACAATGTAAGTTCGGGTTTAATCAAAATACAATATTTTTGACAAACTATGATATTCAAGATGATGAAAGAAGTTCGGTAGTAGCACTAGAGGATTCAAAATTTCATCAATGTGTCGAGCTAGATGCTTTTGAAAATGATAGGACTATACAGTTCATCCCACCAGATGGTGAGTTCCAACTAATGTCTTACAATTGTTCCAATAATACAAATATACCCTTTAAAATAATTCCACAGGTTCAAGAAATCAAAAAAAATAAACTTATATATAAAATAGCATTAAAAACATATCAACCTCCGAAACTAGCTGCAACAGATTTCAAAATCAAAATTCCAACTCCAAGAAATGTAATATCAACTAATTTTTTAGCATCAAATGGTAAAGTCAAATATCATCCAGAAGAACATGCAATGATTTGGAAATTCAATAAAATTTATGGTGAACAAGATAATATACTAACGGCAGAAGTTGAGATACAGTCACAACCGAATAATGATTTTAGCAACTGGAATCGACCTCCCATTACTATAGATTTTAATTTAGATATGTGGTCAAGTTCTGGATTAACAGTTAAATATTTGAAAGTACAAGATAAATCAAAGTATAAAACTGTCAAATGGGTTAGGTATACTACGAAATCAGGCTCGTATGAAGTAAGATATTGAAGTTCTGCTTTTTATACTTGACCCTGACACGTTTTAGAGGATCGATAGATGTGAATGAAGTTTACTGAATTAATGACAAACTAGAATAGACCAATAACAAAGTAGAGAATGTCAATAACTACAATCAACTCTCAAGGAAATTTGTAAATTATGTCTCTCTAACCTACTAGCTATGTCCCTCGTTAATTGCACACTTTCGTCGAGACTCGTCATCGTTAGAAACTCAAAATTAATCAAGAGACTAACCACAGTAAGCCCCACTATTTCTATAGTTGAGATCTATACCACTATCTCAATAGGGTTTCAAAACTATGCAATCGTCACAATAATTTTCTCTTACCGTTTCGATGGTTGAGCCTAAAATTTTATGGAACAAAAGTATGACACAAAAAATTTAAAACTTGTTTGAAGATGTTTAATACTTCACGACTTATACTAAATTAATACCACAAGCGTATATGAGAGATTTGGTTGTTCTTGGAGGCTCATCACATCCGTTACTTACAAAATCCATATGTCGAAATCTAACAATTGAACAAAGTAGACTAGATTCAAGAAAATTTTCAAATGGTGAAACATCAATAGTTGTACAAGATAGTGTTAGAGAAAAAGATGTATTTATTGTTCAGAGTGGATGTGGACATGTTAATGATAATTTCATAGAATTATTGATTACTATAGCTGCATGCAAGACGGCCAGTGCCAAAAGAGTCACTGCTGTATTACCATTATTTCCATATTCTAGACAACCTGATGTTCCATTTTTACCAAATACTACGGGAGCACCTAGTATTACAACAAAAAAAGATGATTATACTTTTGAAAGTGCCCCAAGTACCCCAAGACCATTATCAAGGGAAGGAACTAAACCTTTTGATTTTATCAATGCCAATAGTTCTAATATAAATGCAAATCCAGAAATATCAAAATTTAAAACTAATACTTTAAAAACTCCTCAACCAATTAGGTATACACCAAAATCAATAGTTACAAATGCATCATCTACGAATTTTTTACCAGAGATTGATGCACAAGGTAAAACTAAAAGTGGATATAAACAATGGATAGCTCAAAACGGTACACTTATAGCGAACTTATTAGCAACTGCTGGAGCAGATAGAATAATTACTATGGATTTACATGATCCACAATTCCAAGGCTTTTTTAATATACCAGTAGATAATTTATATTCAAGACCAATACTAAAACATTATATAACAGATTATATTCCAAATTATCAAGATTGTGTTATAGTAAGTCCTGATTCAGGTGGTGCTAAAAGAGCTACATCAATAGCTGATTCAATCGGATGTTCATTTGCTTTAATTCATAAGGAAAGAAGAGCTAAAGTAGCAAAAGGACCACCACTGACTTCATCATCATCTTCAACACCAAATAATGCTTCGCAACAACAATTACAACGTCAACAACAACAACAACCACAACTTCATAATCAATTACAACAGCCGCCCAAAATGGTTGCTACAACTATGCTAGTAGGTGATGTAAAAGATAAAGTATGTGTTTTAATTGATGATTTAGTAGATACTTCATATACAATAACAAGAGCAGCAAAATTATTAAAAGATCAAGGAGCTAAATATGTTTATGCATTAGTTACTCATGGAATATTTAGTGGTGATGCAATAAATAGAATTAATTTAAGTCAAATTGATAAATTAGTTACAACAAATTCTGTACCACAAATTAATAATGTTGCTATATTAGGTGATAGAATGGAGGTATTGGATGTAAGTAGAATATTCGCTGAAGCTATTAGAAGAATTAATAATGGTGAAAGTGTTAGTATGCTTTTTGATCATGGATGGTGAGAGAAGAATGAGGCAAATTTATTTTAGATTTAAAATTTTAAAATGCTAGTAATATTTATTTATATTTCAATTAGTTTTGTTATTTTAATTTTTTTTAATTGACTTAATCATCAATATACCTATTTATAAGTTATGTAAGCTTATTTTGCGTAATGCAATTTGATATCTAACCATTGTCTGGCTTTGACTTCCTCTGGAGTTAAAAATTCGTCACCATAAGTTATAGCTTTAAAATAAAAGAAAAACCAAATTATACCAATTGATGCAATAGCTACTAAAATAGTCATTTTTATCTTTTTAGTTTTATTATTTATATTTAATGAATCTTTTGAATTATCTGAACATATAAATTCAGCTAACCCACCTGAAAATAAAGCCGCTATTAAATGAGCAGGTAAATAATGATGTAAAAATTTTTGACGATTCATTAAATAAAATGGGAAATAATGAGCGCTCCATCCAATAAATAAAAATCCTAAAGTATTATATAATCTTGATCTTGATTTATCACTTAACAAATGATAATTTCTACGACGAGTAATTTGATCAGCTAATACAATTCCAACATAAATTGATAAGAAACATACTTCCAACCAAAATCCAATCACATTTCCAATAAAGAAAATTTGCTTTTTAGTATCATTATTATTATAAAATGAAACACCACTCAATGCTAATGGCCAAGTATCTGGTTGTGAAGCAAATGGATGTGATGAACTTAATTGATTATTATGATGAAACATTAATCCTTGCAATTGCCACCATTTTTTTAAAAATGGCATAGTTTTAACTTCTTTTGGAATATATTTACTTCTTTGATCATTTTTATCAAGGTTTGTAACTTTTCCAAAAGTCCATACATTATCTTTATCTTGAATTTTTTTATTTCCACTAACTTCTTGTTGACCAAATGCCCATTCTGGTAATAATTCATCATCATGAGTCCACATAGCTACAACAGTATCCATATGTAAAATTCTTAAATCAGTTGCTAAAGTTTTAATTTTTCTTCTTTGGTTTTGTTTCTTGGGTGATGAGCCTGGTACACTTAATCTTAATCTAAATAAAGTTTCATTATACCTTGATTCAATTTTTTCATCAAACACCACAGTAAATTCTTCATTTGTTGGTTTTAATGGAGATGCAACATCATGAGTTAATAAATAACCACCTGTTCCAACATGTTTAAATCTAACAATATCATTTGTATAAACATCTTTTCCTTTTTTACCATCATCATCTGCTTTCACTGGTACTATTTCCCATTGATTATTTGGATCTTGTTCTGGAAATTCAACATCAACACAAGTAACTTGTTGTTGATTTGAAGAAATTCTACCATCTTCATAACGTAATGGATATACATGACTATGAGAATGTAAATTTGCTCCAGTATCTTTATGTTGAATTGTAATTTGATCATAATATTGAACTTGTTTTGAATTTTGAGCTAATGGTGATTCTAATAAAGTTTCTTGAAATTCCGATGACATAAAAGCATCACCTGGACCAGATTTTATAAGAATTGCAAAATGTAAATAAAACCAAAATAAATAAATTATAAATGGTACAACAATTAAAGCCCAAAATCTTGCTAAAAAATGTTTTGAAAATTCTTGTAAAGTTAAACCTTTTTTATAATCTAATAAAATCCATAATTCATGTATAACAGCAATACCAATTGTAAAATAAGTAAAAACACCAACATATTTAGTTGAAATAACACAAGATAATGAAACTCCTGTTGCTAATAACCAAGTCCACCATTTTTGACTAAATGGTTCTTTTCTAAAAGTTGAAAATTTACAATAACTGAAAATTGTTAATGCAACACTTAAAATTAAAGTTGCATCTAATAAAATTAATCTACTATCAACAACTTGAGCATTATCAAAACAAACAATTAAACTTGCTAATAAACAAGCTTGTACTTGAAATCCCAAAGTTTTCATAGTTAAAAACATAATTGGAATAATAGCAGTACCTTGAATTGCAGATAAACCTCTATAAGCAATATAAGGAACATTATTTTCAATATATGAATCACCAATTGCATCAAATTTAAATTTACCATTGTAACCAATTAACCAACCAACAAATGCAATTAATAATTTAGCAAAAGGAGGATGTAAATCAAAAAAATAAGTTCTTTCTAAATAATAAGAAGCAAATTTTCCAAAATGAACTTCATCAAATACAACTTGATCTGGAGTACCTAATTTTATAAATCTTAAATAAAATCCAATTGCTGTTATTGTTGCTAAAACAATATGATATTTATATTCAGGATCATTAGATTGTTGTTGAATAGTAGTAATTTTCTTTTTTAAAGAAATTGATTCATCAATTATATTTGAATTTTCAATAGGTGTATTTGACTTTTTATTCCTTTTTCTTATTTGTTGAGACATGATGATAGGATAAAGACTATGTTTCTAGTAGTTCAAAAAAAATTAATTGAGCATATATGAATATTGAATGGTTTGATTAAATGAATGTGAAATTTATTGTCAACTTATATGGAAAATAAATTGAATAAAATAAGTTACTTATATTTGAAACATAAAAATTATGATCTGTCTCTTTTTTTTTTTTTTTTTCATTGTTTTGGTGTTTTGAAAAATTATTTAATTTAAATTTACGAAATAAAAATATTTTTGGTTCGAGTAGTAGACATGAGACACGTAGTATTTTGTAGAAATAAGTGATTCTGGTTCAATTTCATGGAAAAAAAATCGACTAACTTTAAGTTTTTCGAAAGAAGTATTCAAAATTTCATTCAAGATTTCCAAATCTCAAGAGAGACAGGAGTTGTACATATTTTGAAAAGTTAGAGTGAAACAACTAGATTTATAATTTGGTTAGGTCTGGTAATAATAATACGTATTTTTGTGTAATCAGTAGATGCTTGAGTACGACATCAACTATGACGTTACGAAAAAAATCGATGTTCCACACGCAGAAGTTGTCCTATTGACGTGTAAAATTTGTCCAATTCAAAGCATTTTTTGATAAGCTGGTTGGTTCTTTACATTGGCTTACTCTTGATACTTAATGCTTCCTACTATATGTTGATATATTTCATGAGTTGTTTGAGATTTGACTGCTGTATCTGGTAGCACACAGTTATCGCATTAAGAACAAGAATTTGAATTAAATATGATTATGTATTCTACACAATTAAGACTTCTTTACATAAATGAATAATGATTCAATTCAAACAATTGATAATGAATATGAATCAAAAGAATTAGATGACAGCTCGTCACTGTTGAACACACAAACTCAAACTAGCAAAATACGAAAGAAGAAACGAAGAAAGAAAAAGAAGAAGTTAAATATGAATGAAAACAATGAAGAATCTTATTATAATGGTGAATTATTAGTACATACTTATAATACTTTACCACAATCTGTACAAAAATTTTGGAATAGAAGACATGAATTATTTTCAAAATTTAATGATGGTATTTTCCTTTCTGAAGAATTATGGTATAGTGTCACCCCAGAACTAGTTGCAAAATATATTGCTCAATTATTTGTTAAAATTTTACCATCAGAAGCTAATTGTGGATTAGATGTTTGTTGTGGAGGAGGTGGAAATACAATACAATTTGCTAATTTTTTTGATTCCGTTGGAGCAATTGATATAAATCCTGTAAATTTATATTGTACAGAACATAATTCAAAAGTTTATGGAGTTGAAGATAATATTTGGAGTTTATGTGCTGATTGGGCAGAAATTACAAAACCAAAACAAGATGGACTGATAAATTATGATTGGATTCCAGAAAATGTGAAAAAATTACGGAAAGAATCATCTCAAGATCAAACATTTGATTTTATATTTAGTTCTCCTCCATGGGGTGGTACAAATTATAATAAAAATGAATTTAATTTATATAATATGGAACCTTTTAATATTTTGGATTTATTAAATTCAATGACTAAATATTCAAAAAATATTGGATTATTTTTACCAAAACTGTCAAATTTAATGCAATTAAGTATGGCTACAAGAGAAGTTTATGGAGATTATAAAAAATGTAGAGCAGTATATATAAATTCAAGAGGTAGATCTGTTGCTTTACTTGCTTTATTTGGTGATGTTTTTACTGCAAGGTTTGATGAGTTGGATGATATTAGTGAAGAAGCTTTATTAGGAGAAGATAATGGTTTGGGACATGGAATGGAATTACAAGAAGATGTGGCGAATGGTGATAATGATGTAGATGATAGTGAGTCAGACAATTTAGAATAATTGAAAAAAGACATTATTTTACCGAAGTATGAAACTTCGTATGAATTAAAATGTATTCTAATTAACATACCCGACTTATAAGCCAATCAAAGTTACATAGGCGGTCAAATGTTTGACTTTCTTATGTGCGTAGGACGATTTGTTTCTTTAAATTCATTCCCTAAAATTTGTGCGTGAGACATTTTTATAAAAAAATCAAAATCAAAACAATCTTGTGTTATTTATAGACAACTTCATTAAAACGACACTTGGACATAAATAATGAATATAAGAAACGAAATAAATTCATCTTCATCATCAGCATCAAGATCATTGTTAGAATCAAAAGTTGATAGACTCATAGTACAACTAAATGATATAGAAAATTCATTTCATGAAGATAATAGATTATTACAAAATTTAGTAAAACATCAAAATAATAAGATTGATAATTTAACTAATTTATTACATACTTTAATTAATGGTACCAGTTCAAGTTCAAATTCAAGTTCAAAAAAGAGAAAAAATAATAACCATAATCAATTGAATGATAGACTAATTGCTCAACAAGATACATTAACAAATTCACCACCAACTCTTAATGAAAATGAAGATGTTCAAGAAGTTGTTGGAGATGATGAAGTTTTAAATTCTATACATGTTTTACAAAGTGGTGGAGGAGGAGGTGTTAATGTAAGTGATTTACAAAGTTCAAACTTACAACAATTGAATCATTTACAACATCAACATCAATCCCTTTTGGATCAAAGAAGAACTCATTTACATCATCAATTACACGCTCCTCACTTGTCTGTTGACAATAATATGGACCCTGCATTACATAGAGTCACCAATACCGATCAACAACAGCAACAACAACAACAACAACAACAAGGTCAAGAAAATTCCTCACAAAATAAAAAACGTAAAAAAACTGGACAATATACAAGAGAAAGAGTAGGTATACCAGATCGTAAAATTAAAATTGAATTTTTACAAAATCCAAGTACAGTAAGAGAAATTTATCAAGAATTTTATCATGGATATAAAAATCAAGAACCTTTATGTGTATTAGATTCAAAATATGGTAAACATGATTGGAGAGGTGATTCAAGATCAAAAGAAAGTAAAAGATATCAAAGAAGAAAAAGATTATGTGATGCTATAAAAAAGGGAGCTTATAAATATAATAAAACTGATGATGAAATGATTGAATATCTAGAAACTTTTAGAAAACAAAAATCTTTGACTTGGATTATGAATGGTAATTTACCTCCTGATCTTGAAATTTAAGAATTATATTGATTACAAGTTTAATTGTTTTTTAATTCTACAATATTAGTGACATAGTCTTTTCAAAAGATATCTATGTAATTTAATTCCATATTATATACTAATTATTTTATACTATTTACAAATATTTTGATATTGAATTCTCATACCTACTGATGTAATGATCTTAAAACATGTTTGATGATGAATTTCCAAAATGAACGCCAAAACAGAAAAAAACGTAATCATCATTATATTATAACACTAAAAAAATTTATCTAATTCTTTGGTGGTTCTTCAGATGAAGATGATGATGAATCTTTATATAAGTCTTTGAACAAATCAATTGCATCTGCTTGCAATTTCTCGGTTGCAGATTTTAATTCATCTGCAACAACCTCCTCTCCTGATTGAGCTTTAAGAACAATCTCTCTTAATTTGGAGATTTGTTCTTTGACTTTATCAACAGCTTCAGTGGATAATTTTTCTTTATGCTCATTGAGTGAGTTTTCAGTGTCATTACACAATTGATCTGCTCTGTTAGCATTCTCAATTGCTTCTCTTCTGGCTTTATCTGATTCAGCATATTTTTCTGCATCATTGACCATTTTTTCAATTTCTGCATCTGATAAACCTGATGAACCAGCAACAGTAATAGAAGCATCTTTATTTGAAGCTTTATCTCTAGCAGATACTTTAATAATACCATCAGTATCGATATCAAAAGTAACTTCAATTTGTGGAACACCTTTTGGTGCTGGTGGAATACCACTTAATGTGAAATTTCCAATTAATTTATTATCTCTTGTTAATTCTCTTTCACCTTGGAATACTCTAATTTCAACTGAAGTTTGACCAGCTGAAGCAGTTGAGAAAATTTGTGATTTTTTAGCTGGAATGGTAGTATTTCTTGCAATTAATCTAGCAAATACACCACCCATGGTTTCAATACCTAATGATAATGGAGTAACATCTAATAAAACAACATCTTTAACTTCACCAGCTAAAATACCACCTTGAATGGCAGCACCCATAGCAACAGCTTCATCTGGGTTAACAGCTTTTGAAGGTTCTTTACCGAAAATTGATTTTACAGTTTCAACAACTTTTGGCATTCTTGACATACCACCAACTAAAATAACTTCAGAAATATCTGATGTTGATAATCCAGCATCTTTAAGTGCTTTTTTACATGGTTCAATGGTTTTTTTGATTAATGGTTCAACTAATTGTTCAAATTGAGCTCTTGTGATTTTTTGATTAATATGTTTTGGTCCTGAAGCATCAGCTGTAATGAATGGTAAATTGATTTCAGTTGAAACAGTTGATGATAATTCAATCTTAGCTTTTTCAGCAGCTTCTCTAATACGTTGGATTGCCATTCTATCTTTTTCTAAATCAATACCGGTTTCCTTTTTGAATGCATCAACAATATATCTAACTAATGCAATATCAAAATCTTCACCACCTAAATGAGTGTCACCATTAGTTGATTTAACTTCGAAAACACCAGCACCAATATCTAAAATTGAAATATCAAAAGTACCACCACCTAAATCAAAAACTGCAACAACTTCTCCATCTTTCTTTTCTAAACCGTAAGCTAAAGCAGCAGCAGTTGGTTCGTTAACAACTCTTAAAACGTTTAATCCAACAATTTTACCTGCATCTTTAGTGGCTTGTCTTTGAGCATCATTGAAATAAGCTGGACAAGTAACAACTGCACAAGTAATTTTTTTACCTAAAGCAGCTTCAGCAGTTTCTTTCATTTTATTTAAAACAAATCCACCAATTTGTTGTGGAGAATATTGTTCACCTCTTGCTTCTAACCAAGCATCACCATTACCATGTTTAATGATTTTATAAGGAACTTGATTAATATCTCTTTGAACTTCTTTATCTTCATATCTTCTACCAATTAATCTTTTAGTAGCAAATAAAGTATTTTCTGGATTAACAACAGCTTGACGTTTAGCTGGAATACCAACTAATCTTTCATTATCTTTTGAAAATGCGACAATTGAAGGAGTAGTTCTACCACCTTCAGAATTTTCCAAAATCTTTGGAGTTTTACCTTCCATAACAGCTACAGCTGAATTGGTAGTACCCAAATCAATACCAATAACTGGTGGAGTAATTTTTTCAGTAGTTGTAGATTGTGAACGAATAGAATTAAATCTACTTATTAAAGATTGACATCTTAAATTTTTAATTGAATTTCTTGCAGATAACATCTTTAATCCTATAACTTATTGATGATGATATGTATATGTACAAAATGAAAAAAAATATTTAAAATTGGTTGATGATTTCCGATGATTTATAAAATATTAAAATGAGGTTGAAAAATTAAAGTCTATTTGAAAAATTTTATAACAATATTTTAAGTGGTATTTAGATTGTTAATAGAATTAGAGAGAGAGTGTCAAAAAAGCGACATAATAATATAAGAAGAATTTGAATGATGCTAATAGAATATTATAGAAAAAATAGAAAAAATATTAATGTCATTTCAGAGGAAGGCAAGACATTGAAAAGTTTGTTAAGGTGCCATAGGGACTTTTAGCGCAGGGCAGGTTTTGGCACTAACAAAGTCTCGAAAATAGAATGCTTTAGGGAGTCCTCAGTTAATGAGATATGGCTTCAAAAATAGTTTCATTAATCTTCAAGTCAGGATTAGACTACTCTAGCTCTTAAACGTAATAGTCTTTCGTTTCAAAAATTTCTCACATAGTTTCAAATCTAGCTGCAAATTTTTTTTTTTTGTTGCAAGCAATGTTAGTAAAAATGTTCGATTTTTTCCATTTTTGTCTGACCTTTGTAACCACCAATCAATTGTATCCGCTTGTTTGGTTACTATCATAAGCTTGGTTAAGCCTTTGAAGAAAAACTGGGCTCAACAATGTTGAGTCAATGTAATGTCTAAAATCTCCCAAAATCTAGTATTCCGAGGAACTCGCTACCAAAACGGAGGTGCGCCAAAAGTCCATATACCTACTTACAAGAGCTTGATAAATAATTAAAGAATAGTAATTAGCCTCACATATTATTGAAAGACTTCAATATATATTTGCCATTAAAGAAAATGTAAGTATAAGATTCAGCTAATAGACTAAAATGATATGGTTACATTAATTCCGGTTAAGGTTGACTAAATATCTACTTGAAAGCATGACTAGTAGTAAAAATTATTAAAATGTTTCAGATTTTTGCCACCGGATCGTGATACAGAATTAAAAGTTATCTTAAATTTTTCACTTCATACAATAATATTTCAATTTTTCGCTTCATATTCCATTTAATGAATTACTATGTATTTGACAGATTTAAACTCACCAATGTACATGTTTGTTGTGATAAAGTACATTTAAATTTAAATGATGCAACAACGATCGATTAGGATAGTAACGGTCTAAGTTTTACAGTGGATGTTGATGTAGCTGATACCATGTTTATATTTTTCACCGTTTTTCTAAGAATAATTGAAGGTGCCAGTACTTTCAATTACCAACTTCCTCTGTAGCAATAGAAGTTTCCCTTGAAGATCCGTCTATCATTTTGATATTATCCTTGATTATTGGCAAATTTACGACATCAGACTTACTTTTAAATTTCCGATTATATGTTATTTGATCATTTTTATAAAGTAAAATTCTATTTGCACTGGTTGAAAACGTATTCAAGATACTTTTCAATAAATTCGATTCCAATTTAGTTTTCTCCTGAAGTTGATCAAATGACATTTTGTCATTATCATTAAAAGAAAGAATAATAATTGCTTGCAACATATTACAATTGATTGGTATTTCTCTATTTTCTGAAAATTGACCCATTATTGTTAATCTATGAAGTTTATAATGAGTCCAATCCAATAACCCTTTACCTTTTGAAGATCTGTTTAAACATAATTCATTTTGAAATTCAGAAGGTAGCATAACCGATTTGAAGCTTTCATCAGGAAGCATATTTGCCCAAACGCTTGAGTCTAATATTAACGATTTAAACTCAATTGATTTTCCAACAGCGCCGAGGTTGATCGTTGTAATCTTATTTCTCGATACATCTTTGATCAATTCAATGATGCTTGAATTCTTATGGCGAATAACGGAATTGATATATTCTGCAATTTCAACCTCTTCTATTAGATTGACTTGCTTATTTAACAATAATCTTTTGAATAAATCCTTCTGATATGAAGAAACAAAACCGTTTTCAAAATCTTCTGAAAGTCCCCTAATAATAATTCCAATAACTCCCAGTATAATTTTTACATTGCAATCTTGTCCCAATTTACATTTAAAATACATGTCAATAAGTTTGGCAAGTTGTTTGGTGACATTGTTCTGATATCCAACTTTATTGAATACTGATTGCAAAATGTTTTGACTATTAAAAATGGGTCCTCTCACAGCATATTTAACATTGTCAACATGATCAAATAAAGACTTAAGTTGCTGCACCAAAGTAATTAAAATGCTGGGCTCCGGGATTGTATTATCCTGTGAATTTAAGTAATTAGTAATTAATGCTTCGATTTGACTTTCAAAATGCTTTTTTAATTTCTGGATGGCACAATCTCTAGTAGCCTCAAAATTGTTTGATTCATCTATACCGGAGTCGCCACAGCCGTAGTAAAGATGATCAAACACTCTTTGAATATCCTTGAAAGAACTTGTCAACTCACAAACATCCATTATCATTTGTTTATTATTCTCAAGATTATGAGAAAACAATGGTGTCGTCAAAAAAATATCATACTCCTGAGCGTCTATATTATCTTCATGAAATTTTTTAGCAAATTTGACTTCCTCGTCAATAATGTTAAACATTGTTTTGGTTTTTGTCGATCCCCTGAAATCACAACGTCCATTCAAATTATCATACTTACTATTTCTAAAATATTCATGAATGGCGTGTCTGATGATTTCAAAAGAGCTTGTAGATTCTTCTGAATATCTATACATCATTTTAATGAATGTAATGAATTTCTCATAAAACAGAGATATATCAACTTGTATTTTGGACTTTTCAAAATACTTATCTTTCAAATAAACTTTCGTTAATAACACAAATAGCTGATCCATGAAAGTAAGGATCCAAAAGTACGATAAGTCTCTATCATCCTCTTCACTAGTTTCAAAAAGGTTCAATTCCCGCGGGTGATTTGTGAAACAAAATCTATTGAAGTAATTAATTCCCATCTCATATGGAGAACCTTTTATTTTGTCCTCAAATTTCGATGTAACTTTGAATAAAATCTCAAGTTTTTCCAAAATTTTTTCATATCGATTCCAACATTCAAGGGCAACTTCACAAGCTTTTATGACTTCTTCATCATTATATTTGATTACATTATTATCATCGGAATGTAATGAACTAATAGCAGCATCTTCTTTAAATGTATCCAAATTCTCCCTCCAGAACTGAATTAATTTATCATCAATTATATTTTTAATATAATTTGAATTTTCCCTTTTCTCACAACAAGCTTGGGTTACACTTAAATAAGTTAGTTCAAACAGTAAAGGTTTTTCTTCAAAAATTAGATCGATCAAATTAGTGCAAATCTTAGTCTGAGCATTGAATATCTGGAAATAAATGGAATTATCAATATTATCACTATCAACTTCGAATTTTTTGCGTTTTGATAAGCTATTGTATGAACTCACTAATGATAAATGTGATCTCGACCTTTCCTTCGATTCAGTCGTTGATGATATTTCATTTTCACGTAAATGTAATATCTCTTGTATTGTTTTTGTCATTGGTTTAAATTGTAGGAAGTTAAGACATTATCCAATTGTGTTAACAACTAGTTCAAGTCGATGATTAAGCTTATAAATCTCAAATGTTTGGTCTGTAATATCTTGAATTCATATTTTTCTTATTAAAAAAATAAGCGTTCTAATGTTAAGAGATAACTGCGGGTTATTTATGTTTCCGATAACTTAGTTTATTGGTTAGATAATTCTTAGAACTGTATGACCGATCTTGTATACTTAAATGAAAATAAGAATTTTGTTTACATTTGAACCCCTAATAGTGAAGTACGTAAGAATTAGATGTTGTATGAAGTCTACAAAAATGATCATTTCATCTAGGGGTTTTTACTTAATTTGCAATCAATTATGCTAATTACCTATCAAGAGACTCATTTCACTTCAAATTATGCTAAATCCTAAGGCTCCTTTGAACACATGAAGCGAGTATAGACCTATTTGATCACCTAATTAGGAACTTTCAAGTAAATTTATGAACTATTTCATAAAGTAGAATTTTTGGAAATCTTACATGACTGATTGCTAGTAAAAGTTGGAGAACTTATACTCGTTAGCAACAACGAAGTGACTTTTTGACCTTCTAGTTGTTTATTTGTTTTCCCAATTTTTAAAATCGAAGCTTCTAAATGCCATGACACCCACAGAATGATACTTGTTAGAAATAACGTATTCTTGATATTCAATACCTCATTTATCTACACCGTTTTTCCATAACGAGATTGCCGTAGATTTAAATAATCTTAATACAAATGTAAAGTGCTCGAGGTCTGGACTTGAAGTATACACATTGCTGAGAAATTCAAATGGCTGTGCATAATGGTATCATAATGTATTAGCAGTTCTTAAACTTGAACTCCCGAGATACACAGCTCTTATTTTTTGATTGAATATGTCATTAGTTTTCGTTATCGTTACCAACTACCTCTGTAGCAATAGAGGTTTCCCTCGAAGATCCATCTACCGCTTTAATATTATCTTTAATCATGGGCAAATTTACCACATCAGATTTACTTTTAAATTTCCGATTATATGTAATTTGATCTTTTTTATAAAGTAAAATTCTATTTGCACTAGTTGAAAACGTATTCAAGATACTTTTTAATAAATTTGATTCCAATTTAGTTTTCTCCTGAAGTTGATCAAATGACATTTTGTCATTGTCATTAAATGAAAGAATAATAATTGCTTGCAACATATTACAATTGATTGGTATTTCTCTATTATCTGAAAATTGACCCAATATTGTTAATCTATGAAGTTTATAATGAGTCCAATCCAGTAACCCATTACCTTTTGGAGATCTATTAAAATTTAATACATTTTGAAATTCAGACGGGAGAATAACCGATTTGAAGCTTTCATCAGGAAGCATATTTGCCCAAACGCTTGAGTCTAATATTAACGATTTAAACTCAATTGATTTTCCAACAGCGCCGAGGTTGATCGTTGTAATCTTATTTCTCGATACATCTTTGATCAATTCAATGATACTTGAATTCTTATGACGAATAATGGAATTGATATATTCTGCAATTTCCAACTCTTCTATTAGATTGACTTGCTTATTTAACAATAATCTTTTAAATAAATCTTTCTGATATAATGAAACAAAATCAACTTCAGTATCTTCTGAAAGCCCGTTTACAATGATTCCGAGAACTTCCTGTATAATGCTTACATGGCAATCTTGTTGTAACTTACATTTAAAATACATGTCAACAAGTTTGGCTAGTTGCTTGGTGATAGTATTTTGATCTCCGACTTTATTGATTACTGATTGTAGTATGTTTTGCCCATCAATTGTGTTTTCTTTTCTAGTAGAATAAGGATTTACCATAGCAGAATTAGCATTGTGAATTTGCACGAATGAAGACTTAATTTGCTGTACCAAAGGGATTAAAAGGCTGGGATCTGGTATTGGATTATCCTTTGAGTTTAAGTGTTCAATTATTATTGTTTCGATTTGACTTTCAAAATGCTTTTGTAATTTCTGAACAGCGATATCTCTAATAGGACCAAATTTTTTTACTGCTTCAACATCATCAGAGTCATCATCATAGTTTTCAAGATATTCAAACACTTTTTGAAGATCAACCAAGGATCTTGTCAAATCACAAACATCCATTGCCATTTGTTTATTATTTTCAAAATTATGAGAAAGAAATGGTGTCGACATAAAGATATCATACTCTCGAGCGTCTATATTATCCTCATGAAATTTTTTGGCAAATTTGACTTCCTCGTCAATAACATTTAATATCGTTTTGGTTTTAGTTGGACCTTTGAAATCACAACGTCCGTTCAAATTTTCATACTTACCGTTTTTAAGATACTTAATAATAGCGTGCCTTGCGATTTCGAAAGAACTCATAAAATCTACCGAATATCTATGCCTCTTCTTGATGAATGTAAGAAATTTTTCATATAACAGAAATATATCAGTTTGTATGTTGGACTTTTCAAAATATTTATCCTTCAAGTAAATTTCGGACATTAACACAAAAAGTCGATCCATGAAATCAAGTTCCCAAAAGTATGATATGTCGTCACTTTCCTCATGATCATTACCCAAAAGTTGATATCGTTCTTTTACCTCAAAACAAAATTTATTAAAGTAGTTTATTCCCATTTCATATGGAGAACCCTTAATTTTTTTTTCAAACTTCGTTGAAACTTTAAATAAAATCTGAAGTTTTGTTAAAATTTTTTCATATCGATTCCAATATTCAAGAGCAATTTCACAAGCTTTTATGACCTCTTCCTCATTGTATTTGAGTTTGGTATTTTCATCATTCGAGTCTAAAGAACTAATGAAAGCATCTTTTTTCAATTTATCTGTAAAATCCTTCAAAAACGAATGAAACTTGTCAAATAAAAAGTCCCTAATAAATACTGAATTTCCCTTATTCTCACAATAAGCTTGGGTTAATTGACTTAAATAACGTATGTCATATTGTAAAGGTTTCTCTTCAAAAATTCTGTAGATCAAACGCATGCAAAATTTAACTTGGCTTTTATTTTCTTGTTGATCATTGCTAGCACTACTTGAATCACTATCAATTTTGCTACTATTGTGTTTTGATAAGCCATTGTTGAAACCCGCTGGTATCAAATATGAATTCAAGGTAATCTTCGATTGAGTTGTTGATTGTTCTTCATTTCCCCCATTTCCACGCAATTCTAAAATTTCCAGTATTGTTTTTGTCATTGGCTTAAATTGTAAGAGGTGAAGACATTATCCAATTGTGGTATTCACTAATGGAAGTCGATGAGTAGCTTGTAAATTCAAATATTTGGTCTGTAAACATAATTCATATTCTTCTTATTACAATTAAGTGTCCAAAACGTTAAGAGGTAATTGCGAGTTGTTTGAGCTATTTATGGATCCGAAAACTTAGTTTATTAGTTAGTTAATTATTAAATTTGTATGATCATCTTGTATAACTCACTGAAACTGAGCATTCTGTTCACATTCTAAAACCATTAAACATGTTCCCGGTATATACAATAGGAGTTAGATGTTGTGTAAAATCTGAGTTGAATCATTTCATACATCGGTTCTTTTTCAATTTGCAACCAATTATTCTAATTTTCTTTCAAGAGAATCACTTCATATTTAAACATAGAGATCCCAAGTCCCCATTGAACATTTGAAGTTCGTGTAGACCTAATCCACAATTAAATAAGAGCAATGGAAAGCATAAGTAAATTTATCGAACATTTCATAAAACAGAATATTTTTGGAAAGCTAACATGACTGGTCAATAATAAAAATTGAAAAGCTTATACTCGTTAGCATCACCGATATGACGTATAAATTGAAAGTTGCTATTCTCCTAGTCGTCTATTTTTTTTCTTTATTGCATTTTTTAAGTTTAAAATATAACACCAGAAGATACACAATAATATCATTCTTTACCGCCTTTGATTGAATGTGTCATTATTTTCCATTACCGTTACCAATTACCTCCGTAGAGATGGAAGCTTCCCTCGAAGACCTGTCAATCTTTCTCATGTTGTCTTTAATCATTGGCAAATTGATTACTTCAGACTTACTTTTAAATTTTTTATTATACAGTATTTGGTCATTTTTGTATAGCAAAACTCTATTTGCACTAGCTGAAAAAGTATCCAAAATATATTTCAATAGATTTGAATCAATTTTGGTCTGTTTTTGTAGTTGATCAAATGACATAATATCTTTTTCATTAAATGCAAGTATAACTATTGCTTGCAACATATTGCAATTGATTGGTATTTCTCTATTTTCAGAAAATTGACCCAATATTGTTAGTCTATGAAGTTTATAATGAGTCCAATCCTGAGATCTCCCTTTTTTCGAAATATTTATAGGATTTAACACCTTTTGGAACTCAGTAGGTAATTTTACTGATTTGAAGCTTTCATCAGGAAGTATATTTGTCCAGAGGCTTGAGTCTAACATCAATGATTCAAATTCAACTGATTGTCCAATAGACCCCATATTAACAGTCTTAACTTTACTCTTTGATACATCTTTTATCAACTTGGTAAACCTTGTATTTGGGCCAAAAATGCATCTGAAATATTCAGCAATTTCTAACTCTTCCTTTAAATTAGTTTGCTTATACAATAACAACCTTTTACATAAATCTCTCTGATATACGGAAATAAACTCAAGTTTACTTTTTCCAGCTGTTGGATACAACATAAAACTGATCATTTCCACCAACATTATCACATTAAGATTTTGTTGAAACTTGTTTTTAAAAAACATGTCTATGATCTTAGCGAGATGTTTCATTATGCTACTAATACTCATCCCGACTTTATCCAATGCCGATTCCCACGTTTGAATAGTATTAAAAGGGTAGTATGGACTTAAGGTGACTTGATTCGTATAAACTGATAACAAAGAATAATCCTTTACAAATGAAGGTAACGTATTCGGATCTAATGAAAAATCTGAACATAAGTATTTCATAACCAACGCCTCTGCTTTGGTATTAAAATGCGCTTTTAGATTCTGGATAATGGGATCCTTACGGGAAACAAAATATCCGGTTTTGTCCACGGGATTTATTTCATAATCGGAGGTGACAAATCCATAGTGTAGCGGAAACAACACTGTATAAATATCGTTTTCGGAATCTATCAACTCACAAATGTCTGTTTGCAACTGCCTTGCATTGTCTGTATTCAGAAACATCATCAGCTTCACTAAATCTGATTTATATTCTAGAAAGACATTTAAATTGTCTCCATGAAACTTTATGGCAAAGTTGACTTCTTCGTCAATGATACTTAATATGGTTTTAGTTTGTGTCAGACCTTCAATCTTGAAATATCCCTTTAAATTGTCATACTTTTGGTCTCGTAGATATTGAACGGTAGCAAATCGTACAATCTTAAAACGATCCCATGATCTTACTGAACATTTAATTTTTTCCTTCATAAAATTAACAAACTTTTCGTACGATAATCGTATTTCCGTATGTAGATTTGACTTTTCAAAGTACTTCTCCTTCAAATACATTTCGGTCAATATAACAAAAAGACTTTCCATAAAATTGATCATGCTAGGATACTCCGATCTTATATTATCCCATTCATCAGTATAGAAAAGTTTAATGTCTTCTGGAAAGTTTTTATAACAACATCTATTAAATAGTTCAAGTCCCGCCTCGTAAATTGAAAAGTCCTCCGGGATATTTCTAAAGGTCATTTTACGTCCAAAGTTCTCTTGTACATTATATTCGAAATTGAAAATAATCCGAAGTTTTGTTATAATTTTCTCATAGCGTTTCCAGTATTCAAGAATAATTTCACAAGCTTTTATTATTTCTTCATCATCATATTTCACTTCGTGAGTATTATTGTGTTGTAATGAGCCGATAGTAGTATTTCCTTTCAAATTTTCAAGAAGTTTTGATAAAAATGAGTCAAGCTTTTGCATCAATAAGTTTTTGACAAATTTTAAAGTCTCCTTATCATCACAATAGCTTTGAACAATCCGACTCATATAAGGTATTTCGCATAATAAAGGTTTTTCATCAAGAATTTTGTCTATCAAGTGATTGCAAATATCAGGATGATCTCCAAAAATTTGATCTCCAAAAATGTGTTTGCAACTGGCAAGATCATTAGTATCAGTCTTGTTTTTCACCAGTTTTTTAAGTTTCTTGTGTTTTGAATTATTCTGCTTCAAACTAGACGGTGACAAATGTGAGTTCGATCTTTTCTTCAATTCAATCACTGATGATGCATCAGAACCTTGTAGACTCAAGATTTCTGGTATCGATAATGTCATTGATAATGGAATGCAG
The DNA here is from genome assembly GCF_024610245.1 of Lodderomyces pseudojiufengensis. Lineage (NCBI taxonomy): Eukaryota > Fungi > Ascomycota > Pichiomycetes > Serinales > Debaryomycetaceae > Lodderomyces > Lodderomyces pseudojiufengensis. The sequence goes on from NW_026261523.1 coordinate 679,900, forward strand.
GAATTTGAGACATGAATTAATCGTGCTTCCAGTGGAAGTTGTAAGTCACTTGTGTGTTTCGCTAAGGTAATTTTAAATTCTTCCCATAAAAATCAACTTTCGAAACTTAAGAGGGAAATAGGGGCTATTTTCATAAAATAGTCTTTCCATTTCGAAAAGTTCAACTTCTACATTGATTTCAATAGAGTATGAGTACTAGCATTTACTTAATTTACATAGGCAAAGACAATAACAATAAGGTGAACAACTTCAATGCTTTAAAAATTAGTACATTAATTATTTTGGGTCTTTATATCTCCCCGTCCGTTACATTGGAGTTAATCGTAAAATTGCAATTGAATGAATCAAGCAATATGGACGAATATAGACAAATTCTGGCGCGTTAATACCGCATTTGATGTATCACTGACCTGTTTATCGTTTTAGCTTGTACCGAGTAGATACTCCAGCATAGCTTCACGTGGAAAACTGTTGGAATAAGTTGCATGTCTCTCATTTGTGTAAAAAGTTAAAAACAACCCTAAATTTGTTATTTGATATGTAAATTATCAAAAAAAATGAATGATTTTCTAAAATGATTTTCTAACATCTTAACTTTTTAACAGAAAATACAACGCAAATATATATTGTGTCATTAGAACGTGACTCTTGACCCGTCTTTGATACTCAAAGTTACTTTATCATACGCTTTTGGTAATGTTGAATTTCTTCAATACGGCATGTCTTTTTTCAATATATTGATTCTTAGATCTATGCCAAACCTGTTTCTTTGTGCGTTTGAATTCACCAACTGCTGTATTTAAGCATCTTAGATATATTATCCAATGTTTGATTCAATTTTGTCTTGGTTTTGTTATTCCATCATAAATAAAATAATAAACTATAGTTCCATCATCATTAATTAATGCAATTGTAATTCTATTTGGCCTTCCTTTACCATTTATATATTTTAAATTATCCCATTTTGTTATCGTATCATCATTATTATCGTCATTATTTGTTTTTTCATTTGTTTTTTCATTTGTATCTTTCATTTTATCCTCATTAGTTTCATTATTTGTTTCGTTATTTTCATTATCATCCAATTGTTCGTTCCGTATTTTATCGGTAATTCCATCAACTTCATCATTAACGTTATTTTCATCATTTTTAATAATTCCTTTAATTTCCTCAAACCAATTATTAACATCATGAATAGATAATTTAGTATTTCTTAAATTTTTGCATACTATCCATTCTTTTTTATTTGGTAAGTCTGAAGATGTTAATTTAGCTGGAGGTAAACCACTTAGTATGTGATCATTGTAAACTTGAACTCTTGTCCACAAATTATAATGCTCAAGATTTAATTTAACTTGATCCGTATTTGTTGAAGTGTATTTCACTGTCATTTTAATACTTGCATAGTTCTTAGTTACTAAGTTCAGATGAAATTGATTTTGTATTCCAAAAAGAGTATCAAGATGATTAAGTCACGTGTTTGAGCACGGGATCAATTAGATTTTAATTAAATATTTAACATAGATCAAACATAATTCAATTCATCTAAACTAAAGTTATTCGAATTAAGCCAAAACTGGAGGCGAGTGAGTGATTTATGAGGTGAGTTTTTTTTCAACTAAAAATTTGATGTTCACCTATATATATCTCCACTTAACCTTTTGAGGCGTGTTTTAACTCAAAGCTTTTACTTATTCTGAGGAGTATGGAATGTTTTCTAGCTCATTTAAACCTTGATACTTTGCATACTTTTGAATTATCGATTTTTATTATGATGAAAACTTTTGTTTCAAATTTTTGCCGTATTTCTAGCATCTTATCAATTTAAATTTTTTATGCAATCCATTTAATTAATTATTTCCGATTAAGTTAAATTACAATATTAAATACACAAAATCAAGGATTAGATCATAGAGTCGACCAGCACTTCTCAAATAAATTGTAATAAAAATTGTAAATCCTTGTTAAATTGCATTAGACCATTAATAACTGTGTATTTCAAATGAACAAGAACATCGACATTAATAGAGTAAAGACTTAGTGAAATCTAAATTATTCTCGTATCTTTGTTTCAAATTAATATTAAATTTAAATTAAATTAAAAAAAAAAGAAACTTAAGTTTGTAAGTACCGAAACTTTAAATTTAATTTTATTGAGAAAATAAAGTTTATGCGTTGACGCTAATATATACAGCACCAGAAAATAAATTAGATACTGACAGTATATAATCGGGTATGCATGATAATGCAACAATTGGGAAAACTGAGAATTCATAGTAGTATAACAGAGACATGGGACGATAGTAAAAGAGGAGCTGATATGCCGATGTATGGGAAAGAAATAGAAAAAGCAGAGGGATAGCTAATATGGAAGATACTAAAAGCTTTTAGGCTGTAGACTATAAAAGCAGTTGGAAATTCTCATTTTATTGTATAAAGATTTAATATAAATGATATTTTTTTGTGTATTTAAGATAGAATATCCAAATTACATTAGAAGTCAAAAGCGACAACCATTCGAAAGACTGAATTGTAGTAAGTCCTTGACATTCTCTAGAAACAATTTTAAGCACCGTTTGAATAGATCCTGGCTGTTTGAATACAGGATCTATTCAAAAGGTACTTAAAATTGTTTTTAGAGAAATGTCAAGTAATTGAAATGTTTTTAGAGAAATGTCAAGTAATTACAATTTAATTTAAATTAGAAGTCATGAGAGATTCATTCCGCTGAAATCAAAAATCAAGAATCAATAGAAAATATCAAACAAAAACAACAACGCCAAAGAAACTACTACTGAAACTCAAGAAATTGGTGGAGTCACCGCTCCAGGGAATATCCAAATCAAATATTCTATAATATGCGTATATCGAAAATTTAAAGACTTGAACCATTTAAACATGAATAAAAAACAGAAAGAAACTAGATATTCTCAAATAGCAATTCGAGTTTTTCAAGAAATGTTTTGATGCAAGTATAACCTATGTATTTAATTATATATAATTATAAATAGTGATAAAGAAATAGTAAATATCGCACTAACCGTTAGATTTTTATGAAAATCATGTCATTAATGCAGCATATATATCCATTAATTAATCTCAGCACTAATACATTAAATACTTAGGCTACTTACATAAAAACTGCTTTTGTACGACGAATGGTGAACCAATTTAAAAAGTATTATTTTACGTCCAATTTTTCACCCACTTACCACAATATAATTTTGTTATCTCTCAATAAAACGTATTGTTTCACATTCTGTTCAATTAGGAACTTATATGCTTCATACATGACGTACTATAATTCCGATTCTAAGCCTAAAGTTGTGAAAAGCCATTTAATACTCCTTACTCTACTCTTCTATTCAAAAATTGAACACTTGTCAAGAGGCAATTATCAAGGACTAAATAGACGAGCAGAATGAAAGCAATCATTGGCTCTAGTCAGATGTTTTTAGTTACCTTTTTCTTTTGCTTAGAGTGCTGAGAATAGAAGTAATGGTTAGTTATACATATAGTTTCTAAAAAAAATGGTACTTCTTTATCAATGATACAAAGCAAAAAAAAAATTCAGACAAACAATAAAAAAAAAGTGGAAAATTTTCAACAATTTTTGAATATGAGCCTTCCAATTTCTCCCTTTCGATACAATAATAAGTCTTTCAGAGAACTTACAATTAAACTTTTGGAATTTGATCTTCTATTTCTTTTCATATTTCCTAAACTTAAAATTCAAAAACTTTATCTTGTATTCTAATATTTACTGAAAAATTAACTAAACAATTTGAGGATTTGATTTGCATAAAAATGAAATTGAGGTAAATCAATTTTATTAAATGATGAACTGTAACGATTTTCTCTGCCTTTCTCCCCAAAATTATCCTTTTTAATTGTGTTTACAAATAAGTTTTTCTACATATTATTACAACCTCAGATTGTGTTAGTTCATCAACAATACATTAATTTATTAAACAAGTTATTGCGTTTTTTAAGTGTACTTAGCTCCAACATTCCAGTTAAAATGATTGTAAATGTAAATTAACTTTAATTTTTAATTTAATACTTTATATTACTTACATTATTACTCTTTTAAAATATGAAAAAGATTTACAATAAAACTTTAAAATATTGAATAAACGATAATAATAATTTTTCAATACTACTTACTACTTACATACTTCAATTTCCACTTACTTGTCTGTCATATTTGATTTTGTTCCTTATTCTACTAATATTTCATTTTTTTACAATTTCAAAATCGTTTCAGAACTCATTCAATAAAATATATAAAAAATAATCTTTTAATAACAACTTAAATTTTACTTGAATTTTAAATATTTAAGCTTAGATCCATTCATTACTTTGATATCACTGGTTCAGCTTCTTATTTATCTCATCAACAGCATTTACTAATTCATTAAATTCATATCATATTAACTAAGCATCATTTCAATTTCATTTTATCATTAATCCATTAAACAAATCTCAATATAACCATGTCATATCTTGCAACCTCAAGACATCCACCCTCAACTACCACAGATCATTTAAAATCATCCACTTCTAATCAGAATCAAACTCATAATCATACTCATAATAATAGCATTAATTCAAAATTTTCTACAATATCATATTTCAAATCAAGAAATAAAAATTCAACAAATCAAAACCACCATAATTCAGATTTGAATAGTTTATCAAGTGTGAATTCAAATCAAACAAATGCATCCACTATAGCGACAACATTACATCAAACCTATTCAGAAATATCAGCTGAATTTAAACAAAACCCATCACATATAGATTTATCATTAGCTGGAAATGTATTAGATAATTTAAATTCTACTTATAATTTATCAAAAATTGATACTAAAATTTCAGTTGATTCTTATTATATAGAAGATTCAAATCAATATAAATTAAAATTACAATTATCAAAACATGAAATTGATTTACTAAGATATAGTTGGACAAAAATGATAAATGAAGAAAATAGAATAAATGCAACAATGCCAGGAAGTTATTATAATAATCTTGATACTTCATCAAATGCTGCTACTTCATTATTTTGTAGACAATTATATGGTAATTTATTAAATCTGGAACCAAATTTAGAAAAAATGTTTCCTTCTATAAAACATCAAGCAATAAGTTTTGCAGCAGTTATTACATTAACTATTTCACAATTGGAAAATTTATCCAAAATTGATTCATATTTAGAAAAATTAGGTAAAAAACATTCAAGAATTTTAGTTATTGAACCACCATCTTATGAATTATTAGGTGAAGCTATAATAAATACTTTTCATGAAAGATTTGGTAAAAAATTTACAACAGAATTAGAAGTAATTTGGATTAAAGTATATCTATTTTTAGCAAATTCTTTATTACAATATGGAATTGATCCAACTTTAAAATTACAAAATAATTCATTTGCATCAAATAAATTTCAATTGAATCATGGAAATAATAGTGTATTGGATTCAAATAGTGTAATAGAAGAAAATTATCTGGATCAAATTGACTATAATTCAATTCAAAATGAACTGATAATGAGTGAAGCTAATAATAATAATCAACAAAATCAAAATAAAAATTATACTAATTCTACTATAACTACTTTACAAAGTTCAAATAATCAATCAAATATTCCAAAACCTATAAAACAGCAAAATTCAAAGAAGAAATTTGGTAAGTTAAGAAAAAAAGGTGGTGATTGTATAATTATGTAGAGATGATTATATTATAAAGCAAATAGACGAATGTATTTATATCGATTTTATATTCAACTTACTCACTCAATGTAAACCCGATCACTTTCAGAATGATAGTTCACTACACAAATTCTGGTCGAAACGATAGAAAATGAGCTTCATGAAAATATCTATCTGAAACAGGATAATCTAGATTATCTCTTACAAAACTTGGTAGCTCAATCTGAGACACGAGCCGAGTTTTCATTTTTTATATTTTGCGAGACGCGTCTGATGTCATACATAATCAAACTTCGTTCAATGATACTTCTACATCAAAAAAGTATCACCATTTTGCAAGTATACATAACGACTCATTCGTGAGTAACTTCTCATATTAGAGTTAAAGTGCAAAATAATACACCAAGAATCAGGAAGTATTGTAAAATTGTTAAATTCTCCTTACAATTGTTTTGTGTAATCTACTAGTAACCCGATTGCCTAATTGAGTTTAATTAAATTTCGAGATTTTTCACCAATAAATAAATTATTAGTTAGATTGTATGATATTATATTATTATTATAATACAACCAGAACCAAATATCATCATCATTCATTTAAAAAGTTGATTTTCAACAAATTTATTTATTCAAACATATCATTCATAAAAAAAAGATCCATAGATCTCAAATCCAGACCTTTTATATTAAATATTCATAAATCTGCATCTTACCTTTTATTTGTTATTCACAATCACAAGAATTGGCAACCAAAAAAAAATTTTGAAATCACAATTATTTACCACACCTTCTCAACTACATATCTTAGTAAGGTTAAATCATAATCGAGTCTTACATCAATTATTATTTTCAAGTAAACCAATTTAAATTTCATTACCAATTTCAAATTTCCTAAATCATTAAATATCAAACATAAAATTGCATTGAGTCGAACCATACCAAATGACTTCAAATTCACCACAATTTAATGATTTCTTTTCAGAAAATAATTTTTATTCCGCCCCAAATACTCAACATAGTTCAAATCATATAAATACTTTAAAAAATACTATTCAAGTTCCAAATTCTATAAGTCTGAAAAGTATAAAAGATGGATTAAATGAGAATAATGTTAGTGGCAATAAAACTCAAAATCGAACTAGTCGAACTTCAATTATTAAATCATCGCCTAGTTTAAAAGCTTTGGAAAGTATATTAAATGAAAAGAATAAAAAATGGAAACCAAATTCAATATTGGAAGAAGATGAAGAAGATGAGGAAAGAGATAATTTTGATTCTGTATTACATAAAAAATATAATTATGATAAACCTTTACCAGTGAATTATAAGAATCAAAATAATACATCAGATACCTTAACTACTTTTCAATCATATGAAACTGCAAACGAATCAATGGAACATGCAACAACACAAATTCAATCAAATTCTCAAAAACAATCCAAACAAAATAATAATTCTCATAAACATAACAAATCATTGACATCATCTATCAGTGTAACTGGAAGTGGATATAGTACTGATGATACTCCTGTTTTAGAACAACCTCCTACTTTTCAAAATTATATACCACATAATGTTGAATCACCACAATTAAAAGTTATTGAAACTGGAAAAATTACATCCAAAGACAATACTTTAATTGATGATAGTGTTACCACTGAATCAAACATAAACAATGTTAGTAAACCGAGTGGTGATGATAGTGAAGAAACTATACGATTAGTTGAAAATTCAAGAGTTAAAAATAGTAACTCTAAGAATAATAACTCAGTATCGGATTTAAAACTCAAAAATGAGAAAAATAATAAAAATAATTTTTACGAATCAATTAATAATTATAGTAATTCCACTACAAATAATAATTCCAAAAAAAGGGATAATAATAACTTGAAGTCAAATTCAACTTATTCATATACTAGTAGGCCATTTTCACTGAACGTATCAGCCCCACTTGATAAATCATTACCAACATTACCAACAACTACATCACAAACAACTCAGATCAATGGTATGAATAAATCAATGGAGAATGGATCTAAATCAAAAAGTATGCTTTCATTTATACCTACTTTGAAAGATGATCCACACCAAATAATTTCAAAATCACCACAACAAAAATCACCACATCAAAGATCTAATTCAAATTTTTCATTAAATACAATGAAAAATGAGACTCCAAAATTAAAACATAAAAGATCAGCTACATTGGATGATTTAAATAAAGTAGCTCAACAAGAATCACGACAAATTGTACAACCAGAAAAGAAAAAATTTAGTTTCAAATCACTTTTTAAATCAAAGTCCAAGAACCATTCATTGAATAAATCAAATGATGAATTGTCGAAATCACAGCCTCCGGTTAAAGTAGCATCAAAATCATATTCAACAACTAATATACCATTATACCAAGATCAACATCCACCTTTAACCAAAACCAAATCAAATACATCTATTATCAATGTGTTTAAAAAGAATAAATCTACAGATCAGCTCAAACCGAAGGAGATAAACAAAATTGATTCAAATCAAAATTCATCAAAGCCATCTTCATCGATACCAAATCTTGAGAGTAAACAAAATGAACAAGCCTCAGTTGAACCAAGTATACCTGAAACGGACTCGCCAATATTGTTGGATGGTAGTGATACAAGAGCCAAGCCTGGATCAATAAATTTTATACGAGAAATAAGTGATTCTAATGTTGGATTTAAATTTAGAGAACCAAACAGCACAGAATCGGGACTGGAAAATTTCCATGATGCAGAAGAAAATGAGGAAGAAGAAGAAGATGACGAAGAAAAAGACGACGATGACGATGATAAATTATCATTTGTTGAACATGATTATGATTCAAATAATATTTTGGAAAATCCACCAACAAGAAAAATAAACAATCAATTTGGTGAAGAAATTTCATTAATGCCTCCATTTTTAGAAAATTCACAATTTGGTTCACCTTTTAAAGTAAATTATCAAAGTTCACCAGAAAGATCATCAAGTCCAAGTCGGTTAACTCCAATTAAATTCCCATCATCTTCATCACCAGTACCAAACAGAAATCCAAAAGATGATAAAAGCCAACAACTACTTGGTGAAGCATTGTTTCCAAGATCACTTAATGCTCATGAAGTTGAATCAATTGTGTCTTTGGAAAGATCAAGATCATTGAAATCTATCAAATCAAATAAAAGAAATTCATTTGTCAATTATAACGGTAGTGATGATAATATTGTACATTATAATGGACCTGGTTTATCACCAAATACTAGTGGAATTACAAGATCAAACTCGATATTAAAAAATTCAAATAGCAAAATGAGTAATTTGAGTAAAGAAGTTGACCCATCTAATATATTACCTTCCCCAGAACAACCAAATGAATCAATTGATGCAAATTTAATGGATTCAATGGAATTTATGGAATTTAGTGATTTTATTGATGTTGATAATTTAAATTTTAATTATTCTCCAAATGGTATACAATCGGTTTCAGCAAGTCCAAAAGTTGAACCTTCAAGTAATGAAAAATTGAATTTAGTAGTAAATACTAATATTCAACAACAATCAGAAGAGAAAGAAATTAATTCACCATCACCACCAAAAATTGTTGTTAACGTATCACCTTCATCAGAATCACCGAACAATATTCAATTAGATACTATATCAATTCCGAATAGTTTGAATAGTCATAATTCACCAGTTCCAATTATTATAGAATCCAGAACTCCTTCACCTTCACCTTTATCAATGGAAAGAGAAGAATCACCAAAAACAAGTTTAGAAGTTGATGATGATAAGAAATTTGATTTCAATTCTGAGTTGGGTACTTTAAAACAAAATGAAAATAAAGTAGAGAATAAAACCAATGATGAAGATTTAAAAGCATTGAAAAGTTCACCAATATTGGAAAGTGTGTATAAGGTCAATACGTTCAATAATACTGAAGATGGTAAATCAACTTTTAACAATAGACCAATTTCAATGTCATTTAAAGGATTAAATGCACCATCTTTTTCCGGAAAATTTACACATCATAATATGAGAAGTAGTGATTCACATCAATCATTCACTATATCATTTAATGATTCCTCTTCATCTGTTGGTGGTGGTTTTGGTACAACAGAAGATGAAGACGATGAAGAAGAAGAAGAAGAAGAAGAAGAAGAAGAAGAAGAAGAAGAAGAAGAGAATCAAGAACCAAAAAATGAAAACGATGATGATGTTATTTCAGACTACTATGATGATGAAGAAGCATTACTTAATGAATACGAAAAAGAAAATTTAGTACCTAATATCAAAAAATCACCACAACAATTACAACAAAAATGGACACCACCTCAAAAATCAATTTCAACATTTGGTAAAGAAAATAATAATTCTAATAATTTTGATAATTTTTCACCAATTCAACCACCTCCTCCATTTAATACAAAATTTAGTCATAATAAAATTCCATCAATTTCTGATCAATCATCAACGAATTCATCTCCGAGATCATTCACTTCAATATTAGGTAAATGGAAAAAAGGATATTCTTATACAACAAATAATAATACAATAAGACCACCTCCACCACCACCATCAACATCTTTATCACCATTAAAACAATCAGGAGTTAGATTTAGTTCAAGAATCATTTTATATGATACTTATAATGGAGATGAATATGATAGACATCCAGATACTGCAACATGTAATCAATTAACACCATCATTAGCTCAACAAATTAAAGAAGAAATGAATATGATTAAAAGTGAAATGGAGGTTCATGTTGAAAGTAGATGTTATACTCAATTTTTTTAAAAATACATGCATTAAGACAATTTATAAAATATACCCAATTTTAATTTTTAAAAAACAGGTTTTTAATTTTTCTTTTAATTTAGTTATACATTTTTAATACACGGTTTTATATCATTTATTGCATTTTACTCTATGACTACACTTATTTATTTTCTTGTTGTTGTTTAGCATGAGTTCCTTTAGCACTTTTAAAAATTCGATCTAATACGTCATTTTCTTTTGAATCAATTTTAGCAATTACATTATCTGGATTTTCCATTTCAACAACAACATATTCATTTTTTCTAAAATCTAAACAAGTAGTTTTAGCCCATTCAGCATCATCATAATCTCTCAATGTAATTGTTTGAGGTTCATCATTTATATATTCTGGATAACTCATTTTAATCAAACTAGAAGAAAAAAAAAGTAATTGAGACAAAACTGATGATAATAAATCAAAAAAAATAAATAATGGTTCATCTTATTGATTTTATTTGCAACAAATAATGGATCCTTCAATTAACAACAAAATTGTAGTACCAGGTCAATATATTATACCGACATACAAGCTAGATCCAACTACAAAGAAACCTGTAAATTTTATTTGTGGAAAGGGAACAATAATAAATGAAATTGAAAATAATCAAATAAATAAAACTTTACCAATCATATGTTCAACTATTGTAGGTAAAACCTTCATATCGAAACTAGATACACCACCTATTGAAAATTCAAAAGATTCAAATGATTCAAAAGATCCTGTGCCGACATATGTAGTCAATGTATATCCAAAACAAAATTACAACTCATTACAACATCAAGATTCAACTTCCACTACAACAATCACAGCCGCGAGTAATATTAATTTACCAAAAGAAAATGATATAGTATTAGTTAAAGTAACAAGAATATCTCAAAAACAATTATGGTGTGAAATATTAGCTATAGATAATAAATTAAAATCAAATAATATCTTGAGAGATTCAGGATTGGGATCAAATGGATCAATAGCTCATTCATCAATACCACCTGGAGGTGGATCACAACATAATCATAATCAACAAACTATTGCTTCATCATTAACTACAACTCCTCAAGCTCAAATTTATGATTTAGGTGAAAATTTTAAAGGTATAATAAGATCACAAGATATAAGATCAACAGAAAGAGATAAAATTATTATTGGAGAATGTTTTAAACCTGGTGATATATTAAGAGCTTCAATTTTAAGTTTAGGTGATGGAAATAATTATTATTTAACTACTGCAAGAAATGATTTAGGTGTTGTATTTGCAAAATCTGAAGGTGGAGCTGGATCATTAATGTATCCTGTTGATTGGCAAAATATGATTGATTTAGAAACAGGATTGATTGAAAAAAGAAAAAATGCAAATCCATTTGTATAAGAAAAATAGATGTATAATTAATTGAAATATTAATTATTATGTTTACTTAGACTCTATAAAATGCTTAACTCTATATTACAATATTACTATTTACTTGTTTTTATTCCATTGGTTGTACAGGATATAATAATTCATCTCCTTTACCTCTTAAATCAACTTCACTTAATCCAACAATTTCACCAAATTTTTCAAATCTTTCATAATAATTTTTTTGTTTATTATCACTCATTTCAATCATTTTAGGCCAATATTTTTCATGATCATAAATAAAATTAACATCACCTTTAAAATCTTTATCTAATTGAATTTTTGGAACATAATTTATAAAAGGTTGATCAAATACTAATTTTTCTCTTGTTAATGGATCAATAAATGGATGAATAATTTTTAAAAAAGTCCAACCTAACCATGGAATATTCGTTAATAAAGCTTTTCCTAATCTTTCAGGATAATGAGTTTGTAAAATATGTAAAACTTGTCTTCCAACTCCAACTGGTGGAATTTTACCACCTTGAGTTCCTACTGGATGAGCTTTAAAATCAATTAATAAAGCTAATGAATCTTGTCCTGAAGGCATAAAACTTATAACTTTTTCTAACATTAAGACTAAATGTTGTACTTGTAATTGTGAAGTTTTTGTATTTTGTCTTCCAGGTTTTAAATATAAACATGGTCTTGAATCATTATCATAACCTAATATTACTTCTTTACCTGTTTCATTTTCAACTGATGTTAATTTTCCATTTACTAAATTTTCTGAATCAAATGGTTTATTTATACCAAATTCTCTTCTCCAAGCTAATGTTAATTCTATTCTATCTATTGCTTCTAATGATATCCATTTTGTAGCTCTTAAATATCTTAAAAAACATTCTCTTGTTAACCAAGATTTTTCTTCAACTAATAATGAAGTTAAATCCTTTTTATGTTTATGATTTTCTTCACTTGATGCAATTAGTAATTCAGGATTTTGAAAATGTTTTAATACTTCATTATATTTTTGTTTTTGTTCAATTGTTAATTCTTTTTCTTTTGGTATATGTGATTCAGGAGATGGTTCATCAAATGGTATATATCTTGGTTCTGAATCTTCTATTGTCACCGTGTCATCATCTTTAACATGACCGTTTGAGACTCCCTTAGCAGTAGTTCCATTATTTGTGGGTCCGTTATTATTGACAATATCTTTTTCATTTATTGATGAAGATTCAGAATTTGAACCGGAATTAATCACTTTATTTTTTAATTTGTTAAACATTGTGACATATATGTGGTTAATTCCTTATCTGTATGAATGTATTAGATTTGCCCTTTGGGAATCAGGTTCTTGTCAATAAGCGCTTTTGAAGTCTTTATCAATATTATAAATTATTATATCCGAAAATGTTTATAATTATCTCAAAATTAAAATGTATAAATATGTGAGATTTTGAGATATACGATTCCAACTAATGAATACGAGTTGTATTAATCAGTTTGAATGAAGATACCTATCAGTTGGAATATGAAATGTAAGACTAGTAATGATGAAAAATTTATGAAAAGTAAGATTTTCTATTGTTTATTTTATTATGATGATAAAGTTTTTATTTTAACTCATTAAAAAATTTAAATTCGGAAAACGGCTAAATAAAGTAATTAATAGAATAACTCTAAATATTGATTATGTCATAATAGATCTAAAAGATTAACTTTTGAGGCCTTATTCATTTGATCGTTTTGGTCAATACAACAATGAAGAAGAAGATAGTAGTAATAAAATTGAACTGGCTTAGCTAGAAATATTATGATTCACTTGTGTAAAACACGTCTTGTCTTTCTCCTAACAATTGTAAATGGTTAAGTAGAATACTAACATTCTAAATGTATGGAAATCAGAGGATTTTTATCTCCGATTTTGTATTTCACGGCCGGATTTAAAGTTTTTTATTTAATAATACACGCGTAAGATATGATTACTACAAAACGAAAAGTAAGAACTTACATCAATTGTATATACTTAATGGTTGAATAGCTGTTTATTCTAGATCCTACCTATCAAATAATACAGGTCATATGTTTATTTTAATTTGAAACTTTTTGTTTTGCATCAATAATTTGTTGAACCATTTCAATAATACTTTGTTCAATTGGAATATAATCAAATCCTAAAAGTTCTTTAGTCTTATGATAATCACCAGTTAATGCATCTTCTTTAATTTGTTTTGCATTTTCTTCAAAATTTCCCTTTGGTACACCCAATTTTGGAAAATTTTTATTTATAATATCACATAATAATTCATTCGTAAAAATAGAATCAGTTAATACCATTCTTTTACCATTTGTTTCTTGAGCTTTTTCAAATGCAACAATGTGTGCTTTTGCAACATCTCTTACATCTATATAATCTCCATTTACAGGTGGAATTGGATCATTTGCATTTAATTTTAATAAACTGTTTACCATTTCAGCTGAAGAATTTAATTGCAGAGGATCTTTTATTTCAAAAGCTTGTGGTCCAAATACATAAGTTGGTTGAATATAACCTACTGTAAAATTTGGTTTTTCTTGTTCAACAAATGAATGAATTAATTTTTCAGATAAAGTTTTTGAAACACAATATGCCATATAACCATTTTTAAAACCATCTTTATATTCTACTTGATTCCAACTATCTTCTGTAAGAATTTTACCTATTGATTTTCTACCATCTCCTGTAGTATCAACTATTGTTGCCATTGAAGAAGTATAAACCAAATGTTTAACATTTATACCAAATTTTTTAATTGATTTTAACATATTTGCAGTACCATTAATAGCAGGAATTATAATATCTTTTTCTAAATCATTTGCAAAAAATGTAACTGGTGAAGCAGTATGTAAAAATATAGTAGTTTCAGGATGAGCTCTTAATGCATTATTAAAACTTTCTTCACTTGTTAAATCTTTAATTATAACATATTCAAAATTTGGATCATTATTAACTAAATTTTTTAAATTTTCTCCTTTTTCAATTGATCTAACCAGTCCTACTGTCTTGTAGTTTTTGGCTAATAATTGTTTAATAATATGTTGAGCTATAAACCCATTTGCTCCAGTTACAAATACTTTCTCTGTCATTCGTGAATAGTTTGTTAGCTAGAATTAATGAAACGAAACATTTTGAAAATGGACGAATTGTTCATTATGATTTTTAAAATAATAAATTAGTTGAAGATTGAAAAGTAATTTTGGCGGTAAATTTTACTCCAGTTGGTTAATTGTAACTCGTTACAAAACCGTTCATCTTACATATTCTTGCATGGAGAACAATAAGAAGCGCCCTAAGCCCTGACTTAATTTATTAGATTCCGCGTCTAATTAAGAGATACCATTTACGACTTAACTTCCTTTTGAATGTTATAAATTCATACTACTTATCTATTCACCTACTTATCATTTTTAACTTCTAATATTTGTTCAACTGAATCTTCAACAGATTTTTCTAAATCAATAAATTCAAAACCCAAAATTTTTCTAGTTTCTTCATTACTCCAAAATTTAATAGTTGGATCTTCTTTATCTCCATTTTCTGGTTTACCAACTGGTAACATTAAACTAACTTCTGGGAAATTATCTCTTATAATATTTAATATTTTTTGAGTATTATATGAACCAGAATATAACAAGAGTCTCTTATCTTTTGTATTTTCTTTTTCAAAACCATCAATTATTGATTTACATACATCTCTTACATCAATAAATAATCCTTCACCAGGTGGTAATTTTGAACATGATTGTAATTTTAATATTTTATTTATAACTTCAGATGATGTATTTAATTCTTTTCTATCTCCTATTGGAAAAGCTTGAGGTCCAAAAATCATAGCTGGTAAAACTGTTGTTGCTGCAAAATTTGGTTTTTTATTCTTAGTATATTCCCATAATAGTCTTTCTGGTTCTAATTTTGCATAATAATAAGCTAAAAGTGGATTTTTTATAGCATCTTTTTCAGTCATTTCATTCCATGTTTTTTCATTAAATTTTGTATCTTTATTTGATTTTGGATTAGCTACTCCTGCACTTGCTATTGATGAAGTTAATACAAATCTTTTTATATTATCTCCATATTTTTCAACACTTTGTAATGCATTTTTTAATCCATTTACTGCTGGATTTATAATATCTTTCTGAACATCTTTTGATTTAAAATGGAATGGAGCAGCAGTATGTAAAAATACATCTATATCTTTATGTTTTTTTAAAGTTTCATCAAATGAATTTGATCCTCCTACATCTTCAACTATTTCATAAGAAATTCTATCTGTTGATATCTTAGCATTTTCAAGATTTTCTAATAATTTATTTCCTTTTTCTTCTGATCGCACAGAAGTTATAACTTGATATTTAGATGGTGAAGTTAATAATGTTTTAATCAAATTAGATCCTAAGAATCCGCTACCCCCACTAAGAAATATTTTTGACATTTTAAAGTTTGATAAAGATTATAGGTTGATGTTTAATAGTTGCAACAAAAAAGAAAAGGTCCAAGCAAGTTGATTCATTTTATATATAATTCATATTGATGATGTAATCATTGCTTACATGCGTATACGATAAATTTACACGCGTATTATGCGTTTAAAATTACAACCTTCCTTGAAAGCAATATAAATCATTTCTTTCGTTGCTAAATACCTCTTAAGTTTATATTTTCTTGATTTTGTAACCACAATTTTGTGTAATTGGATATTTGTTTCAAGAAATAGTAACAAAAATTTGCAACTTTAGCTCTACGATCATTACAAGTATGAGGGGTTTGAACGTGTTTTGTTTATAAAAACTTTTTATAGACTATATTCTCATCAATAATTATTTAATGAATCAAAAGTCTAAAACGAATTTATTCTACTATTTACTATATTCAATTTGTTTAAATAATTTGTTTGATAGTATCATCAATTGATTCTTCCAAACCAATAAACTTAAAACCTAATAACTCTCTAGTTTTCTTATTATTAATAATACTTTCGGAATCTTCAAATTTTGGAGCTTTTGAAGGATCAAGTTTTGGTATTGGTACTTGTGGGAAATCTTTTTTAATAATATCATAAATTTTTTGAGTTGAAACAGGACCTTCTGATAATAATAATCTTTGATTAGCTAATTTATTACCTGGTTCAACTACTTTAACATGAGCATGAGCAACATCACGTACATCAATGAAATAACCGACTAATTGTTGTTCAACATCAGTACCTTCTTTACCAGCTTTTATAATTGCATTAATAACTTCATTTGAAGTATTTAATTTTGATTTATCTTTAACTTCAAAAGCTTGTGGACCAAATACAAAAACTGGACAAATGACAGTAACTGCCCATTGTGGATTATGTTCTTTTATAAATTCAACTACTTTTTCATTTGCTAATTTTTTACTTCCAATATAACCAGTAAAACCATCACTCTTAGCTTGATCATAAGTGATTGGATTCCATGATTCTTCATTAACTTCTTTACCTGGAGTTGCTAAATCACCAAATCCAGCTACTGCAGCATAAGAACTTGTAATAGCTACTCTTTCAACATTTTTACCATATGTATATATAGCATTAAGTGCATTAACAGTACCTTCAATAGCTGGTTTTAATAATTCTTTTTCAACATCTTTAACATCAAAAAAAAATGGTGATGCAGTATGTAAAAAATCAGTTATATCAGGATTTGATTTTAAAGCTTGATCAAAAGCTCCCTTTGCTGTAATATCTTTTACAATTTCATAACTAAATAAATCAAATTGTAAACCTGCTTCTTGTAATAATGATTTCAAATCTTCTCCTTTTTCTGTAGATCTAACTGATCCAATTGTTTTATAACCTTTTTCAATCAATTGTTTAACAATATGTTGAGCAATGAATCCAGTGGCTCCTGAAACAAATACAATTTTTTGTGAAGACATTATTAATTGAAATATATGTTGAAGTTGTTGTTGTTATTTTAATGTTTTAATTTATGAATCTTATTCTACTCTTGAAATTAAGTGGATTGTTGTCCCTTTTATGTAATTAACTAAAGTATGTAAAACCACCACATCTTTCTAGAATTAATTAAAAAAGTTTAAATTATCCGTTTGCTTTGCTTAAGTATGGCGTGGTACTATAAATTAAATAACCTTTTAAAACCTCAATGAAATTTTCAATTTTGGAATAAATCCGAGCCCGAGTATAACCATTTGATTTGCTCTCTTCTGGTTTTCATGCAAAACAACTAATAATCTCAACAAAAGTAACATTTGAAAAGTGAGAGTATAGCTAAAAGTATAAAGTATACAGCTGTCAAAAAGAAGCTGTCAAAAAGAAGCTGTCAAAAAGAAATACTCCTAGTGACTAGCCACAAAAGACTCAAGAGTCATCATCGGATTTATCAAACATTTTGGTGCATGATTTAGTAGTAATAGTCCAAAAAAAAGTATTTTCAAGTGTTATGGTCAAAAATCTATTTATTTTCTGTTTTAAAGTTTAAGATCGCACCCTTGAATGAGAACAAACCGAATCCGAGTTTGGTTTGAACCCGAACTTTTGACGTATTTGGAGTAAATGTCGGGTCTACCAAACTACTTAAGTTCAAGTATTTCACATATGTATCACATAGAATTAAGTGTCCTTTATACTCTTATATAGAACACGTGACTCATTCAATAGGGGTATCATCTTGAAGTTGATCTATCATTGGATCGCGATTGATTTAATTTTGATAGCATAAAAGTTAGATTAGATTTACTGTATTAGATAAGTTAAAATTAAAATAAATTTATATAACCGATTGAATTACGAAATCGAGAATCTGTACGAATTTCAATGCACTTGAATTAAAGTTCCGCTTTCTTTACATACTTTAAGTGAACAACATTTTCATATTTCAAAGCTTAAAGGGCCTTGATTTTGTTCAATAGTATTTTTAAACTATGCCTATATATCACACCTGATCTAATTTATTATTGGGTCATACAACGGTTTTATAATTCCAATTCTCAAAAATGTTTAGCGTTTATCCTTGTGTTCAATAAAAAAGTTAAATAAATTTTTTTGCAACAAAATCCATTAAATAAAACGTTTAATATTTGTTATTTCAAAATATTTTATCAATTTATTCCACAGATTGATTTATCTAATTTAGAAAATCTCACGATTCAATAACTGATGTTTTAAGTATATGAAAATTTTGAACATGTCGAATAACAAGGGATTAGTTTCCGAAATCGGTAAGACCAATCCTCAATAATGTGATTAGAAAATTTTTTTTTATTTTTCTTTCTTTTTACAATTGTTTATTTTAATAGAACCAACCAAGATATAACAACAAACAAACAAAGTCCTTCGCCTATGCCTTGAATAGGATTAAAATCCAAATACACACGAACACCTTGACCAAGTGAACATACTAAAACAAAAAATTTTAAAATTTTACCATCATTTGTTAATCATTTAAAAAATACTAATAAATATCACTACTTAAGAAAAGGAGTTTTAGACGTAAAGAACTCCATTCGATGCCAACTATTTTCCACAGATATAATGTATTCTTGAAAAAATACCCATTTAGGTCGAATATGATCACGACCAGCATTCTCTTTGGATTTGGAGATATTACTGCTCAGCTGTTATTTAAACATCAAATAATAACTACTAAAACTGATGAAAAAACAGGAGAGAAATATGAAGAAGTAGAAATAAGTGATTACAATTTTGCAAGAACTTGTAGGGCTGTGATTTATGGAATGTTATTTTTTGCTCCAATAAGTGTAATGTGGCATGGTAAAACTTTACCAAAATTAAAAAATCCATTTATAAATATTTTAGAAAGAACAAGAATGGAACAACATGAACATTCTCAAAGAAAATTACATTTTTATGATTCTGTTTTTAGAATGGGTATAGATCAATTGATTTTCCCAGCATTAGTTTGGATTCCACTTTATAATACAGTAATGGTAATTTTGGCTCAACATGATGATCCATTTGGTGTTATAAAAAGTAAATTAGAAAATAATTGGTTTAATGTTTTAAAAGCAAGTTGGACAGTATGGCCTGCGTTTCAATTATTTAATTTATATTTTGTTCCTGTACATTTGAGAATTGTTACTGCAAATTTTTGGGCAACTGGTTGGAATTGTTTTTTAAGTTTTGTTCATAATACTGCTGGACATGGGAAAGGTAGTGGTCATAAAATAGAAGAGTTAGTAGACATAGAAGACGATGATCAAGAGATCACAATGGTTTATGACTAAGGTTGAAGCTTCAATGCATGAATAGACTTATAAATTTTACTATAGATTGAATTGAATTAATTGAAAGTATACAATAATGAACTAAGAATTAGCTAAGTGAAAATTTTCACTCCCTGATTAAAATGATCGAGTTTTTTTCTCTAGGTTTTTGATTGATTCTAAAAACTCAATTCAAGTAAAAGTTGAGTCGACCTTATATTGATGTTTCAGATTTAACACATAAATTTGAAAGTCGTGTGAAGTTAAACAAAATGTTGATAAGATCCATTTATCATTTTTACAATTAAAGTCAAATCATAGCAATACTTCCATTATGAATTTAATGTGGGTCAGAAATACTTAATTCATCAGCCTCAAAAGAATTGCATATCACTTAACAACCTTGCGCTTATTCATTTCTGCGTATCAATAACCTTAATCTAAATTATGAAGTTTTTATTCCAAAAATATCATCAATTACTTCTAAGGAAGCCTTTATTAGTAAACGTTTGTAGTACAGGAATTCTACTAGGAACTGGAGATGTTTTAGCTCAATGGTTGTTTCCAGTACATCCAAATCAACCTTTCGACTATTTACGAACTTTAAGAGCAGTCATATATGGAAGTATAATATTTGCACCAATTGGTCATGAATGGTACAAAATTTTAAATACAAAAATAAAATGGCATGGTAAAAATGAAAAAACAATATCGACTTTACTTAGAGTTGGAGTAGATCAATTAATTTTTTCACCTTTTATTGGAATACCATTATATTATACATCAATGACAATTTTAGAAAATAGGAAACCATATTGGCCAAATATAAAGGAAAAATTTGAAACAAGTTATTGGGTAACATTAAAAGGAAATTGGTTAGTATGGCCATTTTTTCAATTTTTGAATTTTTATTTGTTACCGGTTCATTATAGATTATTAGCTGTTAATATTGTAAGTATTGCTTGGAATACTTATCTTTCATATATTAATAACAATTATGCAGTAGAAAATATAGAGCAAAATCATTTACAAAATAAAATATGAATTAGATTATAAATAGAAATTAAATTATAAAATTTGTAGAGTAGTTCAGGCATGTCAATCAATGCTTTTATTCAATCTATCATCTTGTAGATACAACATAATCGTTGTTTGTAGCAAAGTCACGGGTTAATACACTACCTCGATATTAAAATTACTGGTGATCGAATTTTGTGTGAAATTATAATAATAATATATGTACCTTTGTTAAGTTTCTTAATTTATTTATTTTTTCTCCAACAAAAATAATCAACATTCAATAACTCACTATATAACATTTATATCATAGAACTCATTAATATAATAATAATCATCATCACTATACTATACTAGAATCTTGCAATATTCAACAACATAAATTATAATCGCTATTTTTAACGATTCATCCAATTGAATACAATTGGTATAATAATAGTGTATTTTTTATAATCTGAAATTTCACCTAAAAACAAAATGATGAAAGGGTTTAAAAATAGATTGACTCGAAATAAGAGTCAATCGTCTACCAAAAAGACAGATAAAAAGGACAAAGATAAAGAAAAAAGATCAAGTTCACCTTCTTTATCAAATTCAGCAACTACAAACTCTTCAAATACCAATAACCAGAACAATATCACAACTAGTCAAAGTTCAAAAAATTTACTTTCTTCAACTAGCACAACCTCATTAAAGTCAAATTCTCCAAGTCCATCTAGAAATAATAGTGCAAATAGTGCCATATCCATAAAATCAACAAATAGTAACACTACAATGAATTCAGCAAACTCACCACATGGACTGCCAAATACGGATTCACCAAGAATAGTAATTCAGGATGACGGTAATTATAACCATTTTAATAATGGAAATGATAATGATGTGTTCGGTTCACCGAGTCAACAATCTTCGAATAGTTCAGGAGTATTACCCGGAGGTGCAATTTTAGCTTCAGGACCATCATCTGCTGCAAATTTGAATGTCAATTCAAATATATCACCAACTACTATGCCATCTATTGTTACTCCAAACTCAAGCTCGGCAGCAAATGTATCATTTGGTTCTACTTCATCATCAACACAACCAGTTACCCCTACACCTACTTCTCCAAATAGTTCTTCATCTGCATATGATAAAGCTCATCACAGTCAGCATGGAGCACAAACGCATTATAATCAATTAAATCCAAATATCGCTTCACCGGGAAAGGAATCATTTGATATAGATTTGATTGTTACACCTAAAAGACATTCATCATCTAGATTTGAACCAACCAGCTCAGACAAATATCAAGAGATTAATAAATTACCTAATTTTGATGAGGTATTGCCAGAAGAACAAATCAATTTGTTTATACAAAAAATTGATCAATGTAATATAATGTTTGATTTTAATGATCCAACTTTTGATATAAGAGGTAAAGAAATAAAAAGAATGACATTACAAGAGTTAATTGCTTTTATATCGAACAATAGATTTTCATATACTGATGAAATGTATAAACATGTGGTTACAATGTTTAAGAAAAATCTTTTCCGTCCCATCCCGCCTCCTGTGAACCCAATTGGAGATGTATATGATCCAGATGAGGATGAACCAGTTAGTGAATTAGCATGGCCACATATGCAAGCAATTTATGAATTCTTTTTAAGATTTATTGAATCTCCGGATTTTCAACATCAAATTGCAAAACAATATATAGATCATGAATTCATATTAAGAATACTAGAGTTATTTGATAGTGAGGATCCAAGAGAAAGAGATTGTTTAAAAACCACATTACATAGAATTTATGGAAAATTTTTAAGTTTAAGAAGTTTTATTAGAAAATCAATTAATAATGTATTTTTACAATTTGTTTATGAAACTGAAAGATTTAATGGTGTTGGTGAATTATTGGAAATTTTGGGTTCAATTATTAATGGATTTGCATTACCTTTAAAAGAAGAACATAAGATTTTTTTGGTAAGAATTTTGATACCTTTACATAAAGTAAAATGTTTGAGTTTGTATCATCCGCAATTGGCTTATTGTATTGTACAATTTTTGGAAAAAGATCCATCATTGACTGAAGATGTTATAATGGGATTGTTGAGATATTGGCCTAAAATTAATAGTCCAAAAGAAGTCATGTTTTTGAACGAAATAGAAGATATATTTGAAGTAATGGAACCTAATGAGTTTGTTAAAATCCAAATACCGTTATTTGCCCAATTATCAAAATGTATTAGCTCACCTCATTTCCAAGTTAGTGAGAAAGTCATGAGTTATTGGTCAAATGAATATTTCTTAACTTTAATAACAGAAAATGCTGAGGTGGTGTTACCAATAATTTTTGCATCATTATATGAATTGACCAATTCTTCTCAGCCGGGTATAGAGAATGGAATAATGCAGCAAAAATTACAAAATTTTCCCAATGCTACAGTAGATGCAAATGGTAATTTGGTGGATGGTGGATTAGTTTTACAAGATATTCAACAAGGTATAATACCAAGTGCAAATGATCCTAATCATCCACATCATAACATTTTCCAAGTACATGCATCTGTAAATAATAGTAATAATAATCACAATGATGGTAATAATTTATCAAATGAAGGTGATTTTCATGATGGGGAAAATGATATTCCAATGTCAATAAATGGTGAAAACAATCAACACCAACATCATCATACACATACAGATTTAAACGGTAATGAATTATCTGATGAAGAATATTATGATCTGTTTAGTTCAATGCAAGCAGGGAATTTAAATTCAGGAAACAATACAAACAATACAACAAACTCAAATACCAATCCTTTAGGTGACGAATTTGGTCCTGGTTTTGAAGATGATAATAGTATGTTACAACATAATTCTGCAACATGCACATGGAATAGGTCATTACATTCTTTAGCTTTTGGAGCCCTCAAAGTATTTATGGATCACAATCCTATTTTATATGATCATTGTGTTTTATTATATCATCAATCAGTAACTGAACGTCAAGAAAGAGAAGAAATAAGAAGAAAGAATTGGGTCAAATTGGAGACTTATGTTAAGCAAATCAAAGAACAACAATTACAACAACTGACTTATTGAAAAAAGAAATTGTGTAAGGTTATTCCATAGTAATACATTAAATTTCATGATCTATAAAAAACATAAATCCACGATACATATCTAAATTAACATTATATTGGTTTCTCTTTTGCTTATTGCAATAGCATTTGCAACTCAGATTATCACTCTGTGGAGGATAACAATTAACTTTCATTCACCACACTGCTGTCACTCCACCGTTTTAACGAATATGCTATTTGTAATTGATGAAATGCTTTCTGATAATACAGTCTACATAAGTCGCTGTGAATACGCACTTAAAAACTCGAGTAATTGTCCAACTGAAGTGTTCATAACTTTACGTTCTTTATACCTGCTTTCTTTCTTGTTTTGTGGTTTCAAATTGAATCCAACCACTTTAATTCATTACTAACTTGATTCAATTGTATTAAATTCCCATTCAATTCAACGATTTTTTCAAGATTTTGAACATAATCACTACTTTCAGTTTTTAAATTATTTAAATTCGTTATTAATTTCCTTGAATTATTTAAATTGACTTCGAGATATTCTAATTTTAAAAAATCTTTAGACTGGGGATTTGATGGTAATGTTCTTAACTGATTTATCCACTTGTGATTTTGCAGCGTGTATGTATTAGAATTGTTCTGTGCGGGTTTATAATTACTTGAGCTATTTACATTATTATTCAATTGTTTATTGATAGTACTCTGCTTGGTTTGGGTCGTCATCTCCAAATGATTTAAATTGCACTAAATATAGAATATTTAAGATCAAACGTAAATTGAAGGAAATTTTATCGAGAGTTTGGTAGCTTATATTTGTTGTAAATTCACCAGCGTAATATTTTTTATTTACAATCTATAAAATACATGGTCCAAATACTATATTCTTACTCTTTCGAAAATGGAAAACCATAAGCACTTAATAATGTTTTAGCTTGAGAATCATTTTGAGCAGTAGTTTTAAAAGTTATATCTATACCATTCAAATTTGGGAATAATTCTTGAAAATTCTCCAATTCAGGAAATAATTGAACATCTTCAGGAGTTAATCCAAAACTTATATTACCATTTCGATCACCAGAACTAAATTTTATACCTTTAAATGCTCTAATTCTTGGTAACACTAGTTCAGTCAACGTTGATATAAATTGATTCATATCTCTGTCGTATAATTCAACTTTACCACCACATGACTTACCTACTCTAACTTTCCATGGTAAAATATTTGATTTATTAAAAATTTGTTTGGCTTTAACATTTGATATTACTGATAATTGTAGTCTAGTTGATATATTCAACCATTGATGTTCCAATGAATTCTTGTTATAAGAATGTATTACTATGCTTTCTAGTTTTGGTATATTTCTGTTGGTTATAGGATACTGGTTTTTGGTTGATCTAGTTCCACCTCGAGGATTTCTTGATGATCTGAATACTTTATATGGTGAATCATTACCCCATGATCTTCTTTTGTTACCCTCAATTATTTTGGCATCATGATCATAGAAATGTAATAACAAATCTGACTCTAGTGAATTGTTATAGTAATCTGATACTCTATCTTGTGATATTTCAGTTGGCTTATACTTGATCGACCTTATATCATCTTGTGGTAATAGTATGTTTTGTAAATTTGGTTTCAATTTTGCTTTTTCAATATTGACCAAGTGATGCACTGGTTGGACTGTAGAGTACCCTGGCTTGCAACGTAGGCTTGAATGCGAGAACAGACGTATAAAAGTTTTGCTCATTTCTTGATACTTGATTCCATTCTTTGGTTCAATATTCAAAAAATTTTCAAAACTGTAAAACCACAAAACAAAAAAATTCATTTACACTTTGGTAGCGATAAATATCCGGAATGTTGTTTGATCGAAAAACCTAAGCGAATTTGATAAGATAATAGATCCATCAGGTTCAACTATTATTAATGAAATTTGCATTGCCTGATGATTTTCCACTTTATTCACCTGAACAAATTATCAGCAGTGTTTCTACGGACAGTAGAATCATGAAAATTGCAAAATTTGAAGAACCAAAGACCAAATCCGATTCAAGACAAAATAATGAAGTACATGATATGTTTATGGCCATAACAAAATATACTAATGATTGGATAAATTCGAAAAGTTTAGAGCTATTAGAAAATCAATTGATGATATCAGAATCAATAAAATATGCACAGGATGTATCTGAGTCAAATGTTTTACTATTGAATGATATCTTTCTGGAGAAATTAAATTTACAAACATATGAAGTTAATCAATTGATTGAAGCTGAAAATCGCAGAATAAGATTAGAGGAAGAAGCTCGAAGGCGTAGACTTGAAGAAGAGCAAAGACTCAAAAGATTGGAAGAAGAAAGGATACGGAAAGAAGAGCAAATTAGGAAAGAAAATGAGCTAAAACGAATCGAAGCAGAAAGAGTACGAAGAGAGCAAGAAAGATTACGTCAAGAGGAAGAAAAAAGAATCCAGGCTGAAAAAGAAAGACTTGAAGCTGAAAAGTTAAAGCGTGAAGCTGAACTTAAGGCTGCAAAAGAAGCAGAGTTGAAAGCTAAACAGGAAGCTGAGATTGCTAAACAAAAAGAATTAAAAGAAAAAGAATCACAAGGTCAAGTTACTACTAATTTTGCAAATGTTGAGAAAGAATTCCTCAAATACAAAAATGACATAGCAGACATAAAAGCCAAAGTTGTTGAACCTATTAATTCAAATAAAGAAATAAAAAGACAAGTAAATCAATTTAAAAGACAAATAAATCCTAAATTCGGTCAATTGTCCCATTCAATACTACATACAAACTCAATAAGTCAAGAAATATGTCATATAATCGAACAGATCCGTCCATATGAACCTGTTTATAAATGGATTTTAAATTTCATAGCGAAAGCCATAGTTGATCAAGCTGAAACAGAAGTAATTGTTCGTCCGTTTGCAGCTAGACCATTAGCTTTATTATCATATTTCATACTAGACAAATTTCCCGATTTCGAATACTATCTTACAGCAAGATTCATAAAAAAATGTCCATATATAATAGGTTATACATGTGCTATTGATTCAGAGGAGGGAAGATTAAGAATGGGGTATAAAAGAAATGAAGATGGAAAATGGGAAGATGATGTTAAATATGATGAAAGAGTTTCTGGAATATGTACAGTATGGGCAGTAATGACTCATGCACGAGATTCAAAACAAAGTGTTGGTATTTTTTCACAAATTGGTTCATGGCAATTTATAGCAAGACTTTTAAACACTAATTTACAACTCATTAAAAACACTCATTTTGAACTTATTGCAAATTGGTGGGAAGCAACAGGTGTAGAATTTTTGAAATATTATGGCCAACAAGGAAATAAAATTGCAATTCTAATGTTCATTCAGCTTGTAGGAGCTGTTTCTAATAGAAGATATCCATCTGCTGCAAGATTACATTTGATTGGCGAAGAATGGATTAAAAAGGGTAAAATACAAAGATTAAAACTTATGGAGAGATAGATATAGATACAAATTATTATTATTATTCGTGTACTCATTTATTCATTATATTTTTTTGTTAGATTATTCAAAGTCGACCTCTCAATCATTCTCTTCTTCATCAACATCTGATTTATCTTCTTCTTCTCCTTTCACTTCTTCCTCTTCTTCTTTCTCTTTTTCTACTTCTACTTCTACTTCTTCTTCGTCTTCCATTTCACTTTCTTCTTCGTCGATGTCTTCCATTTCTTCGTCTTCTGATGATGACAATTGATCTTTATAATTGACTTTTTGAGCAATTCTACTACTTTTTCTAGTTGGTTCAACAGTTTTGATCACTTTCTTTGGTTTCGCCTTGGTTTTGGTTTTGGTTTTGGTTTTTGTTTTTGATTTTGAGAATGTCACTCTCTTTTTCATGGTTGTTGATGCTCCTAGTTTTTGACGTTTTGAAGAAGTACCATTTCTATTATCATCATTTCTTCTTTTAGAATCTGTTGAAAATGATTTTTTAATAACTGCAATCAATTTACTTTGAATTGATTCAGGAATGAAAATTGTAGATACAATAGATTGAGCTTCTTCAGCACTACCCATTGGTGCATATATTTCTTGAGGTAATTTCAATTTATCACTCCATGTTTGTATTGACCAATTTTTTAAATCACTATAAATTTTTAAAATTAATTGTGCTAATTCAGATACCCTATATAAATTTGAGATTTCTTCAGGTTTAGGATTTTTATCATATTCAGAACTTGAAATTGAAGCATCTCTATATTGTTTAATTCTGCTTACCAAATAATAAAGTAATGATATATTTTCTGGTTTA
Source organism: Lodderomyces pseudojiufengensis (assembly GCF_024610245.1). Classification (NCBI taxonomy): domain Eukaryota; kingdom Fungi; phylum Ascomycota; class Pichiomycetes; order Serinales; family Debaryomycetaceae; genus Lodderomyces; species Lodderomyces pseudojiufengensis. Next base: position 708,427 of record NW_026261523.1, read on the forward strand.
GCTATTAGTTGAACATAATATACTAGGAAAGTTGATGAAAATTCGTAAGCTTCGTATTTTTGAGAATCATCAGAATAATCACCCATTAAAGATACAAATTTTTCATGATGAGTTATATTGTGAGTTAATCTTACCAAAGATTTTTCAAATTTCAAATCCTTTTTAGCTTCTGATCTTTTAAACATAGATTTTAACCATAATGTATTATTATCACCATTAAAATTATCAGGCGTAGCAAAAAACATCAATGATAAATATTTTTCGGAAATTGATTCATTAGCAAGGTATGTCTTTAATTTCTCTGAAAATGTTGTTTTAACCAATTCATTGTCATCCACTAACAAGAAACATAATATACGTAATGTTGGTGAAAGCATAACTTCATTATATACCGGCAACTTAGCAAGTTTTAATAAATATAATCCAGATTGTAATCTCAATTTTGCTTTGTAAGTATCTGATGTGGGCCATGTTGGGTCATTCTCATTAACAATTTCACCTTTATTACCAATAATTGAAATTAATAATTTCAATACTGGTGCAGCTTTTTCTTTGCAATTATCGCTTGATTCATGAGATTTTAAAATATTTATGAGCAATCTTATAGTCAAAAGCTTTAAGTTTTCATCTTTATCATTTTCAAAATTTTGAAGTAATATATTTTTGATTAGATTTGGTGTTAATTCCAATTCTTTGTCCAGTACGGAGTATTTATCAACTAAAAATAATTCAGCAATTGTGCTCAAATGAGTTGCAACTTTTTCAGTTTCAAAATCAAATGGATAAATTCTCGATAAAACAGAATCAATTAAATCTTCCTTTCTAGAACTTAAACCAATCAACTTCATTGCATATTTGGCTTCGTCTGGCTTACCTTCTATTGCAAAATTTTTCAATGATTCTGTAAACGATATTTCTTGTGGAAATAAATCTGGGAAACTTTTAATAAAATGGTAAATAGTTTTTAAAGAACCTGATTTATTAGTATCATCTTTGGTAGTACATAATTCCATTAAAGATCTAACATTACTTTTGAAAACTTCAGCATTTGAATTTGAAAATTGTTCAAGTAATTCATTAGCCATATGATTATATTCATGTTTTGAATTCTTAGAATAATGTATTAATTGATCAACATTTGATTTGTTATAAAGAATTGGGGAACCTCTCAAAATTAATAAATCAATATTAAAAACCATATCTGATGTATTTATAGCCACATTATTGTCCAATTTTATATTTTTAGCATCTGAAATTTTATTCAGTAACTCCTTTCTTGAATTAACTATGGTTTTAATATCAGATTCAGCAGCTATACAATTTGAAATTAATTGGAAAAACCTTGCTCGATTTAATTGAAATAATCTTAATAAGCATTGATATGTGTTGTGATCATCAGGGAAAGAATTGCAAAACCAATTGATTATTTTTTCAACTTTCAGCATATTTGTTTTAATAGTTTCGCTAGATGGTGGTTCATTCTCTTTATCCAAAGTGCTAGCTCTAATAGTTTCATCAGCTAAGTCCATGAAGTTTTTAATTACTTTAGAGACTTGTTGTTGTCTTTTGTTTATTGCTAAAAATGCTTCTTTTCCCTTTTCATTTAATGATGAATAAAATTGAAGTAATGTATCCACACGTTTAACAGAATTGAGTTCAGTCAATGGTACTAATTTTTCAAATAATGAAAAATCAACCAATGCTGTAATGTTTTTATCATTTATATATATCAATGACAAAATTTGATTTGGTATTTCTGAAATTGATTTCTTTACTGCTGTTTCTATAAATGAATCATCGCTTTGCTGTATATAATTCTGATAAATTGATGATAAAAGATTTATGGATGTCACCCTAATATTCTTAACTTTTTCACGAATCAATTGAAATAAGATTTGCAATATATCATTATTTAGTAATCTGAGTAAATTTGGAAATGAAAGGCTAGAAAGTGAAGTACAAGTAGCATCACGAACTTTTTGATCAGTATCAAGTAAGCATTTTTTGTATTCATTTGACAATATTGTACATATATCTGACGTTACAAACTGATTATTTGAGATTATATTTGGCAAAGATTGTACAAACAGAATTCTAACTTGAGGTGATATATCTGATGATTTTTTCAACCATATGCTCCAAACTGTTTTATGTATAATGAAAAAATTCACCTTATGTAAAGGGATTGTAGTACTGAAAACCTTGCATCCCAACATTTGACCAATAGTTTTTGTAGCTAATACTCTAACTCTATCATCACTTGCATTTAATTCATCTTCTATCAAGGCCATTACTGATGACAAAATCGACGGGATAAATCTCCATAATTGAAATGATAATTGATGAATTTGATTTAAAATTTCCATAGCTTGTTGAAATTCTTTTTCATTTCTTTTTTTCAATTCTGGTTCAGTTTCATCTTCTATTTCTAATTTATTTGAATTATGATATAAAATTTCTGAAAAATGTTGAGCCACCAATCTACTCATTCTATCAACATTATTTTCACAAATAGATAATGAAAAATTAAATTCAGGACTAATTGTATTATTTAAATTATTTGATTCATGATTATTAAATTTGCTCAAGATCAATTTTATGATATTATTAGGAATTGTTTCAGATTCTGATACCATTTCAGATAAAATATCAGTCACTAAAGTAGTTAATTCTTGTGGAAATGAATCTTTAGTAGCTAAATTAAAAAAAGTATCAAATAATTCTTCAATTAAATTTTGAGAATCTGGTAAATCAATCATTAAAATTGATGATTTAGTTTCAGCTAATCTTTTTAAAAGATAAACATATTGAACATAAAATTGAGGTTTTTCATTTTTAATTTTAGTATTTGCTATTCTTGAAAATTGTTTAAAAAATGCTTTAAAAATTAATGATAATTCTTCTTCTGAATATGGAGCATTTGGTGCATAAATTCTCAAAATATCTGATATACAACAACAAACAAAAGCTTGTACTCCAATACTTGAGTTATTTAGTAATTTTGAATTGATTAAATCCTTAGTAATTTTATCTAATGAATGAAGTTCTAAATTTTCATCTTGAAGTACTGATAATTCTTCATGTAATTGGGAAACACGTTTCAATAATTCTTTATTACTTATAGATTGTTTAATAGTTGTAATTATAGGTTTATTAAATTTCAAACCATTGATCCCATTGTTCTCAGTTAGTTCAGTTGAGTTGGGTTGATTCTTGTTCGGCCTAACCATTAGCTACGTGGGTTTTTGTGATTATGATAAAGGTTTTTAAATGTATGATTTTGATGTAGATTACTTGTAATAAGTTTGGTTGTAAAACAAAATTTATTTTGATCAGACGCGTTTTTTTAATTTTTGTTTATCTTTGCTTACATAATAAATTAAAATATTGGTGAATCATCATATACAAGTAATGAAAACTATAGACTTAATTATCAAATCAATCATTGAATAGATTCAAAATTGAAGAGAAGTTTCAAAAGATTAATCATAGCAGGGATTGATTCTCAAAATTGCTTCATGTCAAACTTAAATCGAGACTTTGGACATTCGACTCCGTGAATAATATGTATTGAATCTGGAATCAAAGGAAACAAATTGAAACTAACATGTGAAAATGCTTTCTCTTGGGACGTTTTGCTGTTTTATTGACACACAGCTTGAAACTTGGCTGTAAATAGAATGTTCAAACTTTTTAATGTTTTCCTAGAAATTTCATTCATCTTATCTCGGGTAATTTTAATAAAACCGAGTTATAATACAAACTCGGTCTTACCTAAAATGGTTAATTTACGAGAATAAAGAAGGTTTAAGAGTTCACACTTTAGATAGAGAAATTCAGCCGGTTAATAATTTACTACCCGACAGTTATTGCTGCTAAAACTTAACTATGAATATTTGTTGAAAAAGTCATCTAGAAGAATCATTTGTTTAAGACTTCAAAACTTTGGATAAATAAGTTCATTCGGCTAGTAATTTTCACATTATCCGACCGCTAGCTGCATCAAAACAATTTATATAAATTGAAAGAGTAGTTCATAAAAAATTATCTATTTGATTACTACTTTCTTGTGTTTATCAAATTTCATAATGACAACTAAATATCCTGAAATTCCAAAAAAAACTTTTGCAGATTATGGACAAATGTTACATGGCTTTTGGCCAAATAAACCAACTTTTACAGAAAAAGATTATCCTGAATTTGAAGGTAAAGTTATAATAGTAACAGGAGGTAATACAGGAGTTGGTTATGAAACAGTCAAATCATTAGCTGGTTCAACTAAAGCCAAAATATATATTTTTTCAAGAAATGAAGAAAAAACATTAAAAGCTATTAAAGATATTGAATTAGAAGTTGCAAAAGAATATAAATTAAAACCTAATCCAATTGGATTTATTCAAACAGATCTTAGCGATTTAACAACTATAAAACCAGCTGTTGAAAAATTTTTAAATAAGGAATCTAGATTAGATCTCATTATTCATAATGCAGGAGTAATGACTCCACCTACTGGATCAAAATCTAAACAAGGTTATGAATTACAATTAGGTACAAATGTATTAGGTCCATTTTTATTACAAAGATTATTAGATCCAATTTTCATTAAAACAGCTAAAACTAATCCACCTGGAGTTTCAAGAATAGTTTGGGTTGCTTCAACTGCTCATCAAGTTGCTCCAAAAGGTGGAATTTTTTGGGAAGATAAAAATTTTGAAAATATTCCAATTTCTTCAACTATTAGAATGCAAATATATGGACAAAGTAAAGCAGCAGATATATTATTAGCTAAAGCATGGACAAGACATCATCCAAATGTTAAAGATGATGTAATTAGTACTTCAGTTTGTCCTGGATATTTAAAAACTGAATTATCAAGACATTCAAGTTGGTTTGAATCTTTTATACTTAATCGAGTAACATGGCCAAGAAGATTTGGTGCATATACAGAATTATATGCTGCTTTTTCTCCTGATGTTAAAGATGGAGATTATAGTATTTCATTTGGAGTACCAGCTCATACTAGAGAAGATTTAAATTCAGTTGAATCAGGTGATAAATTATGGAATTGGTGTGAAAAAGAAACAGATCCTTATGTATAGATAATCGAGTTGTTGTAATGATGGATGTTAGTATATATAAACTATAATAGTGAGACTTTATCTTTTTGTTCTCTAATTTGGAATGATATGATAACGAATTGGAACTTTAATATTTGGAATGATATGATAACGAATTGGAACTTTGACATAATTTGCAAACAACTTAATCCAAATCTTGTCTACGGTTGGACATTTGTTGAAAATCAATTGATTCAACTACTTACTGATAAACTGATTCATATGATATAACAAAGTATCACGTGATATATGGTAGCATTTATTTCTACTAACAATAAAAAAATAAATTTCCATTTATCCACTTTACTTAAAATCTGGGGAAATATAACAAACAAACAATACAAAATATAAAGAATCATAACAACAACAACAACAACTTTGTATTTACAACACACCATAACATATACCATACACCATCTACCATCTACCCCTGCAGTACATTTATTATCTCATCACTACTGAGAATATCATACTACCTAATCAAAGAAATCTGTAAACAATATATCGCACCAAAACTAAAAACATAAGAAATTTAAAAAACCATATCAAAGCTGTAAAAGCTGTTCAAAACAATGGAAACTTTCAACTCGGAAAATCAAATCAAAACTAAACAGAATGGTATAAAAAATCATAATCAAGAAGATCCAAATACAAAGAAACTAATTCGTACAAATAATGGAGTAAGATCTTCTCAAGCATGTGATAGATGTAGAATAAAAAAAGTTAAATGTGATGGATTAAATCCTTGTCATAATTGTAAAAAAGCTCAAATGGAATGTAAAACATCTGATAAATTAACAAGAAGAGCTTTTCCAAAAGGATATACTGAAAGTTTAGAAAAAAAAATAAAAACTTTGGAGAATGAAATTTTACTACTACAGCAAGGTCAACAATTATCAAATCAAAATCATAATAATCATAACAATGAAAATAATTCATCAAATTTAATTTCAACTCCCTCAAATAATTCTATTAAAGATAGCATCCAAAATCCTACTCCAATACCGACAACAACAACTTCTAATGATAAAGTTATATTTCAATCAACAAATCAATCTGTTCAAATAAATAATCCAATTGATCAAATTTTTAATCTTGATAATAAAGGTATTATAATAGGAAATGATAATTTAAATTTTGAATCACAATTTAACCATTTATTAATAAATTTAAATTTACCATTTTTAAAAATTACAAATAGTCATAATTATTTATTAAATGATCCTGATAGTTATTTATATAATCCTTCATATACTAAAAGTAATCAATTTCATAATAAAGATTTAGATTTGGTTTATAATCCATTAACAAGAACTGGTTCTCCTGATAATTTAAATGAATTACCATTAGATGTTTATGATTTATTTATAAAATTAATAAATAATTTTAAAAAAATCCTTAAATCAAAAAAGGAATTAGATAATCAAATAACTCAATATTTTTTAAATTATAATATTTTTATACCAATTTTTGATTATGATCAATTTATGACAAACTATGATGAATTTCATACAATGTATCCTTTTATTTTCACTTATGATGATTCAACTATAAATGGTTTCAATTTATCAAATTCAAATGATTATTTTATTGTTAATAAATTTTTAATGACAATTATACAAATTTATGCAATGATTATTATGAATAATCCAACTATAAATTTAAATTTATTATTAAATCATTCAGATCCACAATATTCTATAAGTCGAGATATGTCAATAATAAATTCTTTATATGATTTTTTACCATATTTTAATGGATTTCAAATTTCAATTAATCAATTACAAACATATTTGTTATTACTTTATTATTCATTATTAACAAATAATAAAGAAAAATCATTAATTTTATCATCATTAATTAATGCATTTATTGGTATATTAGGTATAAATTTAAATTCAAAAAATTTATTTTTTAATGATTTAGCATTAAATGTACAACAAAGAAGAAATAGAGTTAAAATTTTTTGGAATTTTAAAGTTTTATTAAAATGTTTTAATTTAAAATTTGGTTTTAAACCAAGTTTAAATACAACAGTTATAAATCCTGTTACTATAGATAGATATTTTCAATTAACTCCTGAAAAATTATCTTCATTATTAGGAGAAAATGATGATTTATTTAATACTTTATTAAAACCAAGTATTGAATTTTTAAATTTAATGAATATTGTTATACCATCTTCATTTTCCCCCAATTATTATCAATATTTAAAGAATGATAAAAAGAAAAAGGAAAAAGATCATCAACATAGTCATCATAGATTAGATTGGATATTAAATGAAGATGATGGTGATGGTAATGATGGTAATTTAAATTATAATTTTAATCAATTTTTAACAATTGAAAAAAATTTATCTGATTGGAGACAATCTTTAAAATCAAAAATATTATCGTTAACTCCATTTTGTACTAATATGGGATTACCAAATATTTTAAATATTAATCATAATAATTTATATCATGATATGAATAATGAACAACATATACCACAAGAAGTTATGATTCCATTTTATCAAACTGGATTACCTGATATTTATATGGCATCACAATTAATTAAAATTCAATTAAATTTTCATTATATTTTGATAAGATCAATGAATTATCTTAACTTTATAGTTGATAAAGATTTAAATTTTATATACTACAAGGAAATTGCAATAATAGCTCAAGAAGTTTTACAATATTTTTTATTAATATTTGATCATGTTGGAAAATCTCAAGAAAAAATAAATTCTCCAACAATAAATTCAAATTCTATAGTAATGGGAAGTTTAGGACTTGATGTTGATGAAGATGGATTTGTTATAAATGATTTTTCAGTAAAAAGAAGAAAATCAAATATAAAACAAAATCCAATAAAACGTATAAAAAAGGAAATCCCCATATCTCCTTTTAATTCAATGTTAAATGGTTTATCATTAACTGTTATAAATTTAAAAAAATCAATAATTTTACAAATGTTATATTTATTAATTGTTCAAATGAAATTTATCAAAAGAAATGATATCCTAAGTAACATTAATGTATCAGTTTCAAATTTAATAAAATCAGTAGATTTATTTATTTCAATTTTTATAAATTATAAACCAGGATTAAATAATAATTCAAATTTATCAGATGATGAAATTTATAAAAAATTAATAAATGATGAATTAAAATTTGAAATTTTAAAATATCAACAACAACAACAAACTCCAATTGAAAGTGATGATGAAGAAGAAAACTCCCAAAATTATTATAAAAATATTGATTGGGATAATGAAAATTTAGATGAAGATTTAAAATATTTAAAAATTTGTAAATTTATAAAATATAAATCTCAATCTATTTTAAAACAATATCAATCTATTCAAAATCAAAATAATGGAAATGGAAATGGATTTGTTAATTCTAGTATTCAACAACAACAACAATCGCAACAACCTTATACACAGCAACAATCACAACAACATCAACAACAACCTTATACACAAGAACAATCACAACAACAACAATCACAACAATCACACCAATTACAACACCCACCACAACAACAACCACAAAATCAATTTCCACTACAATATCAACAACATCAACATCATTTTACAACTCCTTCAAATAATGAGTTTACAATTCATAATAATAAACCAGATAAAGATTTTGGAGCAGCTCATGATTTAATGGATTTAAAAAATAATTTTTCACAAAGAAAATCAATATCTAATCAATCTCCCAATTCTACAAATAATACATTTATAGGATAAAATGAAATAAAATGAGTAAAGCGTATATTAATAATTGAGATTTCGTAATCCGTTATATCTTTGATTCAATAAAGTTAGAATCTCCCTTCAGTGGTATTTTTTTAATTTCATACCACCATCTCATAGCTAATTCAATTCTATTTAAATCTAAACTATCACTTAAAACTTTCCATAACATACCAATTAAATAATTTTGTTCGCTGACATTACTTTTTAAAATCAAATACCAAATTTGATCAATCCATTGTAAAAAAACAGATAATGGGAAATAAGGAATTAAATTAATTAATGCTAATATTGCTGATTCTCTTGCTGTTTCAGGAATTAATCTATTTTGAAATTTATAATCTTTTTTAAATCTTGGTAATAAATCTTTAACAACTTTATCTTTTGGCTTTTTAGCTTTATTTTCATGTATTATATCATTATTTAATCTTTTATCTTGTTCCAAGGTATTTAAAGTTGAATTTGCTTCAATTTCCAGTATTGGTTGAGCTGAAGAAAAACTTGGATTATTTTCATCTTCAATTGATTTTTTAACTGGTATACCTGGTATTATTGGTTTACATTTATCAATTAAAAATTGAAAAAATTCATCTGCTGAATTTAAAAAAATTGAATCTTGGGGATATGGTTGGGGGTTTGATAATATTTTTTTACCTATAGTTTCAATTGCAATACATAATTGAGTAGATGATATTGTTTTAGGAAATTGTTTTATTAATAAATTAACATATTCAATACAATCATTTAAATCAACATTTTTACTATTTGCAAAATAAAATAATAATACTGAATGACTTGCTTCAATTATATCATCATTTAAATATTTTTTATCATCTGCTAATTCTTTCACGATGCTATATATTTTTTTAGCAAATTGTTCATTTTTAATATTTTTCAGTTGTAAATAATTTTCCCAAAGCCCCAAAACAAATAAAACTTTCAGTTGCATTATATAATTAGTATTTAATACATTTGGATATAAATTAACTTCATTATAATTTAATAATGATAATGATAACTTTTCAAATTGATCAGATGATAAAGATAATTCAATACTTAAATAATATACAAAATTATAATTATCAAATCCACCTTGACCAATTGATAATAATATAAAATTTAAATAATATAAATTTGAAATAATTTTTAATGATATTGATCTATATTCTCTTTCTATAACCACTAAATCTCTCGAATTAAACCAAACTAAATTTGATTTATTACCTGATAAAAAACGACTTAATAAACCTTGAAAAATAATGATTTCTGAAAATAATAAATTTTTCATGAAATACCAAAACAGTTGATATAGTGGATTATTATCTTTAGGACTATTAAGATTATTAAAAATTGATGATTCACATGATTTTGATAATTTATGATTAAAATCTGTTAATTTTATTAAATTGTTTGAAATTAATTCATCATTTCTAGGATTATATTTTAAATTTCTTAAGTATGCAGCTAGTAAAAATGAAAATTTATTTAAATGTTTAATCACCGGTTTTTGTAATATATCTTTTTGAACTATATCTTCAATATTTGAAGAATTTGGATCAAATTTAAAAAATTCATGATAAATTTTTGTTGAAACCGTTGGATCAAGAAATATCATATCAATTAAAACATTAATCATAAATGAATCATTAATTTTTGAAGTATATTTTTTAATATTTTCTTCATCTTTTTGATAAATTAAAGCTAAACTTGTAACACTTAAATATAAAATATTTTTATCATGAATATTACTTAAACTATATTCCAAACAATTTATAAATAATTTTTTAATCTTATGATCCCAATCTTGAAAAAACCAATTATATTTAAAAAAATTTTGTTGTTCAATATATATTTCATTTCTTATATTATTTGATAACATAATCCCACAAATAATTGGTAAAACTTTCCAAGAATTTACAATGGGATTAAAACTAACAAAATGTTCTAATTCTTTCCCAATTATCAGATAATATGTTTTGATTGATAAAGTTGGTTTTGAAATTTTTAATTTTTTATCAGTTATTAATTTAAATACTTCAATTATTGGATAATTTTCTTCAAATGTTGGTATTGGAAAAGTTTTAGATCCAAAACATTTTGGTGAATTTAAAAAGCTTGCAATAACTAAACCTAAATTTCTTTCATGTTTTATATATGGTATATAATTATATAAATAACCTAATATATTATTTATTGTTGTATTTGGTTTTGGATTTCTTAATTCATCAATCACGAAATCTAATTCTTGTGGTGTGAAATTTGGTTGTCTTGAATCACGATTTTGTACTGAATAATTATTATCATTACGATTATTTATTAGAGCTCTACCTTGTGGTCCTAGTTTATCATATAAATTGGACATCGGAGTTGAATTCTTCTTGAATTGTGGAGTAAGTAAATCGTAAATTTGATTTTTTTTCACTGAGTTTTAGTGAGAAGAAAATTACCGTGGGATCTGGAACCATTACTACCAAATTATGTCTATTATTCGTACTACAATACAAATACAAAATGTATATTGAGATGCCAACCTCTTCCACCCTCTACACATATCTACGAATAATTCACTTGTCTATATAATAATCTGTTTCTCTTCTTTCTTCGGGGGCGATAATAGCACGCACTTTCCCGGTATTTTTATACTATGAAATGTTCTAGATTCGGTCTTATAGCAGACAATCTTCATGTTCGATCGATATGAAGTAATATTGACTTTTATCATTAAATTTTATTTCGTATTTTGAATTTATAAATTTCAGTAAGTTTACTTGTTCTCTTACTTCTTGTTCTTCAGCTTAATGTACCTCGAGTCAATCTTCCTCCTGGTTGAGTATTCCGGACTACTTGTGCTTGCTTCAGCGTGTTCGCCCTAAAATATCCCTTCCATTTGGAAAAATTGACCCAGAAGAAACGTTTGACATTGGTTCAGTTAAGTTCAAATCACCTTCAGTACAATCAACGGATATTTTAGAAGATGAAATTGCCCCCACGTCCTTCCAAGATGCCATTCACTCCTTCCTTAGTATCATGGTAGGTCAAAAATATCATTGCTTCTATCTCAATTATATTTAGTATTGCTTTCATATAAGATTATTTGATTATCTCTATTAGTTTCATTTGATACTTATTGTCCCATAACCCCTCCCCCATATCTTAATATCATTAAATTATTATTATTTCTACTATGATTCGTTTTAATATTTCTTTCTTTAAAAGCTAAATTGAAATATTAGTAATTTCATCAGTGCTTTGTTTATTATTAGTTAAGTTCTTAGTCACTTTAAAATTAGTTTTATTATAAATTATATTTATCATATTATCATTCACAGTTAAAATTAGTATTTAATACTTTTATCATTATTTATAGTACTTTCAATGTCATTCAAAAATCAAAATTTTAGTATTAGTTATATCATTGATATTTCTTTCAAAATAATTCATAATTAAACTTTAGTATTAGTTATTAAATGATTTATATTTCATTCATAGTTCATACTTTATTCATAGTTCATACTTTATTCGTAGTTTATACTTTTTTCATTATTAGTCTTAATTTATATTAGTATTACTTATATTTTCATTTATAGTTAAGTCATTTATCATTCAAAATTTAAATTCATTCTCAATCTCTTCATATTTCATTATTATTTCACTGTTATTTATAATTAAAAATTTAGTATTCATGTTATCATTTAGTATAATTCTTTCACTTTTATTCATGATTAAATTAATTATCATTATTATTATAATTCATAATTCTCTTGCTATTATTCATTATTAAGTATTCATTTTCATTTATCTTTATCGTTAAAATTTATCATTAGTTTATCATCAGGATCATTAGTCCTGGTATTATTTATTAATTTATTATCAGGATAATCAATCCTGGTATTAGTATTTCAATTCATATCTAGTATTCATTTCAATAGTATCATTATTCAATTTAGTAATATAATTATCATTCATATAAATATTCATTTAGTATTCGTATTATCATTCGTATTATCGTACTAGTATTTGTAGTAATTTTCATATTAGTTTTCTTTCATGTTAATTTTCATCTTAGTTTTCAACATAATATTCATATTAGTAGGCTATTCAATATTAGTAGGCTATTCATATTAGTATTTATATTAGTATTCATAGTAAAATTCATATTAGTCTTCATAGATTCTTTAGTATTCAAAAGTAGTATTCATAATTAGTATTCATATTACTATTATTCGTTTTCCGTTTTTAATAGTTCATGCATTTTAGTATTAGTACTCTCAATTTAATATTAGTCTTATTACTATTCTTCGGATATATTCAATTTAGTATAAGTATTATTCTCAGCATAATTATTATTCTTATTCGTAGTTATCTCAAACCTAGTATTCATAGAACTCTTATAATTTATATCACTCATTTCATTTATATCATTATTATTCTTAGTATATTCTTAGTATTCATAGTATTCATAACATTTATATTATTATTCATTCAAATTATCAGTATTATCATTATTAAAAGTTAAAATTCATTATTAGTATTCTCATTATTAGTCAATTTATTATTCATATTAGATTTCATATTAGTTTTCATATTAGTATTCTTAATAGTATTCATATTAGTTTTCATAGGTTATTTAATATTCATAATTAGTATTCATAGTTTAGTATTATTCGTTATAATTCATTCATTTAAGTATTAGTATTCTCAATTATATAAATATTAGTATTATTAGTATTATTCAAATTATTATTCAAATCAGTATAAGTTATATTTATGTCATTCTCATTAATAGTTAGTTCATTATTTGTATTAGTTCTCACATGAGTTTTCATATTAGTATTCATAATAATAGTCACAACAGTATTCATATTAGTTTTTATATTCTATAAGTGTTCATATTCTATTAGTATTCATAATTAGTATCATAACAGTATTCACTAGTTTTCATATTAGTTTTCATATCATATTAGTATTAGTATTATTACGATTATTCAAAATATTATTCAATTTAGTACAAGTTTTATTCTTAGTATAATTATTATTCTTATTCGTAGTCATCTCAAACTTAGTATTCATGGAACTTTTATAATTTATATCATTGATTTCATTTATATTATAATTCTCATTTATAGTATTACTATTCTTATTATTCATAGTATTCATAGTATATTATATTCATAGTATCATTTATATTTATAGTATTCACAGTAATCTTAGTATATTCTTATTATTCATAGTATAGTCTTATCATTCTTATTATTCTTAGTATTCATAGTATATTCTTATTACTCTTAGTATATTCATAATAGATTCTTAGTAATCTTAGTATTCATAGTAAACTCATAGTATTCTTAATATTCATAGTATTCATAGTATAATCTCATTATTCATATTATTCTTAGTATAATCTTATTATTCAAAGTATATTCTTAGTATTCTTATTATTCTTAGAATTCTTATATTCATAGTATTTATATTAAATTCTTAATATTCATAGTATTCATTTCATTTATATTATTCTTCGTAGTATCATTTATAGTATTATCTCATTTATATTAGTTTTCAGATTATCAATCTTGTTCAATTCAGATTCTTAAAGTTATCATTCTTATATCCTTATTATTCACTATTATCATTAAGATTGTCAATTATATCATAAATTCTATTATTATTCATATATTTAATATCATTCATATTCATATTATCAATAGTATTCTTATTATTATCATTATTATTTCTATAAGTCTTATATTTAGTATTATTATGTATTATCAAATTTAGGTTTATAAGTATTATTCGTATTTATATTTGAACTAATATGTTTGTTAGTATTAAAATCAATGTCTGGATTACCAGTATTGTTCATATGTATCAATTTATTCTATAGTAATTATCATCTTGGGGAGTAGGTTAGGGACTAAATTTAAAATGGTTTCAACATGTGTCCCTTCGACTTGAAATCATTTGATAAATGAAAAAAAAAAACATTTTTTTTATGATGTTTTTGATTGTGAACCCGGTCTTATAGCACCGATTAATTTTCGGATACTGAACAAATTATAAAGCTGTAGGATTGTTGTTTGGATTGGTCAAGATGCTGTAAGTAAGTGCGATTTTAACTGAATGACTGAATGACTAGATTGTTTACATTAACGATCTTGAATTAGAAGTCTGTTGATCTCATTGAAGACGAACTTTGTCTATACACAAGACAATCGTAGAGATATCGTGAAACATAAGATTCAGAAACCTAGTTTTCACAGAAATATCTATAACCTAACCCAATCTATATACTGTCCTAGAATTTATACAAATAATGTAAATAAATGCTAAATTAAATTTTTATAATCATCTATCCGCTAGTTTCTTCCATCATTGATCTATAAGGTATATTTGAATAATTATGAATTTTATCCCATTGTTTGATTGTTAAACCATCACTTAATATTACTTCTTCACTTACTAATTCATAATTTCCAAACCAAGGTAAGATTTTAAACATCATAGCCCAATATAAAATACAAATTAAAATACAAATAGTTCCAACCAGTGCATAATTTGGCCAATTTTCCAAACCCTTGGGGTTTGGTGAGCCCGATGAAATAAAAGGTCCAATTATTAAATAAATGCTAATTAAAAATACTGAACTAGTACCTAAAAAGCCAGCTTTTATAGGTGCATGCAAATCAGGATATCTTTTACGAATGATATATATACCAATAGCAATCAATGCTACGGCAATTTGTTGAGGATAACCCTCTAATGATACCATATATGAATAAACGTCCCCTTTAGGAAATCCAACAACAATTAAAGTTGTGATTGAACAACTTAAAATTAAAGTTCTTAAAGGTGCTCCAAATGGCCAATTTGATGCCATGAATTTTGAAAATGGTAAATAACCTTCTCTAAATACTTCTTGATCTACTCTTGATATTGTATAAATAACAACAAAGATATTACCACCGGCACATAATGCAATTGAAAATGTTAAAAAATGACGGCCTAAAGTTTCACCTAATATTTTTTCAAATAAAACAGATCCTACTAAAGTTGATGAATTAACTATTTCTTCATCAGGTATTACTTTCAAATATGCAAAATTTATAATGAAATAAGTAACTGTCATAACTGCCAATGAAACTGGACCTGCAATTTTCAATGTTTTAACTGGATCTTTAATTTCGTTGGAGACAGTATGAACTGAATTCCAACCACTAAATGCAAAACTAGCTTTAATCACAGCACTTGAAAACGAAGCTAAGCTAGCTGAACCTTTCACTGTCCAAAATGTATCCCAAGTTAAATTATTTTCCAACTTAGTGATACTTTGTGGTAAAAGCATAACGTATAATCCTGTCAACATCATTATACCTACTAAAACTAATTTTAATCCACCTAATATATTTTGAACTTTCACTCCATGACTTACACTTACTCCATGAACTAATGCAGCTCCATATAAAAACAACAATCCACTAAGTCTTAATCTAAATGGAGTAACTTCAAAACCTAAAGAATGAACAAAATATTCACCAAATACTAATACATTACTAATAGTAAATCCAAACATAACAGAATATATTGAATAAGCAACAGTTGCTAATAATTTTGGTTTTGTATAAATAAATTCTAAAAATACTTTAGCTCCACCACTTCTTGGAACTAATGATCCCATTTCTAAAAATACATAAAGTCCACCAAATGATGCAATACAAGCTAAAAACCATGCTAAAAAAAATAAAAAAGGAGATTGTCCAACATCAATATATATTCCAGATGTTATACTAAATATTCCACTACCTAAAATTCTACTTATAAATAAAATTATAGTTGAAAATAAACCTAAATGTCTTCCTTGTGGTAAATCTTCTAAATCTGTTAAATGAGAAGATGGATGTTTTAATTTTTCTTGTTTTTGTCGTTCTAAATCTTGAAAATCTTTATTTAGTAGTATTGATTCATTTGATGATGTTGATCCAGCTTTAGCACTTACTGTTACTAGCTCTGGTATTTTAGTATATTCTGATTTATCTATATCCAACATTTCAATAGTATTACTAATGTCTTCAACTATTAGATTAGTTTCTGTATTTGAGTTGGTTGTTGATTCTTGTTCTTGTTCTTCTTCTTTTTGAATATTGTTCATAATACAATATATAAATTTATTTATATAGCAAATATGTTTTCAGATCAATGTATTTTTTTAACTGTGTATATATTTTTTTCCCAATTAGTAATAATTTACATCATCAGCCATAGTTACACAGAAAGAGTCTAAAAGATAAAGAAATGATACAAAATCAGAGAAACGTTTCAAGTCAAAAACAAGAGAAAAATGACAGATAGATATGGTAGCCATTGCTAACAAAAGTTTCTTAAAATTTGCAACAATCTTTAAGATCGCGCGGTTATTATGAACAAATTAATATTGGGTTATTCTTAACGCACGTTGTTGGATATACGAAGATTGAAATGATCAAAAGGTTGTTGTTTGTCAATATATCAATGGTAACTGGCTGATTTTATAACTAAACGACAGAGAATGTACTTCGGGTTATCAATTTTTTATTGGTTGTTTGTCTGTACCAATGCTCAATTTCTTTTAAAACTAAGATACGAGCCAAATTATCTTCCGATCTATGAGTCTTCAACTGAATTTTTCGAACAAAGTGATATAAATATTCCAACACATGAGGTAGATTTGACTAATTTTGGATTAAGATCAAATTATTCATGGCAAGATGTTTTAGAAGAAATTGATTTATCACCAAATCAAAAGTTATTTTTCTTACAAAGGCATGCCGAAGGGTATCATTTGACAGCAAAAAGTCATTTCAATTTTAGTTCAATTGATTGGAGATGTTATTGGAGTTTACAAAAAGGTAAAGATGGAATTGAATGGTATGATGCAGAATTAACTGAAAAAGGTTATAAACAAACTCACAAATTTACAAAAAAGATCAAATCTGTATCTGATTTCCCGATCCCACAAAGATTTTATGTTAGCCCCTTAAGAAGAACTTTACAAACATGGTGGGAAACTTGGAATGATTTGACTGAAAAAACACCGATTATAAAAGAATTTGCTAGAGAAATTTATGGAATTGATAGTGAAAGTGAAAGACATAATAAATCATATATTGAACATCATTTTCCAGAATTTGAATTTGAATCAGGTTTTCTGTTTGACGATGTTCTATGGAGTTCTGAATATAGAGAAAAAACTGAACATTGTCAATATAGAGCTGCTTCTTTATTGCGAGATATATTTGATGAAACGTCTGAAGATGACAAAATTATAAGTATTGTATCTCATTCTGGATTGATATATTGTATTTTGGATGTTGTGCAGCATAGATACTATGGATTAAGTCCTGGTGGTTTAATACCAGTCATTATAGAAATTCAAAATGATAAGAAAATTTATCCATTAGATGACGCATACTCGAATTTCACAAATTGGTGTCCGTATGAGACATCTCTGATTTCAGAAAGAATAGCTATTTCAACTGACAACGTTGATGATTGTGAGGATGCAAGTCAATCCAAAGAGGATAGTTAATATGAGTAGATGGTAATGTTGTCGCGATACTTATTTATTAAATACATGTTTTTGATTACTTTTTACTATGATACAGTTTTTACATACTATAAACAAGTTAAACCTATGAACATGATTATTAAACCCAGTCAACAGGCGTCTTCGTAGCCTGTAATAATTTATCCTCCTCTGATCCAGGTTCAGGATGATGATCATAAACCCAAGAAGCTGTTGCAGGTAACGACATCAAAATACTTTCAACTCTTGATCCAGGAGTTTGTAAACCAAATTGAGTACCTCTATCCAAAACTAAATTAAATTCAACATATCTTCCTCTTCTTATTTGTTGCCAATTTTTTTGCTCTGGAGTGAAAGGTGTATTTTTTCGTTTTTCAATTAATGGGATATAGGAAGGAATGAATGCATCAAAACAACTTTCAACTATATGTAATATTTCATCTGCTGGTTTTGAATCAAAATCATCAAAAAATATTCCACCAACTCCACGAGTTTCTCCTCTATGTTTTATATAAAAGTATTCATCACACCATTTCTTGAATTTGGGATATAATGAAGTATCATATTTATCTAAAGCATCTTTATGTTTCTGATGGAAATTCTTAACATCTTCTTCATACAAATAAGATGGAGTTAAATCAGCACCTCCACCAAACCACCAAGTTTGTACATCACCTGTATCAGGATCAGTGGTTTCAAAATATCTATAATTAGCATGAGTTGTAGGAGCATGTGGATTATGAGGATGAATGACTAATGATAAACCACAAGCAAAAAAATCAATACTTCCATCTTTATCACTACCTTTTAAATTAGAATGATCGGCTTTCATTCTTGCAATTGCTTGTGGAGGTAATTTTCCATGAACTACTGAAATATTAACACCACCTTTTTCAAAAGTAGTACCATTTTGTAAAACCATTGATTGACCTCCACCTCCTTTATCTCCTCTTACCCATGAATCCGTATGAAATCCAACAGTATCAAGATTTGCTATTGCTTGAGTTATTTCTTGTTGCTTTAGGCGAATTAATGCCTCCATACGATCTTTTATTGGTAACGTCGTATCATGAATTTGATCTGGTCCAGCCATTTTCGATAAGTTTAGATATTATTTGGGTAAAGCTTTAAAATGATTGAGAAGAATTTCAATTGGTTGAATAACAAATAGTGCTATAAGTGTAATATCAATGAGCAAAGGGTCAAATTATGTCAAATCATGTCATATTCAGAATCGTTCGTATGACTTTTCATAAAAATCGTCTTTGTGTTAGTATGTCAAACGCTTAATTCCGTAATAGATAGAAGGCTGTAAAAAATAGTGAAATAATAGAGTTCACAATAATAACTATCCCAAATTTATTCTACTAGTTACAATTCATCATGGTAATCAAATGCATCTTCATCGGTATCGTCTGCCTGGAAATTCAATTCATCGAGTGTGTCTTCTTCAAGTACAACTTCCTTTGGATTATCATCAATTCTATCAAGTAATTGATTTACCTCCGCTTCATAATCAACCCATTCAGGTATTAGTCTTTTAGCTGTGTCAATTTTATTTTCAAATGTCAATGGATTATTGCATAAGTCAATCATTTTAGCATCTTTCAAAGTATCATGGGAACACCAAGTTTCACACCACAACCAATCTTGATCTAAACTTTTAATTTTAATTGACCTTTGCAAATTATTTGGTAAATCTTGATCCAAATTACTCAAGGAATTAGCATCGCTAGATAATCTCTGATAATGACTCCTCAAACGATCACCAGCATTCATGGATTTGAATTTTTGTAAATCAACTACAAATAATGCACTAATATGATACTTCAAGTCTTCTTTCAAAACCTCTGACCAATAACCTTCTTTCCAAAATCTAAAGTTTTTAGTATCCTCATTTGTTTCACACATAGGAGTAAATGCATATGGAGCCCTTTCCAAATCCATATCAACCAAAGGAGTTAATTCTGTACGGCATATTTGATCGGCGTCAATGAATATAATTCTATCAAGATCCTGTGGAAACAAAACATCTAAAAATAAAATTTTATACCCCCAAATTTCTCTTTGTCTAGTTGTTTGCTTTCGTAAAAAATTTGGCCATTTATATTTAATTAATTCAATCTCCACGTTATAAAAATCTGACAAAAATGGGATTAATGATCTAAATTGAGACGAAATAAAATTATCTAATATCCAAAACTTTATCAGATTCTTTGGGTTATGTTTCCTCACTGAAGCAATCATTATGCTCGCAAGTTTTTCATATTGTTGACCACCTGCAATTGTGAATATATTAATATCAGCATATTTTGCCTTTTGATTTGCAGCATGAGATGGTTCCTCACTAGTGACTCGAGCATTTAGGGTGAGCCTATTCAACGAAAAAATTGGTATCGTTGCATCTTCTAATTTCGCTGTGTTTGATTCAAACCTGTTTGTCGAAGCTGATAATAAAGCGTGATCAGAAACTGTTCTCAATGAATATATACCCGGTTTTGCCCTCAATTGAAAATAATTTAGTGCAGACATCACTCTGGTATCACCTGAGTAATTATCATTTGAAAGTTTAAGTTGTAGATTCAGTGGTGTTTTTCCAGATTTTATATCTCTCGCATATCCCTCCACAATTAAATCGGATAATTCGTATGAAATTAATGTTTCTCCTCCTTTCCAATAAAAGTCACTCAAATCTAATTGTTTTGTACTATATTTCTCACTCACAACCCAATTGTTAGGCTCATTTACCTTTAATGAATACCGCAGGGTGGGTAAGTGATCGAACTTGATTTTATATGTTTGATTCCATTTCCCATTTGTGTCAAAAATTGGGGTTGAGTCTGGATACTGTCCACGATAAAATCTTTTGGGAATCTCTTCCTGATTGTATTCAGTTTTAGGTTGTAGTAAGATCCTGATGTTTATAAATGAGTAGTCTTTTATGGAGTTAACAATATTGATCAATTTTTGTGAGCGTTCCAATAATGGGTCAATGATAAGTAATACATCTATCGGATTTGATGAATTGTGTTTTTTTATATCAATCAGATTTGAAAAATCGAGTGATTCAAAATCGTATCTATTTACATCAGCCAAATATAATTTCTCATCGGTGTAAAATGATTTTGTGATAACACTAGTCAATAAGTCAAACCAATCCAATATGTCTAAACCTGACCTTATACTGTAATATTCAGCTAAATTTTTATCAAATTCATCCGGATAGGTATCAACAATGTTTTTAATTAAAGTTAGCCGTTCATTAATTTCATAATTAAAAAGTTGATCTATTTCTTTCAAATTCAAGATTGATGGCTCTAGCCTCACATATCTTGAGTTCACCAAAAGGAATGAATGATGTGCGGGTAATTGATTCTTTTCTAATATTTGAACCACCGAATCTTTCTTCAGTATAGATAAAGTTGGCTCTTTTAGACTGCTAATAATTTTATCAATATCGGTGTTTGTTAATGTGTTTAGTTTAAAAAGTCTCTCCAATTTTTCGAAATGATGAGTGTTACCAGTATTCAACACTCTGATCAGTGCCGGGTGTTTTTTAATAAATTCCAAAAGATTAATTAACTGTTCAAAGTTGTTTTCATCAGAAAAATTAGATACTAACCAAAATTGAGCCAGAGATTCCAAAGACTTATCAATTTTTTTGAATGCTATAGTCATATTCATTAAATTCTGGTTTACTGATTTATAAATGATGTCAGCTGGATCTAATGGAACAACTTGTAAATTGCGCTCGCTCTTCGCATTTTTGTAAAGTATTGTGTCTTTCAACTTGCCTTCAACAGGGCCCAATCTCAAATAAGTTTTTATTAAAGAAATATCTTGTGCGATTTGATTACTCATTGATAATTGCCAGTTTGATGAGGAAAGATCATGAATGACACCATTGACAATAACTGATGGTCGATCGATTGAGAATTTATCCGCAACTTCTTTTAATCTTGAAGCTTCTATTTTAGTGGAAGCATCGATCTTATTCAACAATTCTTCAGTCTCATCTGGAGTTTTTGTTTCCATATACTTGTAAATCAAAGCCAAAGCTTCTTTTGTATCCAGCAATGCTGCTACGTTGTATAACCTGTTTGCAATTTCAAAATCTAAAGGATCATCACCTATGAGTGGTAAAATCCCAACTTGTTGTGGAATACCCGTATCCAATATCAACTTTGAAAAAGTGAAAAAAGCTTTCAATTGTTGTTTATCTCCTAAATTAATAGCAAATATTAAATCATGCACATTCTCTCTTAATGGTGGAATTTGGTTTGACTTTAACTTGTGTGAATCAGCTCCTAAATATAAATTTTGACGATCGGTTGAATAAGTTTGATAGTTTTCATTCAATTCAATATCATTTGCAAATAATACACCTCCTTTGTGAAATGAATTTTTTTTGAATTCCTCTGCATAAACTTTGAATCTGTTATCATTATTACCCATTATTGTATTCCCATTTCTGAACTGATTCTGTTTTACTGCCGATAGTAACGCAAACTTTGAAATTAAAATCTTTGACTGCACAGTATCGAACCCCAATTTGACTAAACGCTTAATAGTTTTTAACTCTTCACGAACTTTATTATTAAGTTCAAATATGTCTAACTCTAAAAGGTTTATCGGTGATCCATTTATATATATCCCAATTGAGTCTTCTGATAAACCTACTTGCTCATTGCTGATCACTTTAGATTTGACTCTATGAAAATTGAATTGGTCAGAAAGATTATTTATATATGGTGCAAATTTGGGTAAATCATTAACTATTGTTTTCAAGAAGTCATATTTAGTGATTTTGATACTTCCAGAAAATAGGAATGCAACTAATTTAAGCCCTAGATCATTGAATTTATCTCCAATAGTATATAGATCGGTTGATTCCCGTATGGATTGAAACTCTTGGCGCAAGTTTACATTCTGAATCAACTTATTTTTGGTCGTCGAATTTTTCAATGTCATATCCACTGCATAACCAGATAAGGAGTCATGAATTTTGCTGCCAGAAGGTATATATCTCCAAACAAACCTTATCTTACCACTATCAGCCTCTTGTATTAGTAGTCTCAAAAATTCTCTTGTTTGGTCCGCTGTTGGGTCACCATATAATATCAAAATTGGTGCATTTGAGTTATTTCCAATGATTCTGTCAAAGGGACTAATGGTATCAGTGGTTTTATCAGTTTGCAAAGCAAATAAATCATTGACGGAACAATAAACTTTATTATTGTATGAAACCCAACTTGGAATCAAGCCATTCTTTGTTTCGACTTTATCACCAAACGAATCCTTTGAACATATTTTATTCAAACCAAGCCTACTTAATGTGGTTTCGTAATGTTCGTAATGAGATACAATCCTTGGGTTATATACTTTATTCACTAAGTTGAAATTTATAAAATCCTTTGATGAAGCATCTAGACCAAGATTGTTGATGACTGCTTTATATACATCTTCATCCAGTGAAAAATCTAACTCTATATCATCTTGTTGAAATAGTAAATGTATGGTGGGAAGATACAATGATTCATCATAACCTGATACACTTTCAATTATACTTGCAATGAAATCTATTTTTCTCCATGGGGCCACTACATCAATTGACAACAGGCTGTCACTTATGTGTCCTAAGGCAATTGAAAGAATTAAACAAACAGATAGTAGTATTCTTGAATTTGAATGCCATAGTAGCATGATTCAATGTTAATTTTTTGGCGGTGTTTTAATTTCCAAGTAACAATACCTATAGAAAAAATCATTAATTTTTGCAACCTTTTTGTAGATGCAGAATTTTAAAACGTTAAATTCATCAATATTCATTAACCATTACTCATTATGTACTAGACTATACACTGCTCTAAGTCGGATCATCAATCTATGACAATAATTTCTTGCCTATCTCGAGTTTTTGAATCAACTACCTCCAATATTTCAATATCCTCCTCATCTATACCTCTCAGCAGCTCTCTCAGATTTCCCTCTAATTTCTCGTTGTCATCGCTATAGGTTTGATCCTTGTCTCTTATTTCTAATATTTCTAATTCGTCATCATCTGGAATTTCAGAGCTTTCTTTAAATTCCAGTCCACATCTCTTCGAATCTTCCAATCTTCTCATTGCTGCTTCCAATCTTGCTTGACGTGCATCTAGTGGTGGTTTTGTTACTTTAGAATCCAGTCCTAATGCTCTACTTTCATTTTTAAAATTGACCTTGTTAAATTGTGCTAATCTTCTAGCTCTAACATCAACTATTCCTGCTCTCAACATTCCAAATCCTAATTTATTTTCTTCACATCTATATCCTGAATTTCCAGATGATCCATATCGTATTTTATCATATTTATCTTCGAGCTCTTTCAAAAAGTCATAAAATTTCTTGTCATGAGCACCATGAAAATTGTGAGTCAATTCATGTAAAAAAGTACCAATGATGTCACACATTGGTAGAAATTCATTCTCATTATGATGATATCGTAGTCTTAATAATATTTTTTGACCTTTGTTTACGTTCAAACCCAACAAATTAGCTTTTTTTGGAAACATTTCACTTAGTATCCCAACTTTGAAGTTGTATTCATGAATTATTGGTGCCACTGCCTTTACCGCGTCATGTAATAACTGATTCGCGTAATCTCGTGTTTCATATCTCATTAATGAACCTATTTTTGAAACATTAGCAACTGGAGATGGTCTATTCGGTTTTTTTATGGGGAATCTACCCCTTCCCTTCTGGACCATTGGGTTCTTCAAGGATTGAACTGAGTAGTTAAAGTAGAATTAACATTAGGTAATAAATTCAACTCTAAACTTTTTTTATTTTTCGATTCTGTGTTTTCAAAACGAGAATAAGTATTAGTCTAGTATAATAAATAAATTGTAAAACTCTATAAGCATTACATTAACCATGCGTTGTTCTATATAATTCATCTAAAAAATTAATCATAAAACTCCCTGGAGTTGTGGTAGATTCGGAAGCATATTTTCCGGCCTCATTATAAAGCTGAACGGCATGAAGTGTTGCCTGATAAATATCACCTGTCCCTTTACCTGATTCGGCTGCTTCAACTGCAATGAAAGATGCAATTGTACTACCTAAAGAGCATCCAGTACCAGTAATACTACCCATTAAAGGACTTCCACCAGGGACAATGTCATGTCTTCCATCTCGTGATATTATGTAATTTTTTGGTCCTGTAATTACTACCACAGATAAGAAATCATTAGCTATTTCCCTTCCATATCTCAATAGCTTATCCTCTTCAATTTTTGCAATTGAATCAACTCCCCTCATATAACTCTTTTTTCGCTCGTTGATATTATCATCAATTACAATTGAATCAAGTTCCCTCATATATCTCTTTTCTAGCTCGTCGATATTATCATCAATTTTTGCAATTGAATCAACTCCCCTCATGTAACTCTTTTCTTCCTTGTCGATACATGAGGAAGTCAACTTCCATATACTCATTATTTCACCAACATTTCCTTTGATGACTGAAACATGACCATGATTCAATAGTTTTCTACAAGCTTCAAATCTAGCCTTTGATGCACCACATGCCACGGGATCGAAAACAATCGGTTTACCTGCATCACTGTACACTTGAATAGCTGTTTTGAATACTTTCATTAATTCTTCATTTGGAGTTCCAAGATTAACAACTAATGAAATAACAGGAATATTGGTGACAAACTCTTTGAACTCTTGAGGTAATTCTGACATCACTGGTGAAGCACCTATGGCCAAGGTTACATTGGCACTAAAGTTTTTTACAACGTTGTTTGTGATATGATGCACCAAAGGTTGCTGTCTTACCAAACGCCTGATACTTTCCATTGATATATCTTCCTGAAATCTAACCACAGTTTGCAGCCATAACGGTTCAGTCCTTAATTGCTTGCATAATTCAGCGGTGGATTTACCAGCATTTTCACTAGCCATAATACAAGAAACAACCGCGACACCATCGATACACTTATCCTTTATACTACATAAAGTATTAACTCTTGCCGCATTAGATTGATTTATACCTCCAATTGCAACAGATTGAATCCTCTTCTTTGATTTTTTAAGTTCATACAACATTTTTCGAATACCTATTGGTCCAACTCCTTCTGGATTTGTAACATCTTTTTTAGTGTTGGTGGCAAAAACAGTACCTAGACCAACATAATCAGCTAAACCTTGTTCTACGACTTCTTTTACTTCATCACAAGTTGAGCATGTAACACCTAAAATCTTATTCAGTCCAATTAGTTTTCTTACTATTGAAGCTGGCATATCATCTTGACCTACATGAACACCCTCGGCATCAATTGCCAAAGCTACGTCAATTCTATCATTGATGATTAATGGTATCCCTTTTCTCTTGGTTAATTCATGAACTTCTTTTGCTCTTTTTATGAAATCTCGAGTGGACAAGGTTTTTTCACGTAATTGGACAATTGTAACTCCATTTTCGATAGCTCCTTTAACCTGATTCAAAAAAGTGGATGACTCTGGAATCATGCTAGAATCCGTCACCAAGTAAACTGAATAATCCACCATGTTTGTGCTTTAAGACTGGCTTATCAACTTGAAAAGCACACAATCTTGCAAAATGATATCAAGATACAGTTTGTTTTAGTGACTCGAAAAAAAATAGTATGCGCTTAGAAGGGATTGGTGCTAAAAATCTCTTACTTTTACTAACTATAAAGACTACTATTAAACTATAGTTGCAACAAGTATATGAATGCTACGACACTCTTCAATTATGTTAGCCTAGTTGTAGGAATACACTGAAAGACTTTATCTCTTACCGAATAGAATGATACAATCAGTAACCAAGGCTACAATACTGTTTATGCAGAACCTTATAGCCTCCTAAATACAATGCAATTGTTCAATTTTTCGGTGTCAGTACTTGTAGATTTTGGGGAAAACAAAATCGATATAAATTTTCCAAATTAACGATCGACGTGCTTTGATGGTCTTATGAATTGATTTATAAGATTCTTAACTTTATTGTGTGACGTAACAACGACTTTGCCTTTTTTTCAGGATACTACTTTCAACCTATTACCATCCCTAGTTGCATAGTTATAGTGCTCACTCATCTATTACAACTTCTTCTTCCTGATCCTCATTCAATCCACTAATGTCTCTTAGAAAAACATCAATATCTTTGACTTTAGACCTTCCCACCTTATCAATCAATCGCCTAGTGCTTTTTATACTGAACTCTTCACACTTTTTTATAGTTCCACTAACGTGAATACAACTTAACGTGACATCAAGGCCATCAATATTATTGATCATGCACATAGCTCCAATTATTGTTTCAAATTGTGATCTACCACATCGAATTATCCCTGTTGACGTTTTATTAGAAAAGTATTTAACCGTCATCAACATCCCAGCTGAACCCGATCCTATATCTCCATAATTTTCCTGTAGTGACTTTCTTATTGCATGAAGAATCGTTTTGTAGTTGATATTTGATGGAGATGATTTGTGTAATGTTAGAAGTACATTTTGCTCAGATGTAACATAATCTTCTATCTCTTCTCTAGATGTGTTCTTTTGAATCGGTGGATATAGTATTTCGAATAAAATGTATCTGTGTTTTACTCTGACCATATTGTTCGGTAATTATCAAAACACTTTAAGCATAAATTTGATTAGAAAAATTTGTGCGAAATTCTCAACCATATAATTTTAATAAATAAGGTATTATTAGCTGCAATGCTAACAGCTTTGTTTAAAAAAATCTAAAATCTTAGTACTGCCGCTCCAGATGGAATGAATTCAGTTCAAAAGATTAGAAAATGGTAGAGATTTCATGATTATAAAAAAATCAAATTGGCAAGCACCCGTTAATCTGATTTGGATACCACCGGCAGACCTTCTTTCTCGTTTTAGTCCACTTCAACCTGTGTTCCATGAAGCGGTTCAAGACTTCATGATTTGACTGTTATTGGTTAATAATTGTATTCGTTGAAATATTTGATTGAAAATTTTGAGGTATTGATTTTTAAGCTATGTAGGCGCTATAAGGAGAGTTTTAGATGCATCTTTTAAATTTTCTGGATGCTGTTGTAGTTCGAAACAAAGTTAGAGATAAGCGCTAAATCATCGTAGCAGATGTGAGAGTGTATGTCGCGTGCATTATAAACTTTTATTGATATCTTCAAATGACTAGATACTCTTCGATAATTTCTTTAGCTAATTGGTTGTTACCATTAATAGTATAAATCAATTGCAAATTATAAGCAGCTTCCCATTTTAAGTCATATACATCTTCATCTTGTTCTTCAATATCATTTTTCAGTATTTCCAAAACCTTATTATAAAATTCAACTGCTAATGAAGTCAACCCAAGCATATGGAATAATCTCCCAAAATTATATTCAACTTCTTGTCTTTCATATGGACTTGAATTATTTTGCAATCTATTGTCTCTGTATTCTAGAAATATACTTAACCCTTGAAGTAATTGAATATTTCTATTCGTACTTAATCTTTGCATGGATCTATGCACATGTGCTAACCCTAGTAAAAGGCAAAGCATTGGGTCTTTGTTGAAATATTTGTACGCCCTATTGATATAAAATACCACTGAAGAATAACTTTTATTTCCTCCAAGTAATGTAGCATATATATATATTATATCAAGATGAGCTGGTCCAAGATCAACATTAGTTAAATCAGCAGTTATATTCGACCTTCCGCTAATTTCTTCTTTTTTATAGCAATAATCATAAGATTTTAATTGACGAAGGAAAAATTTTTGATGATTATAATGAGCATTTTCTCCAAATGCTGATAAAGAACAACAAGCTAAAAAAAATTGACACATAAAAGGTGAAAATTGATTATTCAATAAAAATACTCTTACTTGTTGAAATGCCATATCAAATGATTTAGGTTGTGAATAAACAAACATAAACTTTAACAATCTTAAAATAGATTCTTTGGCTTTATCATGAGCAAAAATGTTTGCGGCCAACCCAATGTTAATAATATCAATAGCATAAGCTGAATTACTTTCATATATTGATAGAACTAATGCAAATTGAGCAAAGATATCAAACCATTGGTCATAGGTTATTCCTCTGTATTCTGTTTTATTGACTAAAATTTGTTTGCTATATGGTTGTTCTTCATTTATACCTTCCAACAAATTATAAGCTCTAGCTAATTTGTCATCAAGATTCATTTGAGTATTCGAACGATATCTTAAAATTCCTTTAAATTTTTTCGACTTATCTTTGGGGAAAAAACTTTTCACATTTGTAAACATTTCAATCAATTGTGAAGCCAATTGAATCCAAGCTGATATTGCAACTCTATCGCCCTCGTTGATAGCTTCTTGTAATCTTTCCATACGACGGTATTTCTCTAATACTTTGGAAGTTGCATTGGCTTCCATTTCTAACTTTTCTTGTTCAGTGTATCTTTTTCTAGTTGTTTTTCGAACTTTATTTTTGATAATGGACAAACCTTTTTGTTCTTCTAATTCTATCTCGTCTCCAACTGAATCATCCCTCGATGTGTCTCTTTTCACTTCTTTAATTAAAGCTTTTGCTTGGGCGTCATCACCTAAATGATACAATGTTTCAGCTAATGCTAATTTATAATCAACATTTTTTCGATCATAATTCAATAATTGAGAAAAAGCATGTTCAGCTCCTTCATAATCTCCAACTTCAAAATAACATTTACCAAGATAGCTGACTAAATCGGTTTCAACCATTCCTGGAGCAGCCAGAGCTTTCTCCAAAAAGGTCACAGCTTCTTCATAATAACCAAATTCAGATAAATTTTTACCAGCTTCATAGAATAAATCTGCAATTTCTTCTTGATCTCCAATCAATAAATAATTAAGATGTCCCAATGCTTCATCTTTTTGATCTAATCCTAATCTCAACAAACCTAACTTGAATCTAATATCAATGGGTAACTCATAAGGTTTAGAATTAAATGCTTCTTCTTCAGCAGGTTTTAGTTTCAATTTATTTTTAAATCTCTTTTCAGCATCAAATTCATCATCAGCATCTTCATCCCAATACGAGTTTTCATTCATCCTACCTTGAATCCATCTAGCAGCTAATTTCAATACATTAATACCGAGTTTGAATGAACGATGTTGCATATGCAATTCCAACAAAATATTTAATTCGGGCCAGCCGAAATCCGGATATATTTCATCAGATGTTGGATCAGGTTGAATGTTACTATCCAAAATTCTCATGTATAAATTAATCGCATCATTCAATCTCTTTTGATCAACATAAACACTTGCTAAATATTTAATAATATTAGAATTTTTAGGCCATAATTGACGAAGTCTTTGAAACCCATCTAATGATTTACCATAAGATTTTTTTTCTTTATACAATAAGGCTCTTTCTAAAATATATTTTGCACTTTTGTTTGTATCAGGGGTAATAGCCCTTGTATAACAATATATTGCTTGATCGATATGTTCTAATTCTACTGATAATTCTGCAACTTGACCCCAAAATTCAGTATCCCATGGATGTAAATTTGCTGCCAATAACCAAGAACTACAACATTCATTTAATTTACCCATAGTTTTGTATATTTCACCTAATGACTTGTAAGCACTAAAATTTCTAGGATCCCCCTTAATAACTTCTTTATACAACTGTTGTGCTACTTGTAAATCATTTCTAACAAATGCTTCATTAGCCATCGATAAATTCATTCTTACTTCTGGATCTAATTCTCTATTCGTTTCTCTAGCCATTCTCTTTTTAAAATATGATTTATTAGATTTTGATAATTTCTCTCTTCTATTCCGTACTTTAAAATTACTTGCACCTTTTAAAGCATCTTTAAAGTCATAATCATCATCGTAATCATCTTCTCCTGATAATTGCAAAAAATCATCATCGTCATCATCAAAATCTCCATCTGATTGTTCAAAATAATAATTTCCATCTCCATCATCATCTATATCCATATCATCTTCCTCGACCCCAAATTTGGCCATATCCAATTCATTTAATGCTTTATCCAATTTATCTTCTTCATCATCATTATCTTGTTCCATTTGGTCTGCTAATAATGTGGTAACATCATTATTTCGATCGACTAGATCTGGATCTATTATATCAACATTTGAGGTTCCATTTCCATTGGTTTTCCGTAGGTTGCCTTCATTTGACATTCTGGAGTTTAATGGTGGTGTTAAAGCATATGTTATAAGTAGATATTATAAATATCATAATATTAACTCTTTTGTTTTTGTTTCAAACTTTACCCGTTGCAAATTTGGTAGCTTTGTTTTCTGAAACCAGGTTTTGAAAGAAATCTTGAACAGCTTTTACAATTGAACTATCTTTACCGTCAGAGCTCCTTTGAAGTCATAGGAAAATAGGGTGATTCTGTATTTTGGACAATGTAGTCTCAAATTTGTTTCTCTGAAGTAATTTCTTGATGACTGCAATTTCTACGATATTGGTTAACTAAAGCACATTCACATTCGCCTATAGTTCTTAAAGTTGGGATTCTACAAGCTGTGTATGCCAGCTCTTATTTGATAGGCTTGAGGTAACAATAACAGCTTTTGCTCGACTGCAACTGATTTCAAGTTTCGAGTTCATTACTTTTATTAACCTAAGCAAAGTATCACAAAATTAACAAATTAAAGAGTGTGCGAGAATCCTTTATTTTAACTATTGTACTGCATCTACTAAAATAGTAATAAACTACTTAGATTTTGTTTACATTAAAACTACTCATATTTATTCATATTTATTACTTCCTTATTCTTTATCAGAACAAGATCTAATATTAATACAACTCATCGATTCCACTCAATTCATAACGTTAGATCTAAATCTACCATTGCTAGCCTTTTAATTCAATCCAATCAATTCCGGAATTTACTGACACGAAGTTATCTATCAAAAATCACTTAAATCTTTTCCAATAATTTCAAGTATAAAATTATAAAGTCTTGGTATAAATAATGTCTGATCTTAGAAAAATTGCATTATCAAATACTAATCTTAAAAGTATGAATAATTCTCCACCTAATTCAGGTACATCAACTCCATTAAAAGGAAAAATGGAAAAAACAGATTCAGTTTTAAATTTAACAAAACCAGAACTATTTGGTTTATATAAAAATGATTCATATGTTGATTTAAATAAAGATTTTAATGAGACTTCTGAATCAGATATAAATATTTTATTAAAAGCTCAAAGTAATGATTCCACTTTAACTCCAATTACTTCAAATACAAATGAATCAACTTATAATATACCATTACCTGCAAAATTAGTGATTTTATCAAGTTCAGCATATATTTATAATGAAATTATAAAACATATTAATTATAATCATTTTAATGAAAATCAATTAGTTAATTTTCCATTAACTATAACTCATGTATTTCTTTATGCATTTGTTTCAAAATTTAAAATTGGTAATTATATAAATATAAATGGTGATATTTTAAAAGTTTTTGATAATATTTTTGCATTAACTTTACAAGGTTTATTAATGGCTTCATTACATCCAATATTTGATAGAATTTTACCTAATTTTTTTACAAGAAGATTATTATCATCAAATCCAAATAATCAATCACCTTCATCATCAGTGAATCAATCAAATTTTTTTAATGATTTAATTAGATCATGTATTACCTTTTTAGGTATAAGTTATGCAATTAGAAAAATTGAATGGAGTAGTTTTTTACAAGTTTCAATTATATGGTCGTTAATTAATCCAGGTTTATGGTTATTATTGGATGGAACAATTTCAGGATTTTTATCTTCATTATTAGTTTCAACTTTAGCTTGTGTTAGTATATATACACAAAATTATCAATTTATAAATCAATATTCAAAAACTTCAGATGATATTATTGCTTTATGGTTATGGATTGGATCATTTTTCTTTTGTGGGATCATTATATTTGGTAAAATTGGTAGAGGAATATTCGGTCCAAACTAAGATATTTATTTAGATATATACCTGTTTAATAAATTATTTTAAATTTCTTTACAACGGTTCTAGATTGAACTTAGCATTGAATCTACAATTCTAATATCTAACCGTGTTGTTCTGAAAATTTCGCGACAAATGTAACTGACACAAAAAGCTGTATTTAGATTATCAAGATCATGATTACAAGTTGCATCAATCTAACAACTTACAATTAACACTCATGACTATATACGCATTCAACATATTTGATCGACATTGTCATTGCATATACAATAGAGAATTTACACAGTTATCACAGCCGCTGCTGCTGCAACAAAATCCTTCATCCTCATCAATTTCAATACCATCCAGTTCAACTTCAAATAAATCTGGAATAAATAAAAATAATTATGGTGATAACTCCAAGCTATTATTTGGAATAATATATTCATTAAATCAAATATCATCAAAGTTAGTATCTTCCTCGGAAAACCCGTCAGAATCAACAAATGAATTAAAAACTTTCACAATAGGACAATTCAAGATTCATTTTTGGGAATCATTAACAAAATTTAAATTTATATTAACAACAGATATAAATGTAACAAATCTATCGAATGAATTATGGTATATTTATTCGACTTTGTTTTTAAAATATGTAGTAGATAATCCTTTACTGCCAATAGAATTTAAAGTTATTGAACATGATGAAGAAGATACAAAATCAACAAAAAATTTAAGTGTTGAAGAGATGAAAGAAAATGAAGCATATGGTATGATTCAAAATTGGAAATTTATTGAAGAAACTGACATATATTTAAAATCTTTACCAATATTTGTTTAATGATCTAAATAGAGACTTTTTAGAGTAAAGAGTCATAAAAGAATAAATTTGCATGCAAATAAAATTAATTTGATAAATCGATCTCTATAGATTACTTAAGTTTCACACAAAATTTCTTCCCTAAAGTAGCTCTGACTACCACCGGTTATAACGACTTGATCACGTATTCAAGACACTCGATGAAGCATTGAAGGCATATTTTGTATGAACATATTGTTGTGTACCTGAAAAAACCATAAATCTATGTATTAATATTAATTATTGAGGTACGGAATAATAACCTTATCAGTAAAAACATCCTTACCTCAATATTTAAATAATTATGGAACTAGCCGTAAAAAAGCTTCAAAATTCTAATTTTGTGTAGCAAAAGTTTTTTGACAGTTTTTGTAAATAGAATATATAAAATCACATCTGAATCACCACGATGATAGAATTCAATATATTTTAATAGAACGAAGATTGTTTGATGATTTATCGATAAAAACGTGAGAGAAAAGGAGAGTAATGAGGATGTTAAAATTTGACGAAAGACCGAAAATATTTAATTCAAAATTTCATGAAATAATAGTTGTAATATTAGTATGTCTTGCACAATTCCTTACACAAGCAGGTATAACAATGTGTTTAAGTACAATGAATATTATTTTGAAAGATTTTGAAAATTCAAATACATCATCAGCTTATACTACTTGGTTTATGGGTGGGTATGCATTAACTGTGGGGAGTTTTATATTAGTCAGTGGTAGAATTGCAGATTTATATGGTTTCAAAAAAATATTTAATATTGGATGGATTTGGATTATTGTTTGGTCAATTATTTCAGGTTTTTCTTTTTATACTAATTCAATAATATTCTTTATTATATGTAGAGCTTTTCAAGGTATTGGATTTGCTTTAATATTACCTACTGGTTTAGGTATATTAGGTCATATTTATTCAAATGGAGAAAGAAAAAATTTTGTATTTGGATGTGTTGGTGCAAACGGACCTACTGGAGCTTGTGTTGGAGCATTGATGGCAGGAGTGGTTGCTCAAACTTGGTGGTGGCCATGGATATTTTGGTTATTAGCTATATTTAGCTTCATCTTGTTAATACTTTCGATTGTATATATACCTCATTTTGAAGGTGACACTACTGGAAATAGGTTACAAAAATTAAATATACCTGGTTGTATCATTGGTCTTGCTGGATTA
This sequence comes from Lodderomyces pseudojiufengensis, assembly GCF_024610245.1. Lineage (NCBI taxonomy): Eukaryota > Fungi > Ascomycota > Pichiomycetes > Serinales > Debaryomycetaceae > Lodderomyces > Lodderomyces pseudojiufengensis. Next base: position 743,849 of record NW_026261523.1, read on the forward strand.
ATATTGATGAATTTTGTTTGGACACAAGGACCTGTAGTTGGTTGGAATAAAGCTTATATTATTGTTTTATTAGTGGTATCAGTATTATTAATTGCAGCTTTTTTTGTTTATGAGTTGAAATTTACAGAATTTCCATTATTACCAAAATCTATTTTCAATATTAAAATTGGACTTGTTTTAGCTTGTATGTCATTTGGTTGGGGATCATTTGGAGCTTGGCAATTTTATTATTGGAATATCATTTTAAATTTAAGAAATTATACTCCAATTGAAGGTGGATTAACTTATATTACATTCTTAGTATTGGGTTGTATAGCTTCATTATTGGCATCATTTATTATTTCACATACAAAACCATCATTTATAATTTCATTTTCAACTATTTGTTTCATGGTTGGCTGTATAATGTTGTCTGTAACTCCTATTGAACAATCATTCTTTAGGCTCACTTTTGGTATGCAATTTATTCTAGCTTGGGCAATGGACCTCAGCTTTCCTACTTGTTGCTTGATTTTACTGGACCTTATGAAAAATAATCAAGGAATGGCAGGTTCATTAGTATCTACAGTTGTAAATTATTCAGTTAGTTTATTCCTTGGTATGTCAACTTGTGTTGAAATAGAAACCTACAAACATAATCAAGATCAATTATCAAGCTATAGAGCTGGGCTTTATTTTGCAACTGGTATAGCTGGTTTAGGTGTGATTTGTTCATTTATTTTCATATTTGTACAAAGAAAAGACGCAAATGGTACAAATGCATTTATAGAAATTGAGAATGTCGATGACAGCTCAATTGAAAAAAAAGATATAGAGAACATGTAATATAATTAATGCTTAAAATCATCTATTTGGCTCTTCAATTATATTTTTTGTAGAATATTTCGTGAAATTTAAAAATTTCCCCTTATGGTTATTTTTTTACCCCATTGAAACTTTAATCTAGAATTCTCATTTTTTGCATCATCATTTAATTCTTCAACTTCAGCAAGCAACAATCAATTCCACCAAACTCAACCAAGTTGGACATGCTTTCAACATTAATAGTGGTGCTAGTGTCAATTGTATCCTTGTGTCACGGAAGAGTATTTTATTTAAAAACAACTACAAATGCAGCATGTTTAACAATAACATTACCAACTACAATTGAAATTACAAAAACAATTGGTCAAGAACCAGTTCCAATTGTTGTATTTGATTATAATCATAGAAATTTATTTGAAGAATTACCAAATTTTGATTTTTTAACAACAGATGCAAAAATTGATGAATATATTGAATATGGAGAATTTGTATTTGATTCACCAGATTCGATATATGCTTCAAAAGATGAATTAAATGCTGAACCATTAAAATTTGGAGTTACTCCGGGGACTTGGTGTATATATAGTCCGAAATTATCATCATACGAGTATAAAGTCGATGTTAAAGAGAATGGGTATTATGAAAGATATGATGACCTTTGGTGGTCTGCAATAAATATAGTTGTTTGTTTATTTTTAGCAAGACTATTCAATTTTGGTACAAATCCTCCTATCATTTATAAAACTGTCACATTAGTTCAATTAGCTAAAGTTTCAGTATATTTAACATCATTGATTTTTACATATTTTAATGAACCAGTTTTGAGATATTCTGAATATGTTGTGAAGGGATTAGATGATATTTTTACAATGTTATTTTTAATGGGATATGGATTAACTTATGGAAATTATCGTGATCAAAATGTTAAAAAAATCTTTTTTGTTACTTTATTAACTGTAATACCATCATTTGCGGTAAGATATTTCGATTTAAAAACAAATGTAAATTACATTGAAATTAATAATCAAAGTTATAATGTTGTTCAAGGTGTATTAGGTCCTGCTGGTTATGATGGATTAAATCAAATTGAAAATATTACGTTACAATATAAGATAAATACATTTAGTGGGCCAATAGCATTATTATTTGCAATTTCAAATTTTATCAAAATAGTAGTATATACATTATCAATACGTTCAACATTTAAAAAATTGAAAATTATAAATCCAAAAGCAAGAAAATCTTATATATATGTAGTGATAATATGGTTATTTGCTTGGTCACTTATAAGTGTAGCATTATCACCAAATTTATTTTATAATTATCAAAATATTACAAATTATGCAAATATATTAAATGAATATTTAATTGAATCTTTAAGATCAAAATATATTATATTTGCATTAGATGAATCTCATTGGATTATATTTTGGTTACTTTGGTATTTTGGTCAAGGTTTATTAATTGATAAAGAAGTTGATGTTGTTGAAGTTGATTCTGTAGTTGAAGTTAATTCAAAACCAATTGTTACTGAAACTATTATAGAGATAAAGAAAGATGAATAAGTTTATGAATAAGTCCATGTTAAAGTGACATTAGTTAATGATTCTAGACATTGATAAAATAAGACACCAACTTTGTTTTGTGTAATATTATTATTTAATTTTTGTGTAATGTAAATATTATAATTGTAAACATACAAATTTTAGTGTAAATCATTTGTTTCATAATTAATTACAACCAACCAAAAGTAATCATTATCAATCTCACATGATATTAATATAAAAATAGAATAGAATCCTTAGTTATGAATTTTTATGAAAATTTAAAACCTTTGGAAGAACATTCACCGAATAGAATGAACAGATCACCTCCAAATAGACGATCTTCTTTAGGATTTGAATGTGTTAGTATTCCAACTTCATCAAATACATTTGATTCAAAAATACCACAACCTCCACAGCCTCAAATTCAAACTCAATTGTCAAATGTTTCTTTTCAATCAAGAATTATGGCAATGCAACAAAGATTAGCTAGAAAACCACCGCCAGCAAATGTTTCATTTCAAGAACCTTCTTATCAATACCCAAATATTACAACAGAATTACAAGAAGCAATATATAATATAACAGAAGAAATAAACAATAAACAAAACCAGCTAGATCATTACGAAGAAGAATTGCAAAAATTACGAAGAATATATAGAAATCATGAAAAAAAAGTTGTTGATATAAATTCAGAATTTATAAATTTTCAATTACAATTTGATTATTTTAGTGAAGAAATTATAAGATCAGTTCAAAATGAAGAAAAAATGATAGAGATTAAATTGAAAGAAAATCAAATTAAATTGGATAATCAATTGAAAGAATTTGAATTTGAAATGAAAAATGAAATGGAAGAAATTAAAAATATTGATTATTCTTTATTGATTGAAAAGTTGGATAAATTGAAGAATGTTGAAAAAGAATTGAATATAAAGATTGAGAAACAACAGATTGCAAATGATGAAGAAGTTGCAATAGAGCGTAAAAGAATTAAAGACGAGTATGATACTAAGATATCTACATTACAAGAAGAGTTGAAAAAGAATAATGAAATAATTAGTCAAAAGCAGTCAGAATTTAACGAATTAAATGTTGAATTCCAACAAGCATTAAATGAACTTGATATATACAATGCCAAAATAGAATCCACAAAGCAACAAATAAATACAATTGAACAAACAATGACAAATTTTAAAGGAGATAAACAAAGTATAGAATTACAATTAAATGAATTAGATAATCAATTAAAGATCAAGACCGAACAATCGAATTTAGAACAACCTGAATTTAATAAAGTCCAAGAGGAATACAGAGAATTAATTTCTAAAATACAAAAACATGATGAACATAGACGAATATTAGAAAATTCAATAATGAATTATGAAAGTAAAAATATTCGAATATATGCAATATCAAATGAAGAAGAATATATTGATAATATAGTTGGATTTGATAAAGTATTTAAAGAGGATACCCCATATTCATCCATATATGATGAATTTTCTTTATTCATTACCAACATATTAAATGGTCAAAATATATCAATTATTTCACAATTTATTCCTGGTACATATATTATATTTGAAGCAATGAAAAATCTTTTAAATCATGATGATATTAAAATTGATTATCAATGTATGAATGAAACTACTGATTTATTAACAAATTCACTTCTCCCCACAAATTCAATTTTTGGAAGTCAAAAAATGATAGTTAATGATTTATTTCAAGTTAAACGATTTATTGATGATAATGAAAATAATGGTGTTCTTATTCATGTTTTAACAGTTTCTGGATTAAAGAATGGTAAAGTATTTGAAAGTAAGTTGGTATTAATGGATATAAAGAAAGTAGACCTAACGAGTCAAATTAATATATTAAAGAATTTGAATGTATCATCATCTTCAAAAAATACATCATCGACTGACAAATTAATACAATGGATTTCAACAAAGAGTAAAAATTTAATTATAACCGAAATCAATAATTTTGAAATCTTAGAAATACTAAAGAACATTAAGAATAAAAAATAAATATACATATTTTTAAAGTGCTACATAGTTGAAACTAAATCATGCAATACCCATTTCAATTCGTCGTTAGAACCAATATGAGCATCAGGTCTAAGCATGTTATTTTGATGTTGTTGTTGTGATGGTGGAGGGGGTTGTTGCAGTAGTGGAGGTGAAGCTGAACTTGATTGTTGTCGATCAACTACATCTGTTTTATTGGTAGTATTTTCAGTATTCCCCTCACTATTAACTGCTGTAGTATCTATTGGTTTTTTAGTAATATATGATATAGGTTTTGGAGGTAAATGATAATTAAAATTTTTACCTTGATAATCATCATCTTCTAACATTACATTACTTAATCTTAATTTTGGACCATTTGGTTCAATTAAATGTGGAAACATTTCAAAAGTATCATATAAATCTTCAACTGATAATATTATATCTTTACCATTATTAAATTGTTCTTCTTCATATTTTCGTTTTTTCAATGAATTATCTTCCTCTAGTCCATTATTTGTTGTTATTTTTTCATAAGGTACATAATCATTATTTGTATACTTATTTTTTCTATATTTTGCAACATCAATTGTACTTTCTACTATATTTTTTAAATGAGCTTTTAAACCTAATAATAAAACTTCCATAACTCCTTGATTTAATCCTCCAGTTAATCCATGTTCTCTCATAGTCATTAACATTAGCTTAGATAAATTATCAGCATCAGGAATTTCAAAACTTTCAGTTGATATTGGAGCATTTATACCATTTAATACATCTTGTTGCCATTGTACTAAATTATTAACTTGTAATTGTTGTTGTTCTTTATCTTGAATCATTGGGATTTTTGGTAATAAAGTATGTCTTGTTAATGTAATACCAGCATTTAATTTATTTCTTTTACCAGAATCTCTTGTTATATTTTTAATTCTTCTTCTTTCTTTTATTGGTAATCCCATAATATTTGATTTAAATTTTTCATATTGTGAACTTTTAACATTTTTTGAATTTTTATTAATTTTTTTATTCCAAAATGATGCTAATTCATTTGAAAAATTTAATGATGAACTATCTTTTAAAGAATTTGCAAAATTAAGCATTAATAATTTATTATGATATTTAAATAAATTTTGTGATTTTAGCAAGGGATGTATAATTTCAATTAATTCAATTCTTGATAATTTTCCAATTAAAAATAAACTAAGGGTTTCATGATATTTTTCCCAATTTGAACCTAGTTTACTTTGGAACTCTCGTATTAATTTCTCTAATTCTATTCGTTTACCTGATTTATCTCCTGATGATGATTGTATATTTGATGATGATGAAGTTGTACCATTTTTTTGAATTTGATTTGTGGTGGTGGTAGTGGTTGTAGGTACTACTGAAGTAGTTGTTGTAGTTGTTGCAGTTTGAGTCATAATTGAAATGAAATGATAAATGAATGCAAAATTAAAGAATGCTTAAATTATATAAATGATATGGTTGCAAAATTTAAGTTTGTTTTGAAATGAAAATTATAATATGGGGAAAAAAATATCTAAGTAAATTTGGGTATCAAAGTGGATTTAATATAATAATAATACAATTAACTATGAACAAGGAAATTAATAAATCAAGCACTGAAATGGAGCTATTACTATTGATTGATGTAGATATGATATGATTAGATGTGATAAGTTTGATTGATTGATTGATTAATCGTTGTTAATATTTGATTATATTCTATTCTATTTTATTATAGATTTTCTAAACGCTAGAGATTATTCGATTTTTTTTTTTTTCAAATTCATTTTGTTTATAGAGTATTCAAAAACGCGCACCTTAATAATTTATAGCTTAAGTAGGTAATAATGAGGCTTGTGATCACTATAATCTCAGGCATTATTGAGTATTATTAAAATCTTATTATTATGGCCAATTTTCACTTTCTGCGATCCTCAAGTTTAAGTCAGTTAGTCTTTTATGTTGCAGTTAACTATATCAAATCGTAATAATTTGCGCTTAACGCATGTAATTTTTTGTTTTAAATTAGCTACAGTATGCACTACCAAGTGGTAAATTGAAATTTTGGACTGAGTTAAAAATCAACACCTTTTTAAAGACGTGTTGTTAAACCTGAATGACAAACAGAAATGCTTCTTAAACATTCACTTGACAAAGATAGTTGTTTCTTTTGATGAAGTAATTACCTAAATATTTTCATCAATCAAGAAGTCACGTCAATAAACAACTTAAAGTATCGGCCTTATGCGTGTAAATAAATCCGTATGAAACTAGAACAATTCCGTATGAATCGATAGTAAATTTTATTCGACTTAGAATGATTATCAATACGTAAAAATTTATAATGCTTTCAATTTCAATCGGTTAATTGATGTTTAATTAATCAAATTCATCTCCGTTTAAACTCCGTTCATTTTTTACATAAACTATTTTTAGACTGGTAGCAACAATTATTGTTTCGCTTAAATTCATCGCATAAATTTTTGTTTCTTAGTAATAAATAATTTATTATGTAATATAAGGATAAGTACATAATATAATAATAAATTTTAAAGTTTGTTTTCTAAAGTATGTATTAAATATTACATACTGTATAAATTTATATATAGAATCTAAAACCTTGTTTCTCATCCATTAGTTTCAATTCTTTTTATATCATTCATAAATAGCATCCACTAATCAACTTTTCAGTTGAAACTAATACATCAATTGTTGCTAATAACAAAGGTCATGGCTTCTTTGAAGGAATCAGATACTTCAACTAATGAAAATGAACAAAATACAATGACTGATCCACAATTTATTAATCATAATAATAACACTGTTTCAAATAGAAATAGATCAAACCGAAATCTAAATAATAATAATAATGATAGTAGTATGGAAGATGAAATAGATAATGAATTAACAGCAGAAGAATATGGTGCACCAGAACCAGAAAGAAATCCAGGATCAGATAGTATATCATTTTTTAGTCCTGAATTTGCACCACAAAGAAAACATATAGCATGGAAATTTTTAATAAATATGTTAGCTTTATGTACTTTAATTATGGCTGCATTTTCTATATATTGGGGTTCATATTATGATAGACAAAATTATTTAAAAAATTTAAATTTTTTGGTTGTTATTGGAGATGAAAGAATTAATGGAGTTGAACCAATATTTGGAAATACAATGAATCAAATATTACTGACACCATTTGCTAAACAAATTGGAGATTGGCATATTTATGATTATCAAAATTTTGCAAATGAAGCTTCTAAAAGAGGTAATACAGTTGAAGAAGAAATTTTAAGACAAGTTCATCATCAAAAATATTGGGCTTCAATATATTTAAAACCAGAAGCTACATTAAATTATCAAAATGCTTTGGAAAATGGTGATTCAAATTATAATATTACTGCAAACACTATAGTAGTTCATTATGAAACAGGAAGAGATTTTTTAAATATGAATTCATATATAATACCTCAAATTCAAAAAATTGAAAAACAATGGTTAAAATTACAACCAAATACAATTGAAAAAATTATAAATAATCAAATATTAATAGATTCAACACTGAAAATTCAAATTATATCAACTCCATTATCTTTTGAATATATAGATAGAATACCATCAAATGATGCTATATTAATTGCTCCTTTACAAGTTGGTAATATTTATATGATTCTTTTGACATTTTTTGCAGCAAATTTTTTTACAAATACTCATATGAGAATTGCAAGAACAAGATTAAATAAATTACATTATTTAGTTTATAGATGGATGACTTCTGTATTATCATTTGCTGTTTTATCAATATTTTTTGGATTAATTAGTTTAGCTTTTCAAGTTGATTTTACTGTTACTTATGGTAGATCTGGTTTTTTAGTATATTTTTGTATTACATGGTTAACAATGATTGGTGTTGGATTAGCTAATGAAATTGCAATAATGATTATAGTTGGTATAATACAAATTCCAGCATTATTAAGTTGTTGGATGATAAGTTGGATTATCCTTAATATATCACCTTCATTTTCAAGTATGGCATTAACTAATAATTTTTATAGATATGGTTATGCAATGCCAACTTATAATGCTTTTGAAAGTACAAAAACTGTATTTTTTGATGTTTATAAAGGAGCATTAGGTAGACATTTTGGTATTTTGGTTGCTTGGATTGTTGTATTAACTGTTATATTCCCATTTGTTTTAATTAAATTTGGTCGAAATATGGCTAAAAAAGGTCAAAGGGAAGCTGCAGAAGCAATATCTAAAGCAAAAGCTCAATTAGAAAATGAAAAATCAGGTGCTTAAGACAAAAAACAATTAATTATGATAGATTTTTTTATCTTTATAGACTATATATATTCATTATTTGTAATATTATAAGACAATTTTTATTTGCATGCATATATAATATATTTAAAGTATATCGCAGATCCGGCATTTCTATTTTCCCTAAGCATAGATTTCTAAAAATCTTGAGATTTTCCGAACGGCTAAGAAAAAAAATTATGAAATCTGTCAAAAACTTAAAAAAAAATTTCTTGATTGAAAAAAAGAATCTAAAACCAAATTATATTTTGCAGCCAAATATTTACTGTGCAAACATAATATATTCCAAAGGAGTAAAAAATGAAAGCCCGATTATTTTGAAAACAATCAAACTCTCTCGCCTGAGCTGAGATTCATTCTATCAAAATTATTCAAATTTATGCCGTATGAAACAATCTACATCATGCAAGATTTCTAATCTTTTATCTCATATCTGAAAAATTTTGTATAATGATACGAATAAATATTAAGTTAATATATGGATCTTATACCCCATTTTTTATTAACTCGATATAAACGTCTTTAAGCCCTTTCTTTCTTTCATCATATTCAAACCAACCCTTTTTTTATTTGTCAACGTCAAAGTATTAATAAGTATGGGGAATAATATACATGAAGAAGAAATTATAGAGTCACACGATATTGAAAAAAATCCATCACTTAATAAAGAAAGATACGTTCAAAATGAAATAGAATATACAGACTCATATGAAATAAAAGAAGAAGAAGAAAAATCAGAACAATCTTCAAAGGATGAATCATCAATAAAAAAATTATTAACAAAATGGGGTAAATATTTAAATGTTGAAACAAGAGGTATTGAAAAAGTACCAATAGAAGAAAGAACAGATACATCATTATTAATACCTTTTACAATTTTTTTTTCACCTCAAATGGCTGTAAGTGCATTAAGTACTGGATCATTAGCTCCTATAATGGGATTAGATTTTAGAAGTGCTGTATTATGTTCTATATTTTGTAATATTATTGGTGCTATGGTTGTTGGAGTTGTTTGTTTATTTGGTTTAAAAACTGGTCTTAGACAACAAATTGCTTCAAGATGTATGTTTTAAATGTTATTGTTTGTGATTTTATTTGATATACTAACTTATAAAATTATTAGATTTAACTGGAAATATTATGGGAAGAATTTTTGCATTTTTTAATGTTATTAGTTGTATTGGTTGGAATGCAATAAATCTTATGCCAGCAGCAGGATTATTATATTCAGTAAATCATAATTTTAAACCTTGGTTAGCTTGTTTAATATTAGTTTTAATAATTTGTTTTGTTTCATGTGTTGGTTATAAATTTGTTCATTATTATGAAAGATATGCTTGGTTACCAACTTTTATTGTTTATATTGTTATAATTGTTAGATTTACTCAATCAAGAGCATTTGAATGGGGTGATATGAATGAAACTACTGCAAGAGGTGTATTAGGTTATATTGTTATTGCAACTTCTTTTACAATGGGTTGGGCTCCAAGTGCTTCTGATTATTTAGTATATTTTAAACCAAATGTAAGTGGATTTAAAGTTGCAACTGCAATGACTTTGGGATTATCTATTCCCGCAATTATATCATGTATCTTGGGTGCTGCTATAACTTCATGTATATATACACCAGGTAGATTTCAAGATGCATATAATGAAAATTCATTTAGTGGATTATTATATGAAATTATTGTAGGAGAAAGTAATAATAAAGGTTATAAATTTTTAGTTGTTGTATTAGCTTTATCAGCTGTACAAAATAATTTAAGTGGTGGTTATTCATTATCATTAGCAACTCAATGTATATCAGAAAGAATTTTTCAAAGAATTCCAAGAGTATTGTTATGTATTATTGGTAATTTAATTTCTTTAGCTTTTGCTATTCCAGCTTATTATGTATTTGAAGCAGCAATGGCAAATTTCTTATCTATAATTGGTTATAATGTTTCAATTTATGTTGGTATTATATCAGCAGAACATTTTATTTTCAGAAAGGGAAATTTTGCAAATTATAATACGGATAATTTTAATAATAAATTGAATTATGGTATATCATTTGCTGGTATATTTGCATTTTGTTGTGGTATTGGTTCAACAGTTGTTTTTATGGATCAAACTTGGTATTCTGGTGTATTCGCTCAACATGTTGGTGATATTTCTTTGGAAATGAATATTGTTATTTCTTTTGTTGCTTATTGTTTAACTAGACCAATAGAATTAAAATATATTGGTAGATAGAAGAAACAAGTTGTATATTAATGTATGATTTTATTTATTAGGATTGACTTGTTTCGATTGAATTGAATTTTTGACTCTGTCAATTTACTAAACGCTTACTGTATTGAAAATAAATAGTGTAACTTACATATAAGAATGGCTGCAAACTGAAAAAAGGTTCCCCTCAATTACCCCAAACAGTAACCATTTTTGTGCTACCACATTTGAGATCTAGATTTTGTGTGTCAAAAGTTTTGAAATTTTGAAAAAGTTATACAGACATTAAATTCAAAATTAAGGTTTCCTGTATTTTCTACACGAGTGTAAACTGGCTTAGTTGGTAAAAAGTATTAAATTCTGGTCCGTTAAGCTTAAGCTTTTATGCTCAAATTATCAATTATGGATGGACCGGTTTTAAATCCGTATCAGAGAGATATGCAACTTTTATAAAGATTGGACCGAAATCAAGACAACTTAGGATTTTTTGAAATACGAGTCTATGATCTGGTATTTATTTATAGTCAACTTTAGTTTAGTTGAAATGAAACAGAGCTAACTCATATTTAATATCAATTGAATAGTTGTAACCCATAAATTTACAAACTGGTTCTTTCAATTTATTCTAGACCGAGAAATCACCGAATTAGCTACATTTCATGTAATAGCCCCGAAATTCCTTTTTATTCTTTGTATTGAAATCGATTGATCTTTAAATTGAAACTGAAATCTCGAGAGATCAAGCAAAACTGTTGTAGTAGAGATTGAGGATCGAAATCTTTCAAATCATTACACAAACATAAATTGACACAAAATTCAAATCTCAAGAAAAATCAACTTACATTTTTAAATCCTAATTTTGCTACTTAATTGAATATTCTAATTCAGCATTAATTTTTCAGTTCACTTTTCTACTATATTTACTAGACTCAGTTAATTTTTTTCAAATATGGTTGGCTTAACTGCAGAAGAAGAAAGATTGAAAGACATTAAATATAGACAATGGGGTCCATATGTATCTGAAAGATCTTGGGGAACTGTTAGAGAAGATTATAGTGTTGATGGTAATGCATGGGACGCATTTAAATTCGAAGATTATGCAAGAGTAACACGTTGGTCACAAGATGGATTAGCAGGTGTTTCAGATCGTCGTCAATTGGTTAATATTACTATGGCATTATGGAATGGGAAAGATCCAATTTTAAAAGAAAAATTATATGGATTAACTAATAATCAAGGAAATCACGGAGAAGATGTTAAAGAATTATATTATTATCTTGATAACACACCATCTCATTCATATATGAAATATTTATACAAGTACCCACAAAATGAATTTCCTTACGAACAATTGAAATCAGAAAATGCTAGTAGGTCAAGATTAGAAAAAGAATATGAAATCACAGATACAGGATTATTTGACAATAATGAATATTTTGATGTTGTATTTGAAAGTGCAAAGGATTCAGCAGATGATTTATATTTCAGGATTACTGCCTATAATAGAAGTGATAAACCTGCTCCGTTACATATTTTACCAAATGTTGTTTTAAGAAATACTTGGACTTGGGGGACAGAAGAAGATAAGAATCAGTTAAAACCTCAAGTAAGACAAATTAATGATTATACAATTGAAGTTGAAACTGAAAAATTCGGTAAAAGGTATTTATCTTTTGCACCATCACCAGGTGAAACTGATCAATCACCAGATGTAGAACCACAATTAATTTTTTCAGATAATGAAACTAATACTAAAAAACTATATGGACAAGAGAATAAAACTAAATACGTGAAAGATGCATTCCATGAGATTGTTGTTCATGATAATAAAGAGGCTGTAAATCCTGATAACGAAGGTACTCAAGCTGCTGCTTGGTATATTTTCAATGAAAATGGAGGAGTTCCACCTGGAGATTATGTAACAATTCGTTATAAATTTACTAAAGAAAATACTGAAGTTGATGAATATAAACTAGATCAAATTTTTGCAAAACGTCAAAATGAAGCAGATCAATTTTATTGGAAAGTATCTCCATTACCTATAAGTGATGAATTAAGACAAATTCAAAGATATGCATTTGCTGGATTATTATGGTCAAAACAATTTTATTATTTTGTTCATAATTATTGGGCTTATGGTGATCCAAATACTATGAAACCACCAGTAAATAGAGCAAATGGTAGAAATAAAGAGTGGAGTCATTTATATGTTGATGATATTTTATCATTACCTGACAAATGGGAGTATCCATTTTTTGCAGCTTGGGATACTGCATTTCATTGTATTCCTTTTGCAATGATTGATCCATGGTTTGCAAAAAATCAAATTGATTTATTATTAAGAGAATGGTATATGCATCCAAATGGTCAAATCCCAGCTTATGAATGGAATTTTAGTGATGTAAATCCACCAGTACATGCATGGGCAGCTTATAGAATTTTTAAAATAGAAAGAAAAATGTATGGACATGAAGATATAGATTTCTTAGAAAGAGTTTTTCAAAAATTAATGTTAAATTTTGCTTGGTGGGTTAATAGAAAAGATGCTGAAGGTCATAATGTTTTTGAAGGTGGATTTTTAGGATTAGATAATATTGGTGTTTTTAATAGATCAGAAGCATTACCAACTGGAGGTAATTTGGAACAAGCCGATTCTACTGGTTGGATGGCTTTTTTCTCATTACAAATGTTAAATATTGCTTTAGAATTAGCTAAAACTAGACCTGTTTATGAAAATATTGCATCAAAATTTTTTGAACATTTTGTTATAATTGCAGATGCTATGACATTTAGAGGTGCAGAAGTTGAAAATGAAGGAAGTGCTAAGAATTCACTTTGGGATGAAAAAGATCAATTTTATTACGATGCCATTAGATATGGAGAACATCATACTCAATCATTACCTGTAAGATCATTAGTTGGTTTAATTCCATTATATGCATCATTAACATTAGAACCAGAATTATTAGATAGATTTCCATCATTTAAAAAACGTTTGAATTGGTTTGTCGAACATAGAAGAGATATTGCTGAGAGAAATATTGCATCAATGGAAACAAGAGGTGTTGGTGAAAGATTATTATTATCATTAGTTTCAAAAGAAAGATTAATTGCTATTTTACATAGAATGTTGAATGAAGATGAATTTTTATCACCATATGGTATCAGATCTTTATCTAAATATCATAAAGATCATCCATTTGAAATGCAAGTGAATGGTGAAAATTTCAAAGTTGAATATTTACCAGGTGAATCAGATTCTGGAATGTTTGGTGGTAATTCAAATTGGAGAGGTCCAATTTGGTTCCCAACTAACTTTTTATTAGTTGAAGCTTTACAAAGGTTTTATTTATATTATGGACCAGATTTAAAAGTTGAATGTCCAGTTGGTTCTGGTGAATATCTTAATTTAGCTCAATGTGCTCAAGAAATTCAACATCGTTTGATACATTTATTTTTACCAGATGAAGCAGGTAATAGAGCTTGTAATGGTGATAATGAAAAAACAAATAAAGATCCATTTTTCAAAGAATATGTACCATTTTATGAATATTTTGATGGTGATACTGGTAGAGGTTTAGGAGCTTCTCATCAATGTGGATGGACTGCTGTTGTTGCTAAATGGATTCATGATAATGGTGTTACTTGTAGAATTCCAAAAACTCCAAGAACTCCATTACAAAGAAAAAAATCATCATGTTATCTTCATGATAGTTTAGATACAAGAGATGAAGTTTCTAAATTCAAACCAAAATCAGGTCCATTTTCAGGTAAATTGGTAAGAAGAAAATCAGGTAAATCATTATTAAACTTAACAGTAAATGCATTAGATCTTGCTGATGATGAAGAAGATGCTTCAGCAAAAGCTAGTGCAGCAATCAATTTAGTTGGATTAGATCATGGTGTAAATGTTACTGATGAAATTTTAAAACAAGAGTTAACTGAGTTACAAAAGACTCAATCAGGTGCATCAGTTGATTCAGAATTCGAAGTGGATGATGAATTTTTAGATCAAGTTAAGGCAGCCTTTAAGAAGTATAAATCAAGAACAGAAGATGATTATGGTGATGAATATGAAACAAGGTTAAATGATAATTAAAGTAGACATTTTTATAGATATAGATCCAAGTCGTGTATTTAGACAAACGATAAGATTGACTTGTAATATTTAAAAATGACAATCCTCTTTATTAGCAAACCACATAAAGAATCTCCACATTGAAACAATGTCTGATTCTTTCAATACATATGAGAATGACTTTCAACTAGCTTTACAAGAAGCAAAAAGTAAAATATCACAGATAGAATCAGTAGATGGAGGTATGTTTTAAGTGCGAAATCACATTGTTACTTGTCACCACTTTTACTAACCTCAATCAGAACAACGTAAAACCTATCTAAAGTCAATTGAAGCGGCAAATGATGAAGCATTGGAAGTTTTAGATCAAATGAGCATAGAAGTTCAAAACTTACCAACTAATCAAAGATCCTCATACAACACGAAAATACGTCAATATAAACAACAAATAGATGAAACTAAAAAAAAATACAAACAGTTAGCTGACACACAAGATAAACATGAATTATTTGGTTCTAGATATCGTGATGAAGAAGAAAGTATAGGTGACAATCAAAGAAAACAATTATTAAATAATCATTCTTCATTAGAAAGATCATCACAAAGATTACAAGATAGTCAAAGAATAGCTTTAGAAACAGAAAGTATTGGAGGTAATATTTTAAATGATTTAAGATCTCAAAGAGAACAAATTTCTGGAGCAAGAAATACATTAATGCAAGCTGATACTTATGTTGATAAAAGTATACAAACTTTAAAAAGTATGGGAAGAAGATTAACTGCTAATAAATTTATAAGTTATGGAATAATTGCAGTTCTAATATTGTTAATATTTTTAGTTCTTTTTAGTAAATTTAGATAATTCTTTGCCTAAATGAATACATGATTCTCTTTATACCTTGTGTTAATAATATATTTAGTGTTATAGGTTGATTTGATTGTTCTTAGAATGTTAAACGGCTTTAATTCCAAATTAAAAATTAAAAAAAAATAGGTTAAGTTTGATTCACTCAGCTCAGAACTAAATTTCATTCATTCACCAACCATCATCAACAAATGCTAAGAAGTACCATATCCCAAATATTGAGGAAACCAAATAATATAAATATAATACCCTCATTTAGCCGACATATCCAAACTCATCACAAAATACAACCAATTTCAAAAAGATTTTTCAATTCCTCATCTTTCTTAAATCATGGTCATCTTCATAAACCAAAACCAGGAGAAGAACTTCATATAACATTTATAACGAAAGATGGTCAACAGCTAACATATGAAGTAGCAGAGGGAGATAATATTTTGGATATTGCACAAGCTCATAATTTAGATATGGAAGGAGCATGTGGTGGATCATGTGCATGTTCTACATGTCATATAATTGTTGATCCTGAATTTTATGATGAAATACCAGAACCTGATGATGATGAAAATGATATGTTAGATTTAGCTTTTGGATTAACTGAAACTTCAAGATTAGGATGTCAAGTTAAAATGACAAAAGAATTAGATGGAATAAGAGTTGCATTACCTGCTATGACTAGAAATTTACAAAATAAAGATTTTAATTAAACTGAGTTTTAATATTATGAAATTGTGAAGTTGGAAAACATCGACATGTATATAGAAAGAAATGTTCTCATACATTTGAAAATCTGTTATGATTCATGATTTGAATTTTATGATAGAGACAAACGAAGTTAATACTACACTTAGACTATTTATTTATTAAGATTGACTAATTACTGTAGAGAGATTATTGATGAAGTGGATCTTCTATTCAAAGTTCTATTCAGGTGAATGCTCTTCGAAGAAAAGAAGAAAAAAATCGGACCGACTGCGACTTAGAATCCGAAAATCAATTGAACTTTCTTATTCTTTTAGCAAGATCTTTTTGGTTATTGTAATAAGTAAGTTGAAATACTCATTCGATCGAGATAAACAAGTAGCAAATCAAGAGCATCATAGTGTCTCAAACTAAAATAAGAGAACAATTCATGAGTTACCGATAGCAGTATTTCTATTTCCAACTTTATATACTCTATTGTATTCCAATCCCTTATAGCTTATTCCATATTCGAAACCATAATTATGCAATACTACTCAATTCTATCCTTTTACCAACACAATAATTGTGTGAGCAATAGTTAAAACTTATTGAACCCAATGAACGAATCATTTCAAGTCTAAAAAACATTTGAATATTTTCATCTTCAATATCATCTAGTTCAGATTCTCTTAATTCTTTAAACAATAACAAGCGAACTGATATAGGAATACTTCTAAGTATATTTAAAATCTCATCATTTTTCATTTTATTTCCACATACATCAATTTCAATTAAATTTGAATGTTGTCTTTTTGAATTTGTTTTTAAACTAATCATTGACATATTAAAATTTTTTAATTTATTACAACTTAAATTTAAAATTTTTAAATTTGATTCAATATTATTATTTAAAAAATTTAATTGTAAATCTAAAATTTTATTGAAAGATAAATCTAATGATTCTAAATTTATGTTTTTGTTAAAATCATATTTTAATTTATTAAATTTATTTTGGGCTAAATTTAAAAATTCTAAATTTTCTAAATTTGATATTTGATCGGGAATTTTTGATAATTCATTTATTGATAAATTTAAATTTATAATTGAATTTGGTAATTTCATACGTTTTGGGAAACGAGTAATTTTATTATGAGATAAACATAAATATTTCAAGCTTGTATTATCATCATTAAATTTTAAATCTATTTTTGATATATTACATGCACTAAAACTTAATTCTTTAATTCCTGATGGTACTTTAAATTTCAATTCATTAAAAAGACATCTATCAAGATTTAATACTTTTAAATAATTATTATTAGGTAATTTTAAATCTTCTATATCTTTAATTTTATTAAAATTTACATATAATATTTCAATTTTCATATCTTCACCTTTATAATTTGTTGATAAATCTAATTTTGTTATTAAATTTTCTGTAAAATGAATAGTTTTTAAATTACTTGGAAAATCAGGTTTATAAACAACTTTTAATTTATTTGATCCAATACCTAAATTTATTAAATTTGAAGGAAATTTAATTTGATCAATTGATTCAATTTGATTTACTTCTAAAGATAATTCTTCAATTGAATTCGGAAATAAAATTTTAGATAAATTTAAACCAATATGAGTATTTGATAATTTTAAATATTTTAAATTTTTAAATTTTTTAAAATTTGATTCACTTGAATTCCAATCAATTGGATTATCTGCTAAATTTAAATATTCAAGTTTTGAAAATGATATTAAATTATTTAAAATTATTGATAAATCTTCGATATTATTATTTGATAAAGTAACTTTTTTCAATGTATTTGAAAATTTATAATTATATAAAACATTGGGATTATCTAAATCTTTTATATTTAATTCATTCAAAACTGTTGTTTTAGGTAATTTTGACATATTTGTAGAAAACGATTCAATGAATTGTCTATTTTCAAATCCAGGAATTGTAACCCAAGGGTGAAAGTAGGGACTTTTCTCTTTATTGATATGTATTTCTTTACTTGCAAGATCAAATATTTTTTTTTTGAAAGGATCATCATCAAACTCACATTTATTCACCAAAAGTTTTTCTATAGAAAAATCGGAATCGTTTCGAAGCTTGATTCTCTTCAATCGTAATTCATGAATTGATTTTGGTAATAATGATAAATCTAACTTATAAAAAGGCATACCATCTTCATCACAAACTGTATTTAAATAAAGTTGTTCAATTTTCAGAGCATATAATCCATTAATCAAAGCTCTCCTACAATCATTTAACCATAATTTCTTTAAATTAGGAAAATTCAATAAATTTAATTTAAATACTTGACCATAATCATCAATTGTTAATGAAACAACAGTTTTACAAATTCCTTCATCTAAAAAATCATTTAATATATCTTCAAATTGTAAATAATATTGAAAACTTTTCAGAAATTCTAATTCAATATTATATTTTAAATGTGTACCATATTCATGTGTTAAATCTAAAGTTTGAATAATTGATTTAAATCTTATTATATCAATTAAATTCCAAATATAATAAGCTAAATTTAATTCAACATTTATATAATTATCATAACAATATTGATCTAAAATTTTAAAATCATTTTCTGATTTTAAAAATGATAAATTTGATTTATTTATAAAATTTTCAACACGTAAATACATATGTATATATGATGGTCTATTAATTCTATTATTATATTGTAATGCTCTACCATTTTCAATCACATAATGAATTGAAGATCTTATATTAGGATTACCAATTAAAAATGGTCTATTATATGTTGTTAATAATTTTATTAAATTTTCAATTCCAGCATAATCGATTATTTTTGTTAAAATTTCATTTGGATATAAATCTAACAGTATTCGTTTAAATTGTATTCCTTTAATTTGATCCATAAGTTGGTTTATATAATTGATAAATGATTATGAGTCATGAATAATGATAAACTTTTTAATTGATGTAGTTGGATTGAAGGTTTAGATGTGTTTTGATTAAAGATTAAGGTACGTGTATTTAAATTTAGACGTGATCGGTTTCACTTTGAAATTTTATCTTTTTGATCAATTACTTAATTTTTTATTTTGTGACATTTATTTTGCGACAATTCAGTTTTCTAAAAGCAATATGCTTCTAGGATATAAGTTTTTAACACCATGACCACAACGTGCAATATAAGAATTTGTGATCATTATTGGAAATTGAAAAGTTGAAGATTTATGTTGCAAACAAATATTAAAACAAAATTCGCAACAAATTGAGAGATTTGGGTTGACGGCAATAAATTCATTCTATTTTATAATCAATATAAACTTGTTGGAACCAATAACTTTGCAGCTACTTCTATATCTAATTATAGTAGTGATTTATGACCAAATACTAATACTCTTTTACGTTGATATCATGACGAGCAGACAAAAGAAGCATGGCCAGCTGTTCCGACTAAATTGGCCACGAGGTACAGGGAAAAACTCGTAATCGCATGCGCCCATTTGAAACATTATTACCGCGATAAGTAAAAAGAAAAGATAAGAAATTTAACACAAATTATTATATGTTCCGTTTTTTTTGGGCCATTCGATTGAATGATCTATAACTGATACGAGCTTGCCGATCTATAAGTAAAACAAAGCTTATTTGAATATTCACCTTAAATCTGGACCCAATGAGATCATTTTATAATTTTATAGATAGGAGATAACTTCCAATCATCCTGTATTTTAAATTTAGCTTGAAGAGGTATTCGCTACTTTGCTTTTTCTGTTAAGCAAAAGTTGCTCATATGAGTGTTTAAAAAAAAAAACTGAATTAATATTCATCATCACAAATATGAGATAGCTCACTATTGAGCAATTGTAAAAACAAAAAACCTTCCTTCTACCCTTAAACGGATATTTCTTTTCTACATTTTCTGGGGTTTTGGGACTGCCATATGAAAAGAAAAGTTTGGAAATATTAGTGATCTAAAAGCAATTTTTGAGCGAATTTATTTCGAGGATGCGGTAGTATTCCCTGAAGCAAATATAACAGTGGCTTGAAGTTCAGAACAAGAAATAATGTACTCACTTGAGCTTATTTTTCTGTTAGGCTTTTGTTTTATGCTAAATAGGAATGAGTGATTTTCATCAACATTGCTGTGAAGTGTTGAAAGATATGGCTTACGTATTTACTTTTTTTTAAAAAAAACCACATAAGCACATATAAAAAAAAAAAAGTCATGTTGTTTCAGAAAATTTAAAAATGAGTGAATTAGCTGTTTTCTTTTGACCAAATTTTATTTTTTAATCTTTATTCTATTTCTGATTCAATCTTGTTTATGCATTTATTTGAAACACACAATGCGAAAGATTTTTTTTTAATAATTTTGACATAATCTTATATCTTTAAGCCAAATGTGTCAAGTATCGAGGGAATAAATTTTGAACACGTAGTATATTAACAAACTAATCAAAGGATCAAATACTTTGATGACCGTGAATCTTTGGTTTATCTATGATTTGTAATCAGTTTTGATTCAATGATATCATGTCTTTATTGAGCTTTATCTCAATATTCTATCTAATATCGGAAATCAATAATTTTGCGCAACTCAATGATTGATTACAAATTAATGACTCAGACAAAAATGATTCATTAGTTGGAAGTTTCAATTTATGATTTGCTACTGCTGAACAACTTCAGATTTGTTGTATTCGTAATCATGTCTTCCAATCAAAGGTTTTTACACATGATATTGAAAGATTTTCTCATAATGTCATTCATTTGTTCATTCAATTACAATTTGACCGATTTAGGAAACATAAAACAAATAGAGTTTCAACTTTTTATCTGATTTGAAATAAAAAAAGAAAGAAATTGAAAAAAAAATAGATATCCAATCACGCAATTGATCTCCGAAGGTTAAGTCTTTTCTTGAATTTCTTCTTATTTGCTCAAATGAATTAGTCAAGCCAAATGATTGAGGTTAAACCACAGAATGGAAATTAAGGATTTAAGGGAAGTTTATATGACTCACGGTTGTACAACTTTCAATGAGTTTAACTTCTTTCATAACTGCTATTTGATAAAAAGTTATAGTAGTTAGTCTGTGAAAATTTTTTTTTATTTATTTATTTCTAATGGTTATATCAAAACCAGTTTCAGTTTTTTTTGCAATAATTTGAACACGAGGTTATCTTCTTAAAAAGTAGGGTTGAAGTGTGAAAAGTCTTATCTTAATCCTTTAATCATTGATCATCAACAATATACGCGACTAATCTTATGACTCTAATTATAATAAATCAAATTTTCTCCATCTTTTTCCCCTATAAAGAATTGAAAATTGGGGAAATAAAAAATATTATATTAGTACGTACATCTTGATCTTTGTACTACAACTAACATCGGTAACAAAAAAATATTTTTATAATTTGTTGGATTTTCACATAGTAAATTTTACAATTACGATGAAAATGAATTTTAATATGTAAAATATACAAAATATAGATAAAGAAATGATACAAAGATACTAGTAACCTGAAATATGAGATAATTAAATGATAGATAGAGATAAGTATAACTAGATCTATTCAGTAAATCAGAAATAAGTTAGTCATAATACTACAAAAAGAATTTTATAGAAAGAAGTGAAAGAAAATGAATAGAAAAGTAAACACCAAGTAACACCACTGTTTGTTTACTTTTTACTACTACTGGTACCAACTACTACCACTACGAAGATCCACCACCGTTACTTTACTACTAACTAACTTAAAATTTTCTCTTACCAACCACCACCACACACACCACAGATAAAAAAATATATCAAAAACAAGTAAAAAAAATAAACTGTGTAATTTCATGTAAAAAAATATTTTTTATTTTAACTGTGTAACTCTAGATCTACTTAACTTATCTTATATGCAGTATATTTTTCAAATATGGTTTGTGGCATATTTAAAGATTATTAATTATTTATAGTGGTTAAACTAAGTGAGTAATAGTTAACTATTAGTACATAGTTAAGCTATATATATAAAATACTATAACCACCACACTTTAAAAAATTTTTATATATTTATATTCACAGTTTTTTTTACAACCAATTATATATATAAAGATCAAATATCATATTTTTAATTTTGAATCATCCATTGATCTACTTAAGACAACAAACAATTATACGTTAATTATCTAATCGATTTATTTGATATTACACAATACCTTATTCATACAAACACTGATACTACAAACACTATAAAGCAAACAATTTATTAAAACTTTTCACACATAACAATTCATAATGGCATTTAATAACACATCTTTCAAATTTGATCAATTCAATCCATCAATACAATATCATAATCAACATAATCAACAACAACAATATCAACAATCTGCATCTACATCTACTTCAAATTTATCATCTTTTGATGATGAAGATATATTTGAAATAAATATGGAAGAAGATGATAATATACTAAATAATAACTTAAATGAAGAACAAAATTATAATAACTACACAACATTATCAAATAAACATTCATCTATATCTTCAATATCATCTACATCACCAATAATATCATCAAAACAATACAGTAATTTAGAATCATCAATAATATCCCCAATTTTATCACCAACAAATAGCTCGTACTACAACAATTATTCAAGATCATTTGAAGAAGAAGAAGATGGTGATCATTTACTATATGAATGTATAATATGCAAGAAAAAAATGGATTCATTATCAAGTGAATTACATAATTGTACAAAAAATTTATATTCAACCAGCTCGAACAATACTGATCTTACAATAAATGATGAAAATTTTAAAAATGAAAATGATTTTATTATAAAAAATAATAATGAATTAATTCAAAATAATTATAGAAAATGGTTATTTAAAATAACTCCTTCTTTTCCTTATTAAAGGATTAATGAATTAATTGCATATTTTTTATAAACATTGTTTTAAGGTTAGGGGATGGTTTTACTGGTTTATAATCCATCATTGATGAGGATAGTTATTTTTTCAAATTTTTCAATTCAGTTCTTTATATTTTAGGTTTGGAGTTACTTGCTATTTAGGGTTTTTTATTTTTAACTTTAATATTTTGATTCATAGTACCCTTTTTTTTTAAAGGATAGTTTTGTTATATAGTCTATTACATAGTCCTTAATTAATATAAACGATTCTTTTATTAAACGATTATATTTTGTATAAGATTCTAACTTGTTGCTGCGGTATGTTTTTCGTTTCAAGTTTTAATTCAGTTCTAGTTCTAGTTCTGATCCTTAACACGCAAACTCTCACTAAAATTGTTATTTTTAGTACAAAACAAAATGACAATAAAACTCCGAATACGAAATAATAAAAAATGTACGAAATCAGGTGTTATATGCAGTATAAAATTTGATTATTTAATTAAGTAGTGGAGTAAACTATATGCAGTATTTTCCAATTAGATAGGGTATAAATATATTTAGATTAAGCCTAAGAAAATACTAGAACCAATTAGAATAATATATCATCAATATCATTTATTATCCTATTATGAAAAGAAAATCCAGGTAAATTAACCAGCCAAAACTTGATAGGTTCAATTTAGCTGAAGAATTTAAACAAATAGGAGTGAGGAAAGAATTAGATTTCACCTGTCCTATCCTTTGAATGGATAAATATAGATGTTAGATAAAGTACAAATTATGAACAAATAATAATTAATAGATAACTTCAATGCGCCAACGATTGATAAGAGGGCTACCTGGCGTTTTATTATTTCGTTCTAAATCATTCTAAACCCTTCCCCGCCCACCAGTCGAAATACGTCTCAAAGAAATCACTAATATTAGATTTTTTAAAGTAATGTTTTGGGTCATACTGACGACGACGGCCAGACGGCCAAACGGTATATACTAAATAAAACTTGTCATCAATTAGATCTAATTAAACAAAATTTATTCATTTTCAGTTGTGCATTTACGAAATAAAATACGTTTGATAAAATTTTTTTGGAATTAATCCTAATTTCAGGATTAGTTGACAAGAGTATTTCAAGTAATAAATAATAATAATTGTTATTTTGAGGAGGTAATCTACCTATTTACGGAAAAAGGGGTAGTAAATAAGGTCCTTTAGTCTCTATTTACATTTATTTCAAATTCAGAATTACTCTGCCTATTTCAAAGTTGGTTAGATCTACTTGTTGGTATTCATATTACCTATTTTCACAACTATTGAAGATAAATAAATACATCTAGCATTCAAAGAACTATCTTATATATCTACACTTTAGTGTAGATACCTTTTTGAATTGCCTTATCTACATATGTTGAAGACCTGAATAATAATAATAATAATTAATTACATATTATAAATTATAATTGAGATCTCTTCCCCCTCTTTACATTGATTTTTCACGTAAAGATAATAAAAAAAAGAAATTTTCTTGTTGAAATCTGGGGTAAAATAGATTTTTAATTTATTTTGTAGATTTAGTGATTTATTTTTCACCTTCTCTTTTACGACTATGATGATTGAGTTTGGGTAAAGATTGATTTCAGATAAGACGTGTTCGTTATTGAAAGATTTTGAAAATTAATCACTTCAAGTAAGGAGAATTGTTGATTTCAAGTTTTTTTTCAATATCAGTTAGATCTATCTAGTCAATCAAAAAATAAAAATTGAATCTAATTATATCTAGTGATTAATCTCAAACTTAAATTAGTCAATTAATATTGACTTCATACTTTTAGCGTGTTCGAGATTAAATAATTTGTTAACCCTTTTTAACCCTTTTTACCCATTTGAAATCTTATCTTTATCTTGATCACCTGATACATAAAAGTCATATAACAACCAGCCTTGAAAAATCAATTTCCCATATATAGCTCTCAAATCTTTCAATTCATTGCAGTTATTAATTTAAGTATAACTTCAAAGATTAATTGATTCGATTTATTCATCCAGAATTATTTCAACTAATTTCATGATGCAAATGTGAGTTGTACCAGTTTTGCAACATAAAACATGTTGGCGTCACGCGCTTTCATTTCTGTTAAAACTCAACCTAGATGGTAACAATAACCGTTTTGATTACAGTTGTCACCTATATACTTTGAACTGTAATAATTTTAAAGAGAATTCATATTCAACAAACCACCTTTTGTTGTGGAAATCCGATGTTTTTAATTATCAAAACATTCTTTATTAGCTCCTGGACCAATAAAATTAGATCAACTACTATTCAAAACAGGGCTTGATCATTAAACCTCCATCGTATTTTGTTTCAAATCATGAACAAATTTATTACACAAGTTTATTATCCTTTTGAAGGACACAATTTTTATACCCACAAATTGCCCAATAACTCAAAAGATTAAAACACAATCTCAATTACTCTCATACAAATAACATTCCAAATTCAACGATACGTATTAATGTTTAACAAACTATGTTGTTTTAATTAAGAAATGAAATTTATTAAATTTTGGGATTATTGAAGTGGTTCTGAAGATTCCAGGACCCACCATGTTCTTTATCCATTTATCTCAGAATTTTTTCAAATTTGTATATTTTGACAAGATAATGAATGATCAATACGTACTTCCAAAATCAGAATGTTATTTTTATAAGGTTCATGGTTCTCAAACTAAAAATGAACGAGTTGTTTGAACTAATATATATTTATCTCAAAATTTTACAAGGTCGAAAATGCGCTATAAAATGATGCTCCACTCAAAACGAGAACTGCAATCAATTATTTATCGAATTTTAGTATGTACAATCTTTCGGTTCTTTTGAGCTGATTACTATGCGAATTCACAAAATTTGGTCAGTGGTATTTAACAAAGTACACTTACATTTTGTTAAAGGATAAGTTAAAGGTTACTTTTATGCATAGCTAGCTTAAGATAAAATTTTAATCACTTAGGATGGAGGAACTTTGCACAGTGAAACAACTAAAATTGCAACTTAAATTACGTAAAAGTATGGAGATATTACGTAATAATCCTGAGGTAAGAATATCACAAAACCGACTGTTTCAAAAAACCAATTCATTGGTTATAACCTGTCTACTCTTGAGCATTCGTTAGTTTTGTCAATATATACTACTTGTTTGTCCTTGATACCTCAATTCGTAGCCATATCTTTAAATACTGTTGATTCACAATTGCAAAATTAGTTAACGAAGAGTCGGTGAATACATTTAAACAAAAAA
Source organism: Lodderomyces pseudojiufengensis (assembly GCF_024610245.1). Taxonomy (NCBI): domain Eukaryota; kingdom Fungi; phylum Ascomycota; class Pichiomycetes; order Serinales; family Debaryomycetaceae; genus Lodderomyces; species Lodderomyces pseudojiufengensis. The sequence goes on from NW_026261523.1 coordinate 770,585, forward strand.
TTGGAACTCAACTCACAAACTGGTCAAGAACTCAAGATAAATAACAAGTATCCAAATCATTGTCATACAAACTACATTCAAAGTTCCGATTAAAGTACATGTGGTTTTGCTAATAATAGTTTTGGACGAAAATAAAAATTATAAGGAAAAGGCACTGTAGGATTCCCCGATACCCAAAGATTTCGGGTTCCTTCTCAAATGTAGTTTTTTAAAAACTTAATTTTTTTAATTCAGTGACAACTAACAGGTTCCAGTTTGCTTAATCTGAATGTTATTTGTATGGACTTATTGATACTCAACTTATTAATGATGAAGTTACTATAAAAAATATGCATTTTTTATGAAATCATTTGAAGTCAAAAACTTGCTAAAAAATGGTGTTTCAGTCAAAACGAGAACTACAATCGATTTTTGATAGAGTTTGAGCACAACATAAAAATTTAACTTTACAAGCTCATTGTCATTCGAATATTCATAATATGAAACGTTAGTCCAAACAAAATACCTTTGGAATTACTGGAAAAATGAAGTAATATAAGCTCGCTATACAATCATGTGATATCAAAATTTCAAGACAGGAAAATTTTGTTCTAACAACCTGGATCAAAAATTCTTTTTCCTGATCCAGCTAGAGTATATTTGTTATATGCGTCGTCATACACCGTAATGATAAACAACAGATTCAGTCAACACGTGTACGTTTATATTGGTCCAAATAATAAAATCATCATTCTACAAAACCTTTCAAACAACTTTATCAAGGTCATGCTATGCTCGTTTTTCTGAGAACTTTTGGATGCCCGGTTAAACTCTTGATTCAAATATGTTGATACCATCTTATCTTCGAACTTTACGTTTTGCTATTCCTGAAAACTTTGAATTTATCGTTGGTGATGTGTTTCATATATTGTTCAAGTAAGTTTTGAGAAATTACGATTTTAAAACATGGTGAAGGTTGAAAATTGTAAAATCAGGAAGTATTTGCAACAACAAAGTAGAGAAAACACGTTCAACTAATTCAACTGGACACAGTCTCAAATTTTATACCAACTTACAATTCACGCCTAACAAATCATGAAGAAATAATTAAATATATCTACTTTTATTCTCATTATCGATGTTCTCATCCAGCTCGTACGAGGTTGTGTTTCTTTCTTCGCAATAATTTGTAGCAAGTTCTCAAAGACTGTGGCTATACAAATTAAAAAAACAGTGGCTGTGTAAGTAAGATAATTGACTCTTACCAAATTAAGCCAACGTTTCTCAGTCAAAAAATTTAAATCTAGATGCTGCTGCAAAGTGCTGTTCGTACCAAGTTTTGGAATGAGAATGAATGACTAACAATTTTTTGTTCATATGTTTTGATACTATTTATAATAAAATATTTTATTTTTTATTGTTTCAAAACACAAATTATGCATAGCAACTTAAAATCTGAAACAAGATATTTAATTTAGTGACTTGTAAATATATTTGTGACATGGCTCAAAAATCGACATTCGTTTGCTTCATATTAGTTCAATTGTTACAAAGTAGATTACACCTGATGTATTATAAAATTCAATGACTTGAGTATGATAATAGGAACTAAAAGCGATTAGTACTGGAGTCTAAGCAATTGTTAAATTCGAGTCGTTCATCAAAAAAAAAAAGCCTTCAATTAACTTTTTGCTCCAGAAAAATCAAATCGATACCTTTCATTTAAATATTATCACAAGCTAAATTTAATCAAAAGATCGATAGATGATTTAACTAAATTGAATCATCGAATAAATCACAGGGGTAAATTAATAATTTTAATCTGACTCACTAAAAACATAATCACAACAATAACGAGAGGATCAAATCTAGTTTTACAACTGATAGATCAATATACGAAAGATAAAGAATGCAAATAAAATTTTATATCACATGTAAATTATAAATGAAGTCCGAATAAATAAATAAACAAAAATCATCTCATCACATAGCCTGTCATGAAAGCGCAAGCCGCATTTTAACAGATAAATTCAATTCAAATTGAAAGCCACGATGGTAATTTTTTGAATTTTTTAATCACATGAAAGTTTTAGATTATAATTGTTTCTATTTTTAAATTGTTATCTACAGTAGAATCGAAATTTCCAATTACGTATTCTTCTTACTATACATTTTTTACGTAGATTATTCAAATGGTTACAATATTATTTAATATTTTGTTCTAGAATTCGATTCTATTATTACTTTGATTTGCTTAAATCAAGGCACGCATACATATTCATTTGTTCTTGTTGTTAATTAAAACCTTAAATGGTAAAACAACAACAATGTTTGATTCATTCAAGCTTTACTTGACAATTGGATCAATTAGTAAGAAACTGAGGCAAACAAAAATTAGATAGATGCCTTAGTTATAAAACATATGATTTAATTTTTTAAATTTCATTTAAAGGGTAAGGTAATGTGCATGTCAAAGAGAGAATAAAAGAAGTAAGGGGTCCTTTTTGTGCTTTCCTGTCTCCCCGTGAATTAATTAAAACTGGTTCAGTACTTCGGAGTAGCGTTTTATGGACGTTAACGTTGTAAAACGAGTTAAACTACACATTTTAATTTTCCTAAATTGGATCAATTACTATGAGATGCCTCTGACGGATTTAATGTATATCGTATTAAACATTTCTGCATAAAAAACGCATATAAAAAAATTAAATAAAAATAAAAAAAAAAATGAATCATCATATGTTTTAAAGGAACTATGAATTTTGTGTATTGATTTACAGAAGTTTCTTTAAATGATAAAATTTCATGTTACCTTATTGAAATAACTGTGGATCATGATGGTAACTTATCATTCAAGTGATTACTTGAATCAAAGAGCCAAATTCATTCATCAACTCTGTTTATCCTTATAAATTTTTTTATTCATCAACTTGCAAACAAAGTAATCGTTGTCATTTTCCACAGATTTTAGTTGTAAAGTAAAGTAGAATAATAAATTAAATCGGAGTTCAAACTTATTATTATATTTATTACAACGACGTTAGTTTGAAGCCATGACTAAATTTGGCACAAGTCATAGTTAACTTTGAAAGTGTTAAGTCAAGTTTTAAATTGTGCATATCTTTACTTTTTTGACACTAATTTGATTAACTCCTACCATTGCTATAGAAAAATTAAATTTGGGCTGGGTTAGTCAGTCTAAAATTTAAATCTGATGCTAAAAAAACGGATAATTAGTAGGATTGTTACTTTGGGACTATTTATCTTTGTCTATTTTTTATTTGGTGCTTAAAATACACGGATAATTATTAGAATTGCTATTTTGAGATAAATCGACTGACTCTTGTAAGAGAAATACGGAAACGAGAAAATGAAATTAGTGATTGGATATAACATTGAAAAAATCAACCATCTGATTTCTTTCATTTCTTCAATTGGAGCAGCTATATCGTCAAGTATTGTTTTTGTTGAGTGAAATTCTCCAAACTCAGTAAAATCTCCTCAAACCACGTTTAGTTTTTGCTTATCTTACAAACGTACTTTACAAGAAGTTTCTGAAACGTATCGAGCAAGATTTATGAAACACGTCCAGTAAAATTAAACGGAGTGACTCGGAGTTAGTTTTAAACGTTTTATCATTAATCTTTGCTTAGTTTGCGTAAACCTCGACCTAAGAACTAGCAAATACTTTTAACTTGCAAAATATTTTTCAATTTAATTTGCTGTGGAAATAAATTAATATCAGAAGACAAAATTGAATGAATTTGAATCTTAATGGTCAATGACCTTAATGATCTTATCAATATTCTTGAAGAAAACATATGATCTGATTTACAACATTCGTTTCGTCTAAGTTTCACACCTGAAAAAGATTATTTGTTTGAAAATGTGTGTTTTTTAGAATGCGTTTTTATTATTATAGCAAGCTCGTAAATTTAAAAAATTAATCCGTATAAAGATACACAATTTAAAATAAGTCTTACATGTGAAAATTTTATGAATTCGTTTTTTTCAATAAAATAATCAGTAACGAATTACGTATACAAAGAGAAGACGAAAACAATTAGATTCTAATTTCCAAAATCAGATTATAAAATTTATAAAGCAATATAATGATATCATTAGAACTAATCACATGCTCATATCGTTTGTAATGGACCCCTGTAAAAGCAATTGATGACCTGATTAATTCTTGTAGGCTAATGGATAAAAACATTCTATCCATATTTCAAAAAGGCTAACGGATACTTTTTTAAAAATTGTTGCTGTGTTTGTTGTCTAATGGAAGCGTAGTACGGACTTTTTCTATATTCTCCGTCAGAATCGGTTAGTACAAAACGTATTAAAATTAAAATTTAGGTCCATCATCGTTTGCTTTTCTTTTTTTTTATTTTCCTTTTTTCGTTAGGCTAAATTCTTTTTTTTTTTCCATTTCTCTTGTTGTAGTCTATTAATTTTATTAGTAGGAGTTAAGCAACCGGTTAAAAGTTTAATTTTAAATTCTATAAAATAAATTATTAAAATTAATATGACATGATTTAAAAATATTATACTCCAGAAGATTGATGATTACATTTGTTCATAATATTGCATGTTTTAAATGGATCTGACATATGACTTTTGATATTAATGGATAGGATTGTATTTGAGGAGATAAGATATCCCTTCTTTATTTTTTTTGTTCTGCTATCATCAAACATAGATAAAGATTGACTAGGAAGAGATTAACTATACAAATAGAAAAAGTAGAATATTGTATATTCTAGATTCATTTCTTATTGTGATATTATGTATCTAACTTTTATTCTATCGTTAAACATTGATCTGCTTAAAACACTAAACTTAACTTATTATCATATACATAATCTATTTGTTCATATATAACAAATCTCTCATATAGGAGTTAACAAATTATATTATAATACTACTACTGTATGCATATAAACTTAAAGTTTATAATACATTACACATATTACATAATACATATTACATAATAAACGGAAAATAAATAAAAATAAGATTCTAATTTTTTCCTATGATATTTTTTATAACTTAAAGTTCATACCAAACTATATATAACCATTTGAATAATCATCATTTTTTATATTTCCTTTTTAACAACAATCAACTTTTTTTACAACCAACTGTTATACCAAAACTAGTTTAATACTTTTTTATAATTTACTACATAACATAACTTTTAGTCAACTAATACTACAATCATATTGCATACATTTAATTTACTTTATTTTACAGTCATATTTTTACAACCAAATAATAATTTACAACAACAAATATGACACTTGATATACTACCAATATTGGATAAGTCACTTATATCCAAACCATATATAACAAATGAACAACAACAACAACCATATTACAACAACACTAATGCATATCAACAACCAAAACAACTACATTCACCTATTTCAACACCATCTACTCCAAATACACCACAATATAAAAAACAAAAATTACATTCAAATCCTGTAAGAAATAACAATAGCAATGGTTATATGTTGGATGGTTTTATGTTTAATGATCAATATAAATTTATAAAAAAAATTGGAGCAGGAACTTATGGTTTAATATATCTTGTTGAAAATATATATACAAAAGAAAGATTTGCAGCTAAAATGTTATTAAAACAACCACCACAAAGAGATAATAACAACACCAACTCATCATCACCATCATCTTCATCTTTAACTAAATCATTAATACAACAACAATTCTACAACTACTTTACTAATCAAATAATATCAAATCCTCAAAAATTAAATTTAGAAAATATAAAAAATCAAACAAATTCAAATTGTCCTTATTTAACTGAAATTTCATTACATTTAAAAGTTCATAATCATCCAAATATTATAACTATACATGATGTTTATCAATTAAATTTAAATTTTGCAATTGTAATAATGATGGATTATTTTGAACAAGGTGATTTATTTGGTAATATTATAGATAAACAAATTTTTCAATCACATCCAAACAAACAATTATTAATGAAAAATGCAATGTTACAATTAATTGATGGTGTTGAACATTGTAATTTAAATTCAGTTTATCATTGTGATTTAAAACCTGAAAATATAATGGTTAAATATAATCCAAATTATAAAAGAAGTAGTAATGATTCATCAATTATAGATTATAATGAATTACATTTAGTTATTATAGATTTTGGATTAGCTATGAAATCAAAAACTATATGTTGTAATTCATGTAGAGGTTCATCATTTTATATGGCACCAGAAAGAACAACAAATTATAATACAAATAAAATTATTAAGAGTTTAATTGATATGTCACAATATCCAACATTAAAATATAATTCACAAACAAATCAACAAACAAATGAATCAAATTGTAAATATTTACCTACATTAGCTGGTGATATTTGGTCTTTGGGAATATTATTTATAAATATAACATGTTCAAGAAATCCATGGCCAATTGCATCATTTAATGAATCATCAATTAACCACAACTCATCAAATTCAAACGATGTTTTCACAAACTACATATTATATAATGATAAAAAAATCTTAAGTTCAATTTTACCAATAAGTTATCAATTTAATTTATTATTAAATAAAATTTTTAAATTAAATCCAAATGATAGAATTAATTTATCATCATTATATAATGAAATTATAAATTGTGATTTCTTCAAGGATAATAATAATAATGGTGACTACTTCGGATATAAAAAGACTTTAACTCAACAACATCAACAATATAATAATAATAATAATCAGTTATATACACCACCTGAATCTACTGCTTTTAATTCATATTCAAGTGAATTTGAAGAAGATGAAGAAGATGATGAAGAAGAAGATGAAGAAGAAGATGAAGACGATATGGAAGATGAAGATGAAGATGAAGAAGAAGAATATTATACTGATGATGAAGATTTTGACCAAAGTACATATACAAATGAATATTACAATCATCAACCTCACCACCCACAAAATAAATCTTCAATACCAAAACAAAATGAATATGATGAATTTTATTTTACAAATTCAATATAATTTTAATTACATTTTAATCAGCATTAGCATATTATCAATTAATAAAAGAGCATGATAATTTTTTTTTTTTTTTAAATGGTTTTTTTTAGAAAGAAAACATTTTGGTATATAGGTTTTACTTAATAATTAATAAACAATAATAGCATCATGTTATCTAATAACTAGAATATCCTTTGATTTATCATTCTCTAGCATACTCTAGCATATCCATGAACTTAATGATCGATTCGATTTATCTTCATGATCCTTCTTTAATTTCTACCCTTGATTAATAATTTCATGGCTATGTATACTTAACTCCTACATTTTACATATTCTTACATTTTAATTCCAATAGTATAGAAATTTTCTATTAAGTTACTATAGACGTAACACAAACATCTTTAATTTAATGTTTTGTGTTATTCCGAGTTTTTCCACTATGAAAATTTCAAAATTTCAAAACTAAACGAGAGAGAAGTTTCATTTTGTTACACACAACAACGTTTATTCGATTTATTCGACTTATTGCTACTAATATAGGTTTAATCGTGACTTTATTTAAGTCACAGTCATATAGGTTTACTTTGTTTTTACTCGGTTAGTAGACAACAATAAACTAAATCGCAAATTTAATAATCTAATATCAATTTTATTTATTTATTGGGTTTGTATTTTTCATTTCATCAATTAAAAAATCCTAAACTTTTTGACCATTCAACTCTAGAATCGAAAATGAATGGTATAAGGAGGGGAGCAAGTGTAAGATAAATTGAAAGAAACAGATTTCGTAGGACAATTTTTTATAGTGATGTAACTAACAAAACATCTACGAAATCTTACAATTTCTTCAAGGATACTCATGAAAGTAAATTAAGGATTAAGGTGACGATCGATCGATCAAGAACCCTTAAAATTTTCGAATAATCCCAGGCGGCTTGATTCGATTTTCATAATTAAATATTAAGGCTCAGTTTCAACTATAAATCGATTCTTTTCTTTTTTTTTTGAAAAATAGGTACATGCTATGAATTCTATATATTTTTAAACTCCTAAACTTGCATAAATATCTTAAAGATCGTCAATTATTTCTATTATTTTTGATAATTTTTGATTTCTATTTCTATTATTCTTTGTCACAGCTTGTTTCTTCTATATTAATTAATTGCATTTGTTAGTTGAAAGTTGTTGTTCAAGTAAATTAATACGAAGATCATAAGTTTGCGTTTTTCATATCGAAACAAAAGATATTTCCTGAATTTGCATAAAGTTTAAGACAAAATGGATTCAAGTATTGTAAAGAACATTAATATCTCCGTCAAAACACATAAGTTTTGATGTACCTTATACATCAAATTGTACTCTATTCTACTCTTTAATTTTTCTTTATTTTTTTTTTTACTAAATATAATAATTTTTAAAGTTAATTTCTAACGTAAAACGGTGTTGAAAATATTTATTCTATAAACGTTTGATAAAAATACAACTGAAATATCATTCGGACTTTTTAGTCTATTCTAACCAAACTGCTAAATAACTGATATTAAAGATTTAAGAGTAAACAAAACACCAAAAAGAAGTGATTCTTCTTGAACTTGAAATAAAGATCTCATCAGATTCGATATGATAAATTTCATGGATCTATTAAAAAAATCTAATAAAATTTTTTTGTGTGAAATTTTCTAAAAAGGAAGTAGTCTCAATGAACGGATGAACCACAGAGAGAGGTTAAATCATATTCCGGAGTTAATGTTTGAAAGATTAAATAGGAAGTCCTAGAAAGTAAAAAAAAAAATTTTGTAACGATATACAAACCTCGGATTAATTATTATTTCTAGAAAGGGTTTTTTTTCTAACCTTAACCTAAATTTGAAACGAATAAACGAATCATTCGATTTATTTGTTCGATATTGATTGAGTCTATATTTCAATACAGAGTAAGATGGAATTTATATTTCATGAAAGATAGCTAAGATTGAATTAAGTATAATTATTGAACCATTTTGTCTGTATCAAATTATTATCGTAAATTGCTTTTGACTTTTAATCTGTTTCATATGTTTTGAATATAGCAAAATGGCTACTACTTTTCGAACCTAAATGGTTAATACTTTGGGTAGGTTAAAAAATAATAACCATTTTGATATATTCGAAATTGTTAACGTTTTTTTTTTTTCAAAATTACTTGCAAAGTGAATTAGTTCATTTGATATGTAGATGTAGTTAAATCACTTAATCAATTGCTGACAAGGTGAGCATTAAAAGTATTTCCAATCTATGACAAAGGATAAACCTTTGATCCATTGACAAACGAGCCCTACGCATATTATCAATTTTGACCTTGTAAAATTCCATTATAATAAATAATAGGAAACATTTGGATCCTTTTATTACGAACTTTTTTGAAACTTAAACACTTAATTCAATGACAATGACCATTAATTTCCAGTATCTAAAAGAATTGTAATCTTAATTTCAGATTTAAATCCAATCTCAAAATCAAATCTCAAATCAAATCTTAAATCAAATTTTAAACCAAATCTAAAATCCATTATGAAATTCAGATCTAAAATCTAGTCCAAGATCCGATCTAAAAACTGGAACCAGATTCAGATCTAGTTTGATTCAAATCCAAAATGACTTTCATTTCAAAAGTTATGAGAACTTCTGCTTGCTCTATTAGTCCTAGTAGTTTTACTCAAATTGAAGACTTCAAATTTTTAAAAAAATTCAGAACTGAACTCATTTTGTAAAATCATGAGGAAGATCAACCATGCGCATCACAAAAGTCCACTGCAATCGAAGGAAAGAACAATCTTCTCAACTATTGATGGAATGCTTGATTCTTTAAGGTTAGCCTCATGTGTCAATCAACTATACCGTTATGTTCCTATGTAGTTAACTCTCGGATAATTTCTTTCCACTACCTAATTTAGCGAAGCATAAATCAACGCTATTATTTTATTCCTCGACAGTTTTGGGAATTGATTTGAGTAGGTCCATGGTAGAACATGATATCTCTATTTTGTACCAATAATCAACTGTGTACCTGAAATGAAGGCTAAAAATATTCATGATTTTCATTTCTGCTCTTGGAGTCGGCGCATCATGATTTTAAATATCTCAGGTGAGACCCTTAAAATTTAATATATTGATTTAACTAGACAAAGCCACAGTTAATTGGTGAATAAGATCGACAAAAGTCGATCAAAGAATTGACTCGAACTTAATTGCAACCTTTGAACTTTTACCCAATTAAGATCAATCAACTGTCGTGACTATAATTTTTGACGGTATTCAACTACTCCATTTGTAATTCAATTTTATCAATTGAGACTTTTAAAACAATTATTGAAGATATTCATTTTTTGTTGTCAAACTATATTTGGTGAACTAAAATAAGTTACTTTTCTAGAATGAAAAAAGTGTTGATAATTTCAGAAAGAGAGAAAGAAAAAAAAGAATGTCGGAGAGAATAATTTCAAAATTGGAAGTCATCTCTTTTTTGGGTTGAGATTCAGCTTGAATCTTGAACATTTTACAAAACAACTTTAAGCATCTAAAAAAACGATGCACCCACAAAGTTTGTAACTCGGAGAAAGTTGTTCTACACCTAATTGATCGACCTCTTAACGTATTTAGTTTGATGATACTTGTTAAAAATTACATCTCTTTTTTGGTAGCATCGTTCCCAATTGAAGCGTAAAAAAAAATTGCTGTCTTAAATTTAAAGAAAATAAATAATTGCAACCATTTTTGGTAGATCTATTGTAAATCAACAATCAATTATTCATTTGGAATCGTATTAATATCAAAGACACTAGAGTTAATCTTAATTTTGATTAACTACCTGTTTGAGATATATTGAGATCATATTAACACTGTCGTTAAATATCCCATTTTCATAATTGGTCTTTGATCTATTCTTTGACATCATCATCCATCAAATTTCATGTACCATTTATAAAACTTTAAATCAAATATTAAATATATAATTTTTGCTTGTAATCACACTGATAGGTACTTTGAGTTATTGAAGTATCACAAGCTTTGAAACAAAATCATGGAGTTAAATGAATCTCAACAATCATTAACAAGCTCATCATCTCAAAAACCAATAATATTTTCACCACCAACTTTAAGTAATAACAGCACATCAAAATTTACATTCAATCAACAATTACCTGAATTACCTAATGATTTTAATTCTAATAGACAACAAAGTGTTGGATATAATTTACAACATGAATTTGAAACTTTAACTGCTGAATTAGATTTAGATTTAAATAATAATCAAATAAAACCTTCTCATAGTGCACCACCTGAAAAAGATTTACAACAACAACAACAAGTACCATTAAAACAACAAAAATCAGGAAATGATCAAATAACATCAGATCCATTAGTTGATTTCTCAAGACCTACATCAAATTCAACTTTAATCGCTCCTTCGGCGTCAAAATTAAATCCTTCAAATCCATCTTCAAATTTATTAAATTCAAATACTTCAACAAATTTTAATAGATCAAATGAAATAAATTCATTATCACCGACTCCAAGTGTTGCAGCTTCAAATCCTCAAATAAATTCATTACTTGATTCAAAAGGGTTAAGAGGAGCTACAGGTAGCTTTTTACACCCACCATCTGCTTCAATCCCAGATAGACCACAATCTGCTAATGACTTTACGAATATTTTTAATAGAGCAGGACATGCTTTTACAAATTTTGGAGCATCAGGGCTACAAAATCAGCAACAACAACAGCAACCTCAACAACAACAACAACAACAACAACTGCAATCACAACAATTAAATTTGGCACCACAATCAAACTTCTACTCTGATCTATTAATATTCAGTAATTGGATTGAAAATTTAAATCCACAAGATACAATATCAATGATAGATTATTTATGTGCAAGTTTACCAATTGATGTATTATTAACATTTCAAGCTAAATTAGATAATCATTTACAAACAAATAAACAACAAACAACAGTTCCTCAATATGTAATGTCATCTTATGATAATTTAATAGGACAAGATCTCAACCTTGATTTAGAAAATTTAAATTTAAATGATCAAAAAATTAAATATAAACAACAACAATTTGATAATCAGCAACAACAAAATCAACAAGTACAACCACAAAATTATTTAAATGTCGATAAGCAAAATCTAGCAAGACCAAAATCGGCAGATCCATTCCTCAACAATCAAAAATCAGGAAATCAACACACAATCAATCAAAATCGTAATCAACATCAAAATCATTCATTAGATAGATCAAAATCTCCAACTTCTCATTTATATGAAAAGACAAATTTTTTACAATTAGCAGCAGCTAATCCAAGTCATCCTCAATATTATTATAATCAATACAACAACAACAGTGGTTCAATAATATCAGGATCAAACAACAATAATTTAAATAATGTAAATAATCAAAGTAATAATTCACAATTTTATTCACCTCAAAGTTTAAATAGTGCAACAAGTCCAGGAAATGGTTTACATCAGGATGGAAACCTTGACATGTCAAATACTGCTTTAAAATTAGGTGCTTTAGCTACAATAAATTCAAGAGTTGCTTTGGATAGTAATAGAAAACATCCACATGCCGGGACTAATACTAATTGGTCAAATCAACAACATCATCATAATAATCATAATCATAATCATCATCATCACAATTATAATAATAATAATCATCATCATCAACAAATCTCCCCACAAAATTCTAATAATTTTCATAATTTAAATCATTTAAATGCAATGAACTATGAAGATTCTTTAAATAGAATATCAAATTCATCATCAGTACCTACAACAAGTTCATATTATAATAATAATAATAACAATAAAAATTTTAATTCAACAATGGGATTAAAAAAAAGAATATCATCACCAATATCAAGTCATATGCAACAACAAAATATTTCAACAAGTTCATTAAATAGTCAATTAGGAAATATAAATGTAAATTCATCATCAATGCCATTAGAAGTTTCAAGTTTAGAATATTTAAATAATATTCCTTCTTGGTTAAAATTATTAAGATTACATAAATATACTGATTTTTTAAAAGATATTTATTGGAAAGATTTAATTGAATTAAATAATGAAGAATTAGAAGAAAAAGGAGTTGCTGCTTTAGGAGCAAGAAGAAAATTATTAAAAGCTTTTGAAATGGTTAAAGAAGTTCATGGTGATGATTCAAATGATAAATAGGTAGAGAAAAAAAGGTAATTAAAAAATTAATATAGAACGGTATAGATAGTCTAAAATAAAGTAAATGTGAAATTGTAGTATTATTAATTCATTATTATTTATTATTATTATTGTCATTTATCTTAAAACTATTCTATTATCATTCATTAAAAGTTAATCACATAATTATACAACAAGAATTTGTCTTTTTAGCTTGTTTATAAAACATTCTTGAAGAACTACTTAAAGCTTCAGATTTATCAACTAATGAATCTAATTTTTCACCTCTTTGTAAAACACCTTCAATAGTTTTATGTAATATAACTTTAGTATCATCTAATTCTTGTTGAACTTTCATTATTGAATCAGCTTGAGAAGGATCTTGATATTTTTTTAAATATATATCTAATTGTGATTGATAATTTAAATTTGAATTTGTTTCAGTTAAATTAATCCATTCGTTTTTAGGATGTAATGATAAATATTCTTCTAATATTTTATTTATTAAAGTATAAGCTGGTCTTACAGGATATTCTTTATCAGTTATTATTACACCACTTAAACCTTCAGATCTCGTGTAGGTATGACCAATATAATTACCTTCTTCAACACTTTGTCTTTGACCAACAGGTGTTCTTTGTGCTACTGTTTCTGAAAAAAATGTCATAAATTGTGATACTCCATTTCTTTCAAAAAATGAAAATTGTGATAAATCTCTTGATGATGTTAATTCTATTGTTTTATCACCATTTGATTTTAATATACCAATGTAATATACCTTCATTTTTGATTTGTTTGCCTGTGATCTACTACTTTTTTTGGTTAAATTAGATTATGCAACAGTTTATGGGGTTAGTTAGCTTACTATGAGATCTTGTACTACTGATGAGTAGCTATTGGTATTGATTAAATTGATTCTTGATAGTTAGTTGAAACAACGTAGCAATAAATTTTAATTTATTTTTTATCAGAAATAAAATAAACAAAAAATTATTTTATTTCTTTTTCAAGTTGAAAGATAATCAAAAGATTGAGATCATTAGATACTTCTATCCATGGATTGAACAATAACTACATAGCTCCAAGATATAACTTACCTCATCATTTGGATTTCGACTAATCTTATGTCCAAAACTTTTTCGCCCATTTTATAAATTCGTCAAACTTCAAAATCACACGCGGCTAAATCTTCAATTATCACATAATATTTATATCGTCTACTACAACCAATTTTTTTTATCAACAACAACAACTAATCAACCAATTCATACTACACATACTCACTAAATGATACTATAACAGCACTTTTAAAGAATGAAATCAAAGAAATCATTTCAAGTAATACCAATTGATAGAAATCTACCTCATAAGAAATCACATGATACTATTAACAAAAAAAATAATAATAATAATAATACAATACCAACTTTAAAAGTTGTATTACTTGGAGATTCAGGTGTTGGTAAAACTTGTTTAAGATCACAATTTATTCATCATGTTTTTACAAATGCTTATAAAGCAACTATTGGTGGTGATTATTTAACTACTACAATTGAATTACAACAACCACAAGGGAAATTAAAATCAAAATCATCCAAGAATAGTGATTTTTCAGAAGAAGATTCGGAAACTTTATCAGATTTAGAACCAGAACACAATGAAACAATCAATACATCATCATCAATCACACAAAAACCATCATCAAATTCAATCTCAATTCAACAACCACCACCACCACAGAAACCACAAAAATTAAATTTACAAGTATGGGATACTGCAGGTCAGGAAAGATTTAATTCCATATCAAAAGCATTTTATAGAGGTACAGATATATGTATATTATGTTATGATATAACAAATTATGAATCATTATTAAGTTTAAAAAATTGGTTTCTTAAATTTATTGAAAATTGTCATGTTTTAAAACCTGGTTTTATCATTGTTGGGAATAAATTAGATAAGTCGAATAATAGAGTTATTGATAAAGAAGAAGTTAGGGATATTTTAACTAATGATATAACCTCTAAGAGTCAATTTAGGCTAAGTGATTATATAAATGATTGGGATTTGGATGTTATTGAAATTAGTGCTAAAAATCATAATTTAGTTAATGATTTATTTCAAAGAGTTGGAGAATTAGGTATGATTTTAAATTCTGAAAATAATGAAGAAGAATTAAATACTCATACAAATTTACAAAATTTTGATAAAATAGATTTATTGGATTCAAATAAGAAATCAAAAGCTAGTAGTTGTGCTTGCTAAATGATGAATAAAAACAGACATACTTAATATAAACTTTTTTATTTATTACGTTTTAAATGATTATTCAGGTTCTAATTGTTATAATATATACATTAAATATCTTACCCCATCAAAAAATAAAGTTATTTATTTCTTTTCTGGATTTTTTAATTTACCTTCATCTAAAGCATCTTCAATTTGTTGAACAGCAGGATCAGCTTCTTCTAATACAATATGTTCAACAACTTCAGTATTATATTCTTTATCATCATCATCATATAATTCTTCTTTATAATGATCAGGATTTTGTTTAAAACATGATCTCATATTTTCAAATTTTTTTATACAATCTATACCTTTTGGTTCAGTTTCTGAAAATACAAAACATGAAAATGCATCTTTAAATTCTTCTCCACAGGGGCCATGAGCCATACCACCTAAACATGGACAATCCCAATTAATTTCACCAGTTTCTGGATTATAAGCAGCTTCTTGTTTTTCATCATCTCCATTTTTATTAGAGTCACCTTTTGAAGATGATGATTTATCAGTAGAATCATGTTTTGAAGATGATGTATTTTCATCTGGTTTATTATCAGAATTCGATGTTTTATCATTTTTTGAAGATTCGTCAGCTTTTTGTTTTGAATCACTTCTTGAATGTCTTGTAATTTTATCAGGATCTATATTATCACTTGCTCTTTGTCTAACATCAGAATCTGTTGAAATATCTTTTCTTTCTGCTCCTTTTGCATCTTTTGTAGTTTGTTTTTTAATATCTTCTTTTTGATTTAATTCTTCTTTATCTTGTTCTTTTTGTAAACGTTTTTGTTCTTCTTCAAATAATTCATTTTGATCTTCTGCCATTTCATTACCTACTTTAAAATCTTTTCTTATATCAGCAGCAACTTTAATTGGTGAAGAATTATTAATTGATGAATTATTTAATGAGTAATATCCAATTGCTACAGCAATAGGAACAATTGATCCAATAACTAGTTTAGTATTGAATTTTGATGATGAATTGGATGCATTGGTTGAGTAAGATCTTATAGATCTTGATGCTTGACGTGCAATAGATGATCTAGTAAATTGTCTATACATTATGCTAAATTTAGTTTGGAAAATATATGTATAAATTCTATAATTAAGTTATAAATATAGTGAAGCAATTTGATGTGAAAAATTGAATTGAACTTTAGTGGATTGATGTAGTAAGTTGTATAATCTTGTTAGAAATTTCCTCGAATAACTCTGTTGATTTCAAATGGAAAGATGTTTCAAATTATAAAAGAAAAAGATCTAATTCAATGAGTTTTAATTGCTTTTTTGTCAGTATATATATTAACTTCAATTGGTTTATGCTAGTTGCTATATATTCAAATATATTGTGTAATTTAAAACCTTAATTTTTCAACTAAGATGATTGAATGATGATGTAGAAAAGTATTATGTAAGCAGATGACTTATGATTATGTAATACACTACTATTCTAGAATATTATTAATATATGTAATACATGTATCAACCATAGATACAATAAATAAAATGAATGATACAATTGGCAATGAAAAGTCGTAACGAGTCGTGATATTCATAAACTATACAATAGAGCTATATACAAAAACTATGGGATGTCATGCTCTTATTAAGCACCATTATTATTTTTATTCTTATATCGTATATCTTGACTTAAATTAGGAATATATTCAATTTCTTCAACTTCATTTGGTTTACCCAGATATTCTGAAAAAGCAGCATATCCAATAGATACAAATACAATAACAACTGATATAGCTCCAGTTTTTCTTAGAATTTTTAATAATTGTTCTGATTCTTTTGAATTTTCAATATGTGCTTTTTTTATATAATCTTTTGATGATTCAAATTTTGATTTATTTTGGTTGATTGGTGACGTTGATTTATTTGTAGCATTTACTTCTGAATATGATCTTGTTTGAGTTTGTTGTATTATTGGATTTATTTTAATTGATTGTGGGGTTAATGGTTTTAATTCTTGTATCATCATTTTACGAAATGCTCTACTATGCTTCGATATCCCTAATATAGCTCTTAACATTTTGATTATATGTGGTTTAAGTAATTGTTTCGGAGCGAAATGTTTGAAAAAATGGGTTGATGTTGGTTAATTATTAGTTATGAATTTTTCATTTTCTTATCAAAAAAATCAGTAAATAATTTTCTCTCTCATTTAAAATCACTTTTTTATTATTCGCTACAATTTATGATGTCATTCATAACGTTCGTAAATTTACTATATTCTACAAATGAATTATTTTACATACCCTATACCTCTATATCAATTTGAAAACTCATCTATTAGATTATCCATTAATAGTGGACGATAATCCTGAGTTTCAAAATTATCTTCATCAGAATTGATCCATAAAACGTCATCCTCAATATATCCAAAAATCAGTTTTTTCTCAAAATTAAACCTATAAATTGGATAACCTTTAGTAAAATGAAATGAATCTTTCAATAAATTCATCGTTATATTCTTTGAAGAACAATATTCAAGTAATATGTCTTTAAATGTCGTCATTAAATTATGGGATGGTATACCATTAGCATTCAATGAAGTGGAATCATCGAATTTAAGTAAATCATCTGCAGTAGGTCGAATTGAGCCTAGTGATCTGGGTAAATTTGAGCATTCTGCATCATCAAAGTTTGATTTTATAATTTTCAATGCTTTGTTTAAATACCAATTAATTAAATCCGTTATTACAGAAGAGTTACAATGAATTAATTTTTCCTGAAAATATTGAAACCAATTAGCATAAAATTCAATTGCTCTTTTTGAATCATTTTTTCCAAGTTCAACTAGCTCCATGATCCATCTATTGAATAAAATATATTGAAGTGGACTAAAACATGACTCAAATTTTGAAACCTCAGCTAAGCAGAACGACCATTCATACACAAGTCTCTTATCATGAAAGCTAGTTAAAGCGTTCTCAAGCCATCTTGGAAATGACCTCTCAAACAATTTTACTAACGATTGAGCTTGAACTTGATCGTATCTACGAATTGTTGGTAATCTCATTTGAAATATTTCAGATACTTGGAGCTTTATTTTCTTTAAATCGCTAGCAGTTCCAAAATTAGTCCATATCGAAGATCTGTTTTCTAATTCAAAGTAATCTCTGATTTTTGTAATTAAAATGCTAAAAATTTGATCCATATTAACGTTCGTAGCTGAAAGTAAAATCAAGTAATCATCAATAAACCAGTCCGATCGATCAATATCCAAAGGATTCCATTCTTTAATTCGTTTAAAAACATACCCAACAAACACTGCTTGAAAACATTTAGAAAGTAGTTTTTCTTTCAAAATTGAGGAAGAAAGACTGACCCAAGTTGACAAAATTTCAATGTTCAACTCATCTGTTTCCGCATCGTCGTAGCCACTTCCTTCAAATAATTCATTAAACTTGATTATGTATTGCTGAATTAAATAGTTGAAAAATAAATTACTATTTGGAGTTAGTTTTGTGCATATCTCAGCATATTTATTAAGTGATGGTATAATATCAATTTCATTTTTAGAATAATCCTCTAACGGTACTTGTAAAATGTAAGCAAGGTCTTGCTGAGATAGCGTCAAAAATACGGAAGCTTTCTCGTCATCAGTCAAAGAAAGATCACTTAGTTTTGGAACATATTCAAAGTGATAAATCTCTTCGTGACTGGTGTACATATCTTCTAGATCAATTTTCAAAGTGGTTAAATCAAGGCATCTTTTTCCCGGATTGGTATCATCTAATATATTCAACTCTTTATTCAATTTTTTTTGTTTTTCATTGTATGCGTGAAAATCATCCCAAATTTCATCAAAATAATTGTAAACTTCCTTTGCCCTGTCATACTCTTGATCGGTCTCAATTGTTTTGACGTTATTCGCCCATGTAATCAATTCCTCTGGCAAAATAATGTTATTTTGTTCAAAGTTACCAACAAGATTATAAATTTTATAGCTAAGTTTCAAAACTTTTTTCAAAAACAATGCTTTTTCATCGTCTTCAACAGTTTTATATTGTTCATCTTCATCATCAGCACTCGCTATAATTTTGTTTGATCTTGCTCCTAATCCAAATTTTCCCATATTCGAAGTAGCATTAATTGGATCAACTATTCCAGATTGATCATTCCCCAACCCTTTTCCTTCTTGATATCCCATTTTCATCATTAATTTTGCACCTATTCCATATTTATGATATTTGGATGAAACTTTTATTGTTACATCCTGTTCATTATTATTACTCAGGTTAAGATCATTCATTGTACTGGTGTCATGATGAGGTGTATTCTCTTTGGTGAAGTGAATCTGACGTGCCGAATTGGAATCCTTGATTATCGGCGTCTTCTTACTTGCAGATTTTTGAGAAACCATCGACATGGATTGTTCTTCTTCAAAAACTTCATCATCCTTGGAATCCTCGTTTGAGCCCAATTCAGGGTTTCGCTGATTTGCAGCGCTCAGTAAATCCTCATCTTCTTCTTCTTCATCTTCAAAATCTGAATATTCGTCATGAATAGATGCCATCATACTCATTGAACCATTGGATTTATTCAACGTTTCATCTTGCTTAACTTCATCTGAACTCGATTTGGTAAATTGAATATTACCAAATCTATTTGTTGTCATATCATTATAAGATGTTTTGATCGAAAAGTGATTGAAACGCAAACACAAAGTGGTAACATTTTATTTTCGATTAAAGAGAGAGAAAGTAGCTGCAAAAAATTGAGACCAAAAGTTATACAAATATATCAAAGTTCTATAAATATTCCGAATAATTAATTCAAAACAGCTCCATCTTTTACTTCTGTATCCTTATCCTTTTCATTAAATCAAGCAAATTCTTTTCCTCCCCTTCATTAAATTCTCCAGCTCCATTAGCATCTGGTTGAACGTGTTCTAAACCTTGCGTTACAACCTGCACAACAAAAGGTATCTCTTGCTCTCCAGGTAACTTAAATTCCTTGGGAATAAACTCACCATACTTTGTAACCCATGATTTTCTATGATTTAACTCTTCCAACTGTAATCTATATAGTTCTTCATTCAAAAAATTATTGATCTTTTTCAAGTATTTTTTAGGATACAAATATTGTTCATGGTGTAGTTCCGTCAAGTACTTAGTTTTGTAGATATCCAAGAATTGAGTATAATGAAATAGTATTTGTTTGACGGTCTCAGCATATATCTCGCATGGTGACAAATCCGCCAATTCTGCATCTGATATTGAGCATTTGTTTAAAATTTCAAGACATATATCAAGCAACCTTAAATATTCCGGTATGGCTTTGGTCTTAAACGTTCTGAACTTTTCCAATTCTTGTTTCATGAGCTCCAAACTTCTTTTGATTACATTCAAATTTTGATCAAACAATTTGCTAGATTTGGATTCATTCGTTATTATAATGTCATAAACTGAGCTCAATTCTTTAAAAACGTCGTCCAATTCAAAAGCGTCGGTTTCAAGAACATGTAGATTGACGTTCAACGTCTCATTCTTGGAATACATCAATTTAACAGCTTTACTACATTGATCGTAATGATTTGTTAACATTTCCAACAATGACACTAACTCATTCTCTAATGACTGGTTCTCTCTTAGTATGGTTCCTATTATTTGATTCGACTCCAAAATTTTTCCATGTGAAGTTGTAAGCTCGACTTGTACTGTGTTTAATTGATCGAATTCTTTTGTAATCACTTGATGTTGTTTGCGAAATTGATTTAGCGTCTCAATGATGTTACCTTGTAACTGAGTTTCCAATAGTTTTTGTAACTTGGTGTAATTCGATCTATAAATCTCGATATTTATTTTGATTAAATCAGTTGACTCTGTGGCAATAAAATCTAGTAAATTTTTATCGTTCCCTTCATCCTCAATCAAAATATCAGATGGTACTTCAGTACTCTTTAACTGTTGCATGATCTTTTCTAATGCCTTTAAATTTGGATCCAAAAGCTTCTCGAAATCGTTGGTGATTTTGCCAACTTTGGTTTTGTATATAGTTTTGACGCGATCCACTTGTTGACTAACAACATCAAGTTGATTTTGATAAGATACAAAAAACATTTCGGCAATATGCAATTCATCAGGTAATTGAGTTGTTAATTTATGAAAAGTCTTATCCAACAGTGATTGCGCATTTGAGCATAGCTTTTGAGCTTGCTCCAAAGTTTGTTGAGCCTCTGTTAGCCATTGATTCACTTGAGTAATACTGATATCTCCCACGTTATCATTGATCATATGCAATGTTCTCTTCAGGCAAAACAGTGAATTGATTCACATACGTGGTGCCACTTATTTGGGTTTGATAAGTTTGTTTAATGTTCTGATAAAAAAAAAAATCACGAACCTAAAATAATTTTTCAAACTGATATTCAATTCAATATCAACGAAATATATGTCTGGTGTGCAAGCTTTGAGAGCCTTACGTAAAGCATCAGCTAAAGGTGAAGCGATCAATTTATATAGCAGCGATGGTGATGTGACAGACTCAATTAAGGAAGCATCACAAGTATCATTTGGAAATCATAGTGAAACGAAGTATGACTTGGATCTACAAACAAATTTTTACAACGAAGATAAACCACAGGATTTAAGGTCTGTAGTATTTTGTTGGCTATATGAGAAACATACAGATCAAGAGTACAAAGCAAAAGCCAACGAACTTGGATTTGTACCGTTTTCAATTGTGTGTAAGTTTGATTTACTTACTTGGTTGAAAGGTTCAATAGACTCTTGTCAATTCGTAAAAGAAGAAAAAAGTTCAAATAAATCAGTAGATACTATCAAAGACATCAAACTGGAACCGGAAACTAGGAAGCATAAATTAGATGATCCACAACTACAAAGAATAAGTGCATTTGAAAGAGAGTCAATAGATCATAATGCAGCTTTGAGAGGTTCAAAAAACATAGACTTTAGCTATTTAATATCTGATGCTAAAAAGTTCATGCGTGAATTGAAACGTGCCAAAACTGCACCAAAGAAGAGTCAAAATTCTAATTCTTCTAAAAAACAACCAATAATAATCGTATCACCAGCCACCACAGCATTACTTGCCTTATCAAACATTAAACAATTCCTAGAAAATGGTGAGTATACAGTACCTGTTACTAGCAATAGACCACAATCTGGAGTCGTAATACTTAATCATCCTTCAGATAAATTAATACCTCAAGGACAAAAAATTATGGTAGTAGATAATACAGATCTTTTCACCAACCCAGATTATTGGAATAGAGTAATAGCAATTTTTACTACAGGTCAAACTTGGCAATTTTCAAAGTATAAATATAACAAAGCAGAACTTCTATTTCAAAAATATCAAGGTTTTTACGTAGGATATCAAGGCGAATCAACCCCAAGTCAAATTAAAGATTGGAATGTTCGTGAAATTAAAGTGAATAAAGGAGATCAAAGATTCAAAGATAAAGTGATTGTGAAAGATCTTTGGTTAGATTTAGAAAAAATTCTTATAAGTAAAGGTTATGGTAAATAATGATCAAAATAATGAATGTAATATATATACAAAGTTTTACTTTTTGTTTCTCTATTTATAAGATTTTTCTAGTTCTACAAATTGTTCATAAATTTCGTTAGAAGTTTTGTTAAAAACTTTTCTATCATCTCGAGATCTTATGGCAAATGTTCCATTTGCAATATCTTTGTCGCCGATGATGATGATGTATGAATAACCACGTTGAATAGCGTCTTTTGTTCTATATCCAACTGTTTCGGGCCTCTTGTCAACATCCACATGAAAATTGAACCCAGTTAAAGGAGATATTGATTTCTCAGTATTCACAATGTCTCCTGATATAACTTTTTGTAAATCAATTGCGTGTGTAATATGAGACTCATTGACAGGTATTATTACAGCTTGTCTCGGATTGATCCAAAATGGCCATTTACCTTGATAATGGTCGAGTAAAATTGCAAAAAATCTTTCCAAGGAACCAAAAACAGCTCTGTGAATCAATATTGGTTGGTTATCTCTTGTACCATCTTCTGCAACATATTTCAAATCAAATCTTTTTGGCAATTGAAAGTCTAGTTGAATTGTTCCTACTTGATGTTTCTTCTGAAAAGCATCAGTCAAAAGAACATCAATTTTTGGACCGTAAAATGCTCCGTCACCTTCTCTAATTGTCCAATTGCCCTCACCGGTTGCTTCGTTTAATACTTTCTTCAATTTATTCTCAGCATTATCCCAAGTTTCTACATCTCCAATGAATTTTTCTTCTGGTCTAGTGGATAAATAGTATTCAATCTTGTTTATTCCAAAAACATCATAGGTGTCTTTAATTAAATTAATTGTGTTTTTAATTTCTTGATCAACTTGTTCCATATTACAAAATATATGACCGTCATCTTGATGAAATCTACGCACTCTAGTTAATCCGGATAAAGCACCACTAGCTTCATTTCTATGTAGCGAACTAAAATCTGAATATCTTACCGGCAATTCATTGTAACTTCTATCAAACTTTGCATAGATCATGCAATGACTCGGGCAGTTCATTGGCTTTAAACCATACTCATGTTCCTCTATATTCTCACCATGATGTTCTTCCTTTGATAAATCGTTTCCAACAACTTTAAACATATCGTCTTTATAATTCTCCCAATGACCCGATTTTTGCCATAGCTTAGTTTTAAATATCAATGGTGTCACTACCTCTTGAAATCCATATTTAATCTGTTGATTTTTCATAAATTGAATCAATTTATTTAATACTCTTGTCCCATGAGGTAAGAAAAATATTGATCCTGGTGATGACGGATCAGTTGTGTAAAGTAATTGCTTTGTTGAAATAGCATGATTCGTATTGGTAGATGACTCTAGCTCTTTGTTTTTAGTTGATAATAATCTATATGTACATCTTCGTAGCCCTGTATTTCGTAAGATCATTTGTTAAAATGTGTTGCAATTTTTTGTATTTATATTTTTTACTACATATTTTTTTACTACAATAGAAGTACGAATTAACACTATAAATTTACACACGTTATAAACTCAACTCGTCACTTCTACTTTTATTGGCGAGCCTGCTGCTTTACCATTGGATTTCGATTTCGACGCATCTGGTTTTCGTATGGTTATTTTCAAAGGATTGGTCGAGTTACTTGGTACATAACCAGAATAATTGACCTTGAATCCCGTAAATGTCTTGAATTGTTTTTGCTTTTTAACCCATTTTTTACATGGTTTACCAGATTTGTCCAATGCATATAGTGCGCTATTAATACTATTCATTGCTAAACCTGCAGTAGATGACTCTTTTAGTCCGACGTTGATTTTATATTGACTTATACCTCCACTCCCTGATCCTCCTCCACCTGATGTTGATGCATTTGGCGCTGGCGTAACTGAACCTCCATCAGGAGCTGGTGATGATTTTTGCAGATTGGTCGAGGATTGTAATCCTGCTGCTATTCTTCTTTCCTCTTGTGCTATTTTCTTCAATCTTGATTTTGATACAAATGGTTCAAATTTAGGTAGAGTCCCTAGAAACTTTGAAGGTAATTTAAGCTTGATCCATAGCCTTTTAGCAGCAACCATGATATATAAAGTGATATGATGACTTGACCCTTAGTTTGATATCCAGTGGGAATTAATATAGATTTAAAGCCGAATAAAGTGAAATTATAAGCTGAGATAACAAAATTCACGTTTCTTTATTGATAATCTATGATACGAATTGTGATGAATTTGATTCACTTGTGGTTGGAACTAAAGGATCTTTTTGTTGCACAATTCAATCTAAAAATATTTCTAATCGTGTTGTAAGATTTCAAATTTGTTTAAGTAGCATTTGGTAGTAAAGTTTTATCAAATATTTTTAATTTCATGGATCACAAATCCAACTTTAATAATATCTCTTATCAATATGTGGGATCATGTCAAATTTTGAACCAACATTAACAAGAGATAGATTACCATCTAGAATAGATTTATTTGAAAACAATTTGAAATTAGATATTAGAGCTCATCAAAGAACTTATGAAGGTGCTTATACAAGAACTGCGATTGGATGTTTTTCCTTTTCAATCTTAATCATTAAATTATTTTCAAAAGAATTTTTACCTATTGGCACGATATATACAGTATATGGATGTTTACTTTATTTCATTGGTGTTTACAAATCGTCATGTGTGGACGTTTATTACAATCCTGAGAAAGATATGGAAATGTACAAGACAGGTGGGGATTATGTATTAATTTTATCTATCATAAGTTTATGTTGTTACATTGCTTTACTAATATTAATTATGAAAATGTGATATTATGCTAAAGTTCCTAACCCAACAAGTATTAATTGCAAGAATAATTGTAAAGACCAAAATCCGATTCTTTTCATTCGAACTAATCTTGCTTCTTCATCAGCCACATAATCAACAAAATTGTCATATACTTCCTCAGATATATCATCCATTAATAAAGAATCGTATACAGTCCATGAACCTTCGAAATCTTGAATGTTTTTGACTATTCTGTTGTGAATTTCAATCACTGTGTTTTTAGAATTGATATAAGCCACAATTGGTCTAATTAGTGCATAATTGATATATGATAACTCAGGAGCTTTGAATGGAACTATTGCTCTAACATTGATTAATTTAATAGTTAAATCTAATACAAAATACTTTGTGATGTCAGTGTAATCATCTTTAGTTAATCTAGTATGCATATCTGGATGTTTTGATTGTATCTCTGGATTTTTATATTTAGTTGCTTCCTTAGTAATTGATTCTGCTATCATATTGACAATTTCTTTCACTCCAATATCATTATCATGTTCTTGTGGAACCATAACTTCTCCTATCATATCAACTTTACCACTTGTAATCCAGCCAAATGGTCCTTCTAATCCTGTATTCAAATGATCTATATTCAAAGCGTCGACTCTTAAACAAGTTATTCGTTTCCATTTATTATGATTTTTCAAATTATCATCTTCATTTAATGAAAAATCACTTAATCTTTGCTTTTTATGTACAGTAAATAAAGAATTATCATATGAACCACTCATAACATTTGCATTCAAAAAATCATAAAACAACCAGTGTTTTCTTAATTTTGATAATTCACAATTATAAATGGCAACATCAAAAGGTCTAAAATCTTTTGGTTGTTTTAATTCAAATAATACATCTTCCATTTTAAAATCTTCAATTTCAAAATCTCCAGGTTGATATACATTCTTATAATTCGTAGCATCATCATCTGGATTCCATCTAACATGCGTTCTATCTACTTCACCTCTTAGACCTTTGATTTCTAGGGTTTCAATCATACCAGTACCATTGACCCATTTATTGAAAGATAAAGAAATATTAACCTCTTCTATTATTAAATCAAACTGTGTATAGTTTCCATCATCTTCAAAAACATCCTCTTCAATTTCTTCATTAGGTGTTTTTATCAATAATGATTGCTCATAAGCTTCCTGTTGTGATCCTTTTATAAATTTTTCAATCTTTTTAGGTCTTCTACTAACAAAGCATTTTCTGAAACTAATTTTACCGTCTGACCATCCTGGAACTATTGCACTTTCAAAAGTTACAGTCATATTTGAATTTTTAGTTATGAATTCACCTAATTTTCTAGCAACAAATTCTTGAGCGAAAACAGTATTTGCTGTAAAAATTATCAATGAAAAAAAAGTTGTGGTTGCAACAAATATTAAGAAGACGTTACCAACAACTAGCCATGAAAAAAATGCTGAATAATCATCAGTATTATACGGTCGATTTGATTTTTTTAATAGCCACTTTATTCGTATTTTTAATCTTGAGATGATATTATTTGCCTTGGATAGTAGTTGTTCTTTCGTTACTTTCGGTATTTCTTTAGCAACTTCTTTTGCTTTAGGTATAATATTTGACTTTTCATGATCATTTGTTGATGGTTTGTTGTTTTTCAATTCTTGCAATATTATTGAACTCTGATGAATTGATCTGGTAAAATATGGGGAAAATTTGGTAATTGGGTGAGGTTGCTTATAAAGCAATCGATTCAATTGTGGATATGTTGTTGAAAAAATTTGACCAGTGCATCGTATGGGTTTATTTCGAGCAACCTTATACATTAAACCAGGATTGATTCGCAACAATTTGATTCCTCTTTGCTTTGTATTGATTTATTGATTTATGGTAATAAATTTGTGGTTTCAGATATTTGATCGAGAAGAGAAAATGAAGTTGCGATTTTGTGTAAATTGCAAATTTATAGTGGAGGTTGTAGGTGGGACAGCATCACGATTTTGAGATATAGCTATCTACTGTCAAGCAGATCAGTTGAATTGAATAGGTTAGTTAATTCATACACTCTCATGTGCTTCAACGGTAGTTTAAGTCAATAGTAAGGTGATCTATTGATAGAAAATCTGTTCCAAAGAGCCAACTCAAGTTCTCACCAATTGATGACCCAACGCATCAAGATCAAATTCACTTTCCCAAGTTTTTTAGTTGTTTTGCAAGTGTTGTACCCTCAATCTCATTTGATCTTGAACATAGCAACGTGAACGTGTTAGGTGGTTTTTCATGATAATCCTCTTTCAATTGCTAGATTTTGTGTCATAAACTTGAACTATTATAACCGAATTTGACACAAACTTATAAATTCTTATCAGTTCTAACATTTATGAGTAATAAGTATCAACTAAATTTAGTTACAGTCATAACAACTAAAGTTATATACCGTGTCATTATTAAATTGAGTCACTAAATTCGAGGTTTATATAAATCATATCAATTGCAATATATCATGTTTTCATCAATGTTAAATCAATTTAATTTCTTATCAACAAACAAAGATTCTCAAATGACAACAAAATCTAAGCCAGAAACACCATTTGGTAAACAATTTAGAGAAAAATATTTTTCAAATCAAGATCCAGAAGTATTATTATTAAATAATGGAAGTTATGGAACAGTACCTTCACCAATTCATAATAAATTTGTTGAATCAATGTTAAATACTTCTTCATATCCTGATTTACATATGAAATATAATTTAAAAGATACATATATTGAAAGTTTAAAGGTCATTGGTAAAGTCCTTAATTGTGATTATCATAATTTAGCAATTGTTGAAAATGCAACTACTGGAATAAATACAGTTTTAAGAAGTTATCCTTTTAAAAAGGGAGATTCTTTAGTTATACAAAGTACTGTTTATGGTGCTTGTGGTAATACTGTTAAATTTCTTAAAGATAATTATGATATTGATTTTCATGTAGTTGAAATAAATTATCCTACAACTGATGCTGAAATTTTGGCAAAATTTGAAAAAGTATTTAAAGAAGTTAAACCAAAATTATGTATGTTTGATACAGTTACATCAATGCCTGGAGTCATTTTTCCACATGAACAAATGATTAAACTTTGTGATAAATATAAAATTTTATCTTTGGTTGATGGAGCTCATGGTATTGGATGTATTCCTCAAAATTTATCTAAATTAAAACCAAGTTTTTATGTTTCAAATTTACATAAATGGTTTTATGTTCCATTTGGATGTGCTGTTTTATATATTGATCCAAAATATCAAAAAGGTATTCATACATTACCAATTAGTCATTCATATTTAAAAAGTGATACTATTTTAAGTGAAGAAGATGAAAAAAATAGAATGATTGAAAGATTTTGGTTTATTGGTACTAAAAATTTTGCATCAGTAGCAACTATTCCAGATGCTTATAAATTTAGAAATGAAATATGTGGAGGTGAAGAAACAATATATGAATATTGTCATAATTTAGCTGTTCAGGCTGGTGATTTAGTTAGTAAAAAATGGGGTACATTTGTATTAGATCAACCAAATAAAACTCAAATTAGTACAATGGTTACAATTGCTGTACCAACAGATAAATATCCTGAATTTGTTAAAAATTGGTCAAAATATGATAATTTAGTTTATAAAAAATGTTTTGATAAAAAAGCTTATATTCCATGTGCAAGTCATAATGGTAAATTATTTGCTAGATTATCTGCTCAAGTTTATAATGAGTTAAATGATTATGATTTGGGTAGTGATATTTTAATTCAAGCTTTAGACGAAGTTGCAAAAGAAAATGATTTACTAGTTTGATTTTTTATTAAGTTTTATATATTCGTTTTACAAGTGCCTTTTAGATTTAATAAATGTTTAATGTTTCAAATTCGATCAAGAGCTAACTAGAATTTTCGTAATTCAAATGTTCTTAAAATTTTGATAACTTATATTTTTGAAAAATCAATACTATTACAAATACTTATTATTAATTAAAATTAATTATGAATTCAATAACGCTTGGATCTATTTGTAAAGATCTTTCTATAAAAAACGACAAACAAATGAATTTTAATTTTTCATTTATCACTTTGTTGCCAAGAAGTAATAAATTCATCTGAACCAAATAAATGAATCAAAAAAGAAAACAAACCAAAAAAAAAATTACCAAACAAATCAAACCCGTAATTATTTGAAAGTAACGCTCAACGTACTTCTCTTGCTTTATTGAAAATTTTTAATGAAATCCACATTGATTCGGAAATTGCCTATTATTTAAAGGTTGAGGAAATAATCCAGCAGCAGTTAATTTTTGAAAATCCCATTCACCAGCAGTTTCAGTTTTCCAATTCCAAAAAATCCAACCACCATTAAATTCAAAAGCATCTAATTGAGCTTCAATATATTTACGTACATTAGTTTTATAATCTGATGGCCAATTTCTAATATCTTCAATATTTATATCTGAACATGAACCAATCCATGGTGAATTATCATATTGACCTTCATATCTTGCACCTCTTCCAACCCCATTAAGCCATGTAGCACAATCAGTTAATGCTGCAGACCATTCACCAACAATTGACCAATGTGATTCCTTTTTAGCATCCCAACCCCAATTACATGCAACTGAAACATGATCATTTATATCTCTTTCTAATTCACCTGGCGAAAATACTTGATAATGATGATGATCAACTACAACACTCCAAGCTCCTTGACTAACTTGTAATGTATTATCCCAATATCCTGCAGGTTGAAAAGCATCATGAATTATAACAGGAGTTGAAGAACCAGTTTGTCTTAAATTTGAATAACCTTTATTATAAAAATCTTTAATTTGATCTAAATTTAAAGCAGGTCCTAAAGGTTCATTTAATAATTCAATTCCAATAACAACATCTTGATAATTTGATGAACCATATTTTTCAAAAATTTTTTGTAAAACATTTAAAGTAATTTGTACATTATTACCCTTTTGCCAATCTAATGTATCTCTTAAACCAGAATTATCAAAACCATTTTGTGAACCTGGAGCACCATGTAAATCAATCCAAACTTTTATATTATGATTTCTTGACCATTGTAAAGCTTTATCTAAATATTCAACTTGTCCTTGAACATAAGGATCATTATCTAATAATTGAAAAGCCCAATAACCAATAGGAATACGAACAACATTTAATCCTAAATAACTCATTTGTTCAAAATCAGCTTCTGTATACCAACTTGCCCAATGTTGTTTTAAAACTTGTAAAGCAGCAGTTTTACCTAATTGTTTTGTAAAATGATATTCATCTACAGGAGTATTTTGAGGAAATAACCAAGTTCCAAATAATGATGGTTTAATATATGGTTCTAATACAAACCAACCACCTAAGTTTACTCCTCTTACTATATCATTTTGATAATCCCATGCATCGAATCTTTTAGATTTTTCCGTTATTATTAATGAATTTATCGATATTATAAATGTTGATAAAAGAATTAAGAATTTCATAATAATTGTGTGAAATATATGTTGAATGATAGAATTTGATCTTTAATTGTTGACGAATTCCAAGTTGTATATGTATTTTTGAATGTATTGAATTCTGTAAAAATTATTGGGTGCAAAAAAAAGTATATATTAAAATGATCGTATCAAATTTGTTTCAGAATTGAATTGTAGTAAACGTAACGAAATAAATGAAACTTTTTTGAAAGCTTTTATAAAATCAATGTTGTAATCTCAATTTAATATGAAATATGAAATGTTAAAGCAATTTTCAGTAGAATATATATGAAAATAATGTGATATATATATGAGTTGTATGTGTAACTGAAATTTTTGGTGTTTTATTGTCTTTGTGTTTCACTAAGAAAAAAAATAAAATAATTTGTGTGTTTTATCCCTTTCAAATTTGAAAATTACAAGTAACAAAATGATTTATGAAAAGTGAGTTGATGTGAAATGAGAATTGAATAATTCTTGATGTAAAGCAAACTTAACGAGTGATTAATGATTCAACTTTTCAACGATTGATATTTTTGATTGAAAAAAGGCTAGTAGTAGCTATATTTAAAAAGAAAAAATATTAATGAAGATTCGAAAAGTGGTTATATAATTCCATATATATAATAGAATTTCAAATGTTATACAAACTCATATACTTCTACTACATTTTAAATTCTTATTGTTTTTTTAAAAGTATAAATGTTATATGTTATGAAATAGAAGGTGTTTACGTTACATATCTGTATGTATAATATGTATAATATGTGTGTATGCATTTTTACTTGCAATTAATTGTAAGGCACTTATATTTAAGGAATGTATGATGTAATAAAAAAACATACAGTGGTTATATTGAAAATGTATAATGTTTTAAATTAAAAAATTTAGAAAATTTAAGCTAAAACAAATGCAATTTGAAAAAAACGTGTAGATATAGAGAATGGTACTATTGGAGTTTTTTATGATAGTTGTTTTGGTTCGAGCTAGTTTTAAATTGGTTAATGCCATAGAGCATTATGAACGAGAAAAGAGTTCTTGTTTGGATATTTTTCTCAGTCAGTTTATACTTTCCTCAAAATAATTGCGAAATCCATACACAAGAAAATTCATTAATAACAGTTACTCCATAATGTATAAACAAATCATAAGAAGTTTGAAGGATAGATTCAAAAGTTTATTTTGAATTCTCTTTGTTTTTAATCAAAGTGTTTAATCTTAATTGTTCACAAATAAGTTAGATTATATATAAAACTTGTCAATATTTATAAATTGTTTTATACACTAAGGTACTATGAAGTATAAATGGAATTAATGGAATTACCAATCAATTGGATATTTCATACTAAAGTCTAAAACGCAATAAAATCGGAATAAATAAGCAATTGCTTTTTCGAATATTATTTTGAAAATCTATTAAGTTTTTAAATATTATATATTTTTAGAAACAAACAAATAATCCAATACTATTTACTATCAAACACAATCAAGAGGTACAAATAACACATTCCTTGACCTACTATAGTTTGTCTCGGTTTATTCATCTATCTTTATCCTCTATATTTCAAAATGGCAATGCAAATTTTCATAATAAAATTTATCCCCCTTCTCACCCCTTTGTTTACCTTGAATTTGTAACCTATTATTATGAGTTTAATATAATAGAATAAAAAACGTATAACAGATTAGACGTACCTACCACAAAATCAATTAATATTCTACATACACAAAATTTCAAGTTTAAGGCGAGAAGGGTTTAATTGTCAATTATAAATTTCAAGGATTCAGAAGAATGAATATCATGAAATAGCCTTTCAAAAAAGATATAAAGGTTGAGACTCTTCCATACACGGATTTATAAGACTATTGGCTACAATTCTCGAGAGTTCAATTCCTGCACTAAAAATTAGTCCTAAAAACCTAAATAAATCTTAGTTCATTCTAACTATGATTTTATTAGTAGCCTAATTAAATTAATCCGGAAAAATAAAATAATTTAAAAAAGTTTAGATTCAGTTTGATTTTGTGTTTAATAAATTAATTTTGTTTTATCTTATCTAATCTTAGTCTAATAAAAAAGAACAGTCTAATTTATGAACTAAATTAATCTAATTATGGTGTATGTTTTTTAAACTTCTCACAGATATAGCTAAAGCTACAATATTATTTTTCATTAGACAAAGAGTTTTGATGCCAATCTCGGAATTGATTTTAGTTGATGAAATATTACGAGATTAGCCAATTCGTATCTCTTTCAATAATTTTTTTAAGAACTACTTATCGGATTTAAATCCAAATTAAAATGAAAAAAAAGAAACGTAATTTAAAGTTAAAAGCCAGATAAAAAAACAAGGCTAAGTTTAGTCTTTCTTTATTTGCTTTAAACGAAACCTACTTCAATTAAGGTTCATCATTGTGATTATTTCTTTCGATCATATTTACACTACACCCTTATTTGCTCTCCTTGCCATTTCTTGATTAAGTTGATCTTAACTTATAGATCCATTTGATTTTGTGGTGAGGGAAGAAAAACTTACTTTACCTTTATATAAATCGATTTTAATAGTATTGTTTTTTTAGTTACGTCAAAAGTTTGATTTTGTAGTAGAAAGATCAGACTATTAGCAATAATATTAATGACAAACACAATAGAAAAAAAGAACAAAGAAAAGGAATAGTTGATTTAGTGGAGTTTTGTTTGAAATCAAAGGAATCTTAATAATGTATTAGTTCTTCACTACCTAATGGAATTACTCAATAAAATGGCTGGTTGATTTTTCCCAATTTACAACTGAAATTTTATTCTCGTATAAATTATAAATTATTAATCATTTTGTTTTTGTGCTTAAATATTTATACGGTAGTAAAGTAATGTACAGTTGAATATTTATATATAATTATACTATGACCGTAGAAAAACCCTTTAATATTTTAAAACAATTTGAACTTGAATGGAGAAACATTCAAGATATGAAATCTTTAGGAAGCCGAAGACATCAGTTTTACCAGCCTGTATATCCATTCCTTGCGTGACGTTGATTGTTCAATTTTACAAACTCAAACTCTACGGGTATTTGCTTAATGTTTCATTAAATACTATGAATGTGTTTGAGAAAATTCTATTCATGTTCAGGTATTTTTGTGATTCTTGACAATAGATGTCTTGTTTAAGGAATAATGTTTGAACTTTCTCCACATTTCGGTATGATCTTTAACACTCACAATTGCAGTCTTCTGATTATTTTTCCGTAAAGTCATGAAATCAAGATGTTAAGATGCAATTTAAGGTTCACGTGAGCTCTCATCCATCCCATGTCTACATCTATTATACGTTTCAGTTGACAAATCTATCTCTAGGATACATATTGCTCGATCTGAAAATATTTATTTGTAAAAAATCTATTGTTCTTTGCATCAAAACTACTCTGAATGTAAGAAACTTATAACCAAAATAGACACGCTATATCGACAACAATTTTCGATTGACAAATTTTCCGATTAAGCTCATAAAGTACTTTTTTTTGTTTTCTTTAAGAATATGTCAGAGAGGATCGTACTTGCAAAACCTTTGTTACGCCAATTACATCAGCGTTAGATAAGTACCGATGGATTATGAATTGAGGTTTTAAAATACTGCGGTAGAGATGAAAGAAAAAATGTTAAAAATTAGGGCAAAAACTTACACACGTGACATGCACATTTTTTTAATTAAGCCGCAGTTAAACCAGATTGAGCTAGTGTGACACAATAAATAATTATCAAAAAAAGTGAAAAATTATCACCATCTTTACCTTAGCTTAACTAACCAAAACTAAGAACTAGTCTGCTACTTTTGCTTAAACTTGATTATTTCTAGTTACACAATCTACAATACTCATACAAAAATGTCAACAGAAAGTGCCCTTTCATACGCAAGTCTCATCTTAAGTGATGCAGAACTCCCAATCACTGCTGAACAATTATTAAAATTAACTCAAGCTGCCAATGTTGAAGTTGAAGGAATTTGGGCTGATTTATTTGCTAAAGCTTTAGAAGGTAAAGATTTAAAAGAATTTTTCTTTAACTTCTCATCAGCTCCAGCCGCTGCTGCTCCAGCTGCTGCTGCTAGTGGTGATGCTGCCGCTGGTGGTGAAGCTGCTGCTGAAGAAAAGAAAGAAGAAGAAGCTAAAGAAGAATCAGATGATGATATGGGATTCGGTTTATTCGATTAAACGAAACATACCACAATTCACAAATACATCAAAGTCATTCATTTTTTTTTTTGGATTTTATTTGGTTTATTAAGTTTCAATTCAAATGGATTAACAATATATGCTGTATAAGTATAACTGATTAATAAATATAATTAAATCTTAATTAAGTTAGGACTCTCAAGTCTTTTCATTCTTTGAACATCTCATATGTATTACTAGCCCCATGTTTGAGTTAATGAGGCATCTTCTCAAATTGTAGACGAACCCAATACTGAACGTACGGTCAAAGTTGTGCATCTCCGTTATGAGCTGACTTAACACAACCGATTAACAGAGCGATTTGTATTAAAGAGAAGTCTACATTTTCAAAATTTAAACCATTATTACTAAATGAATTTGTGTTACCCTTTATTTATCGAACTATAATTATATATAATGTAATAATAAAAAACCAGGGTGAAGGTTTTAGTTTTATTGTACAACCACATCCACCTGTCTCCTCATTGTTATTATATTCCCCAACTATTTGATTATTATGAAAGAAAAGACTAATTAGCTTATTTTTTAGCTTTTTCAGCTTCAGCTTCAGCTTTTTCTTTAGCTCTTTTTTCTCTAATACCTTTGTATCTTTTATCATTTCTAGCTAATCTTAAAGTTCTGTAAGCAGTTTGATCTGGAACTTCGACAGCTCTAGTTCCTTTTTCACCAGTTGATTGTTCAATTGGGAATGTAGCGGAAGTTGATAATTGTTCATATGAAACGGTTTCTGAAGCTTTAGTCTTTTTGTCAAAGATAACTAATTTTGATTTATATTCTTTTAATCTTAAAACATTGGCATCAAAAGTTTCTTGACTTCTGTTTTGTCTTCTGTGATCAACTGAAATACCAATAGTCCTGGCGTATTTTGGACTTAAACCAACAGCTTTAATTTCAGCTAAGGTGAAACCTCTACCTGATCTGACTTTTCTGTTGTATTTGATGGTTGGAGCTCTAACAGCTGGTCTTAAGGTATCAATAGGTTTTGGTGCAACTTTGGCAGCTTTTCTTAATCTTGATTGTCTTCTTGAAGCTTTTTTACCGGCTTGGTCAAAGTGTACTTTGACTCTTTCTTGCCAATGTTTTCTGAAATGATTATTCAATAATGGTAAGTTCTTTGAGATAGCCATTGTTGTTGAATTATTGAGACGGTTGGTTAAAGATCTGAATTGAACTTCTCTAAATTTTTTTCAACCTATTTACCAAATTAAAATTTTCTGTATAGTTTGAGTCTCGCGCATAGTTAACAGAAGCATTTGGTAGTGAAACACTAGTAAAGCCATTTAGCTACCAATTTACACTTGAGTTTAGAGTGACATTTTCAACAGGGTTACAGCCCTTGTTGAGTATGCTACCAAACCAAAGCTAGTTTTTATTGCACAAATATTAACTATCGCTACTTTAACTATGCACTCAGTAACGAAGCTACTAACAAAAAAAATTTCAAGTAGAAAATTGATTTTTGAAAAATAGAGTTAGTTCGATCAGCAATAACACAACACACAACATGTCAACTCAATCTGTTCAAGTATGTGTCATATAGATGATAAAGTGCATGCGTATTGATGACCGAGAGCAAGGGAAATATTGGAAAGTTAGACCTTCAAGAGGACTCAATGAAATAACAAATCTGTGTCTCGAATTAAGAAATGATTTATGATATTTTCAAGAGAAATATTTGGAATTACATGGACAACCTATTCACCGTATTAAACACTTCAAAAAATACCAGAAATTATCCGGGTTTATCAAAAACTAGGTTCAACGAATTCAGCATGTCATATTTCAAGAAATTGGAGTTTTATACTAACTATTTTGTTTTAGACTTTCGGTAAAAAGAAAACTGCCACTGCCGTTGCTCACGTCAAAAACGGTAAAGGTTTAATCAAAATCAATGGTTCACCAATCACTTTAGTTCAACCAGAAATTTTAAGATTCAAAGTATATGAACCATTAACATTAGTTGGATTAGATAAATTCCAAGGTATCGATATCAGAGTTAAAGTCACCGGTGGTGGTCACGTCTCACAAGTATATGCTATTAGACAAGCCATTGCTAAAGGTTTAGTAGCTTACCATCAAAAATTCGTTGACGAAGCTTCTAAAAATGAATTAAAAAAAATCTTTGCTTCATATGACAAAACTTTATTAGTTGCTGATTCAAGAAGAATGGAACCAAAAAAATTCGGTGGTCGTGGTGCCAGAGCAAGATTCCAAAAATCATATCGTTAATCTTATCTGTTTTATCATCATCTTCAACTACATTATTCCCACACAATACACATCATTATAATTGTACATTATCAAACACAACCAATGTGCTGTTGAGTTTATACAGTATATACTATTCAATAATACATAAAATAAAGTAAAATAAGTAAAAATGTTGGATATTTTTATAGAATAACTGTTCTTATTCGTGTATCTTTCTTCTGTTTCAAAACCCGTTGTATATGGTAGCTAACAATACATCAATATATCTATGGCGGATCAATTATTTTGTAAACAATTGAATTTTACAACCAAAATATAACATGCATTGATGTCAACATCAACAAATCAATGCCTTACAACACCAACGATAGATATTCATAATGAATTCAGATTTCCTTCAGATAGTGAAAATATAATCTTGTGTGACAATAATGTCAATTTATCAATTAAATCAAGAAGTGTAATAATATACAAAGGTCTACTAATAAACCGTCAATTAAATTTTGAAGAAGAAATAATCAAAGCATGTGTTACATATTTTATGATAAAAGATGAGCTAACACAAATAATAGCTATATGTTTTAAAAAATATATAAATTTTTATTATCCAGATGGAAAATTATATACTTTACATCTACCTTTCGATGTTATGCTTGTTGAGAAATATGATAGAGGATTAATATTACAAACTAAAAATGAATTATACTTAATTAATAAAAATTTAGATTTAAAATTTGTTGATAAAGATACTAATAGTGCATTTGCACATAATGAATATTTAACAACATTCAATCAAAGAGCTGGAATTTCATTATGTACTACATTTTTAAATGGATCAATTAATGTATATCAAATTAAAAATTCATCAAGAAGTTTAAAATTTAATTCAAAATCAGGTAATAAGAAAAAACAATATTTATCAACTCCATCTGGTAAAATTGAACCTAAATTAAGCTTTTTCATTCTGGAAAATAGAACAAGTACATTATTATCTGATGCAAGAATTTTAAATCCTGAACAACAACCACCTCAAAATTTGAAAAAAGATGTAATATTATCTAAAATTGAAACTCTTGAAAATAAATTAAATAAAAATCATATTAGAGTATTTAGTATAAATTTTGAAGATCAAGAAGGTATTGTAATTTTTAATAAATTAAAACAAGAGATATATGTTTATAAATATAATTCTTACTCAAAATTTCAATCGGAGTATAGATGCATTGCGTTAGATTGTATTCCTTTAAATTCAAATTTTGAAGGTATTTTAGTTGTGTTAGTAGAAAATGAGGTGATACTTGTTAATCCATTTCTACAAACTAAAACTCATTGTAATATTCCATTTCCAATCAGTCTGTTAATATGTTCAAATCATGACAAATTAGCAGTAAGATTAAATGATGAATCAACTATAATTATTAAAATCATCCTAGATCCAATTACGGATTTAGTCCTGTCTTGTTTAAAATGTTTTCAATATCTTTCTGGATCAACAATTAATCAAACTATTTGGTCACTTTGGAGATCTGTATATACAGAAGAAGGCGATGAATGGGAAGCATTCGTAATAGCTTTATTATCATTAATTTTCCCATTTCAAGATGAATTACAATGCACTCAAAATGAAATTACAAATTTATTACCAAATGCAAAATTATTAAGACAAACATCACATTTAAGTTATAATTTACAAGATCTTATACCATATATTGCTTTATCATTACATCTTTTAAGAGAAGAGTTTCGATTAGACATTACTAAAAAGCGATATTTAAATAACCTCGGAACTTTATTAAGTCAATTGTCAGCATGGATGGGTTGGCCTGATTCATGGATAAATTATTATTCAGTATCTATGCAATTAGATAGAACAGTTAGATTTTTACTGATACAAATCTTAAAATCACCTCCAAATTTATTTGAATCATTATCAAGTTTATTTACAGAAAATATTGTTCGATATTTATCTTTTTCACAATTGGTTGAAGAAAGTGACTCAGTAGATGCTATTGTAACTCCAATCACTCATAATGTTTTGAAATTATTTGAAGTATTAGTTTCTTCTCAATATGGTCCTTCCATTTTGGTTGATATGATGAGTGAATTAGGTATGACTTCATTAGAAAAATTTCCATTAGGAGTATCAATTCCATTAAAAGAAGTATTATCAGTATCTCAAGAAAATCCAGTTTTTGATTGGACTACAAACTCACTAAAACTTACAGGAAGAGAAGATTTGAGTAAATTATTATCAAATGATACATCTAAAGATGTAATACTTGAAAAACCAACCATTGAAAATATAGAGTCATTAACTCATAAAGTCTTATCTTCGGAATCAATTTCTTCATGGGATGATCAATCTGAGGCAAGAAGAATAAGTATAACTAAATTAATATTTGATTTAGATAGAAGATATTTTGAAATAACAACTTTATTACATCAAACTAAAACTCAAACAGCATTTTTGAAAACAGATGAAAGTATTACAGAATATGATTTAGTTTTATTACAAAGAAGTTTGGCTAATATTGTAGCATTAAGAACATTAACTATTCCTTTGGGAAGAGCAGCATTATATTATGGTGGAAGAAAACCATTACTTACTGAAAAATTCCCAATACCTAAATTTAATTTAAATACTTTAATATCACCAACAATGACAAACATAATACATTCTGAAGAAAGTATTTCAAAAGATTTATGTGAATGGGGTCATTTCCATAATGGTGTTTCTTCAGGTTTAAGTATTTCGAAAGATTCAAAGGGAATATCCGGTAGTTGGATAGTTTTCAATAAACCACCAGATTTAAATCCACAACATGCTGGTTTTTTATTTGGTTTAGGATTAAATGGTCATTTAAAAAAATTAGAAGAATGGCATATATATAATTATTTAGGACCAAAACATCCTTTAACAAGTGTTGGATTATTAATTGGAATGGCTGCAAGTTTAAGAGGTACAATGGATAATAAATTGACAAAAGTATTATCAGTTCATGCTGTTGCTTTATTACCACAAGGTGCAAATGATTTAAATGTTCCTATAATGGTTCAAACTGCTGGATTATTAGGAATTGGATTACTTTATTTAGAAACTCAACATAGAAGAATGAGTGAAATATTATTATCACAAATAACTGGTTTAGTTTATCAAAATGATACAGAACAAGTTCATGAAGGTTATAGATTATCTGCTGGAATAGCATTAGGATTAGTTAATTTAGGAAAGGGTGATGATTTAAAAGGATTAAATGATACTCATGTTGTTGATAAACTAATGAATATTGCTTTATCAATGAAAATTAATCAATCAGTTGTAGAAATAGGTAAATCATGTTGTGGAGCAATAATGGCTCTTTGTTTAATTTATTTAAAAACAGAAAATTCAAATGTTGCTGATAAATTAAGTATTCCAGAATCTGAACAATTATTAGATTATATTAGACCAGATTTATTATTTTTAAAATGTTTAGCAAAAAATGTTATAATGTGGAATCAAATTAAATCAACTAAAGATTGGGTTGAATCTCAAATTCCTGATTTTATAATTGAAGATTTTAATAATGCAAAAGGTTTTGAAAATTTAGATAGTGATCAATTAATATATTTTAATATCTTGGGAGGTGCTTGTTTATCAATTGCTTTAAAATATGCTTCAAGTCATAATTTACAAGCAAGGAATACTATATTATATTATCTTGATAAAATGATGAAATTAACTAATCAATTGGCTATAAATTATGATCAAAAATTAGCATATAATACTGCAATAAATGTACAAAACATGTTAGCATTATCTGTCTCTTTAATTATGGCAGCAAGTGGTGATTTACAAGTTTTCCAAAGGTTAAGAGTATTACATAATGATACTAATAAAGAAATGGGATTTGGTGGATATATGGCAATTAATACAGCGTTGGGGTTTTTATTTTTAGGAGGTGGACAAATGGCTTTTAATAATTCAAAATTTAGTATTGCATGTTTAATTATTAGTTTATATCCAATTTTCCCAAAAGAAAATAGTGAATATGAAATTCATTTACAAGCTTTAAGACATTTTTGGGCATTAGCTATAATGCCAAGATGTTTAATTGTAAAAGATTTTAAAACTAATGAACCATGTAAAATTCCAATTACAATAATAATGAAAAATGGTGAAAATTTAGAAAAAATATCACCATGTTTAGTACCTCCATTAAATGAAATATCCAAAATTATAACAAGATCAATTAATTATTTTGAAATTGTTATTAATTTTCAATTAAAATCAGAAATTTTAGATAATTTTATGAAAGATTTAACAATATATGTTTATAAAAAGCAAAATTATCAATTATTAAATACAAATATTAGATCAATATTACAAGATAAAACGAATCAATTTATAAATAAACAAAATGAGAGTAATTCAATAATAAATGATAATAAAATTATAAATCAAAGTTTAAGTCCTGATTTAATTAAAAAATGGCAATTTGAAATGAATGAAATTTCAAAAATATCATATAATGAATTATCAATTTTTAATATAATTGATAATAAATTAGAATTAATAAATTCTATAAAATCTAAAAATCAAAATTATTGTTATTTAATTGAAGATATTTGGAATTTAAAATTATTATTTGAATTTAGTAATCATTTAATTAAAGATGATTTACATTATATTGATATTGAATTTATTCAACAATTAAGATTAAAACTTTGGAATAAAATTAATGATATAAACCATTCAAATTAAGGATTTTCATATGAACTATGGAGTATGGAGAATGGAGATATTTTCACACTTTTGTGGATATCCGTCACACGACTTTTAATTTTAGTAACAAAATTAAAGTAATTAAATGGTTACGAGTCACTCGAAACGTTTATGTTTTAAAACACTCATACTCCTAATTGAATAACTTTTAGGGATTAGCTATTACTTTACGGTAAAAAGTATATTTCTTGGATTAAAAGGTAGTTTCAATTACAAATTTACATAGAATTAGTGTAAATGTCCATAAATTAAGCTGGAAAATCAGGTAATGAATAAGGAATGAGCTTCGAATTAAATGTGTTTTGTGAAATTATTAAGTAATAATCAATGAACTCATAAGAGCATAGTATAGATACTAGTAAACTGATATGTACTTAACTCTACTACACAAAATATAAACTTCACGTCTATTGTCTTTCTGAATGTTTTTTTATTTTTTAATTTTATTTTCAATTTTTTTAACGAGAATTTTATTTTTACTTAAAGCTGTAAAATTAACGTTCACATCTATTCATCTACTTTACCATTAATTCAACTTTCAATATCTTTAAATTCAGTTCTTACTTTTCAACAAGACTACGTTCTATAGCTCATATATTGTTCCATTATCATATCAGTCTCATATCATATACCAGTTTCATCATCAATCCATTATATCCATTTCTTTATTCTCTCCAAGTTATTGTTTACATTCTTTAAAATTCTAAAATTTTCATCCTTAATTTTTCAAAAAACTTCAATATTCCACAATGGCTTTCAGACCTCCATCTTTCAATTGGTCAAGATCTGTTGGACTGAAATGGCATTATCATAATCCAAAAACTACTACAC
This sequence comes from Lodderomyces pseudojiufengensis, assembly GCF_024610245.1. Taxonomy (NCBI): domain Eukaryota; kingdom Fungi; phylum Ascomycota; class Pichiomycetes; order Serinales; family Debaryomycetaceae; genus Lodderomyces; species Lodderomyces pseudojiufengensis. Next base: position 813,905 of record NW_026261523.1, read on the forward strand.
AAAATATATATTTTCAAAACCAAAGAGATATTCTACAACCATTATCAAGTGCTTCTCATATGGCTCAATTAGTCCAACAACAGCAACAACAACCAGGACAACAACAACAAAAAAGATATTTCAGTAGTTATTATTATCAATTTCCTAAAATTCCAAGACCTAAAAGAAATGTCTTATATTATTCAACTTGGTCAAAAGGTAATTCAAATACTTTAAACTCATCATCGTATAAATCATATTATAAATTTACAAAATTACCATTCCCCAAAATATCTAAAAGATCTCTTTCCTCAGCAAATCAAAAATTAAAACTGAAAACTAAAAGATTACATACAAGATTTTTTTCAATTGAAGCAAGATCAAAAAGACAACAAAAAAGACGTTTTATAAGATGGTGGACTATAACTTCCTTAACTATTGTATTGGGAGGTGTAGCAGCTAAAATTAAATATGATAGAGATGAAATTAATGAAAATCCATATAAAATTAGACCTCAATCTTGGCAATTATATGCATATTCGACATTACCTTTAAAAACAATTTCAAGAATTTGGGGTTATGTAAATTCTATAAATTTACCTGTATTTATTAGATCACCATCATATAAATTATATTCTGCAATATTTGGTGTAAATTTAGATGAAATGGAAAATCCAGATTTAAAAAGTTATAATAATTTATCTGAATTTTTTTATAGAACTTTAAAACCTGGTGTAAGACCAATTTCAGAAGATGATATTGTAAGTCCTGCAGATGGGAAAGTTTTAAAATTTGGTTTAATAGAACAAGGAGAAATTGAACAAGTTAAAGGTATGACTTATTCAATTGATGCATTATTAGGTTTATCATCAACAAGAAATTTAGCTGCTCCAACTTTATCAACTGAATTTGATCATGAAGATGATGAAGAAAATAGAATTAAAAGAGATGAAGAATTTGCTAAAGTTAATGGAATTTCTTATACTGTTGATGATTTAGTTGGTGGAGAAAGTGATTCTACTTTTCATATGCATAAATTAACTTATAAAAATGATCATGATGGAACAGCAAAAGGTTCAAATGCTTCATTTTCAAAAGAATTAGAAGTTGCAGAAGCACTTGCTCCAAATCCATTAGAAATGCTTAGAAAAAAGAAATTATATTTTGCAGTTATATATTTAGCACCTGGTGATTATCATCATTTCCATTCACCAACGAATTGGGTAACAACTTTAAGACGTCATTTTATAGGAGAATTATTTTCAGTTGCTCCATTTTTTCAAAAGACTTTACAAGGTTTATTTGTATTAAATGAAAGAGTAGCCTTATTAGGATATTGGAAATATGGTTTTTTTTCAATGATTCCTGTTGGTGCAACAAATGTTGGATCAATAATTGTAAATTTTGATAAAGATTTGAAAACAAATTCAAGATTCGAACATGAAGTTTATAGTAGTACACCATCAAGTTCTTCAAACTCAATATCGGAAAGCACTCCGTTATTACAAAGGGATTATTCAGCTTCAGATATTTTAACAATAAATTCACAAGATGAAAAGATTCGTAAAAAGAAATTAAGAAAAAACACAGTCTATGAAGCTACTTATACTAATGCTAGTAGAATTTTAGGTGGTTATCCATTAACAAAAGGTCAAGATATTGGTGGATTTAAATTAGGTTCAACTGTTGTTTTAGTATTTGAAGCACCTGATAATTATAAATTTAATTTAGAAGTTGGTGAAAAAGTTAAAGTTGGTCAATCTTTAGGTTCTTTTGTTTGATAAATAAAGTAAAATATTAGATTATATATTTAAATTTACAATAGTCAGATTATTATTGTGTATTGAATTCTTACTCGTGTTGTAGATTAATGGTGTCTTAATTTTCAATATTTCTTTTTTTTTGGTGTAAATCAAAACAATTAACTTGAAATTTTAAATCAATAATTTATTGAGTTAACAAACAACAATCCAACACACACTTCACCCCTATTCTATTTCATCGTCACTCACTCATTTGTCATGTCATTTTTAAACACAATCAAAGGGCTAGGTAGAAGCTCCAAGAAAAACAAAAAGGATTTAGAACCTACAAATAGTTCATTATATTCACATTCAAATCTATCAGGTAATAACTTAAGAAGAACTCAATCACCAACCAAGAACTCAAGTCCAACTAAATATAATAATTCATCACCTATACGATCAAATCAAAATACTATAAATAGCAAAACACCACAAAATATACCCACAATAAGGTCGTCTCACACAACTCATCAAGGTTCACCAACAAAACGAAATAGAGGTTTAAATCATCATCAACAACAACATCGTTCACCTCAAAAAGTCAACACTAACAAAAATATACAAATTGAAACTCCATTATTTTTATGTGATCCATATGTTAAAACTGCATTAGTTAAAGGTTCATATAAAACTATAGTTCAATTACCAGCATTTGTAGATTTAAATGAATGGTTAGCATTAAATATATTTGAATTTTTTGGAAATTTAGATTCATTTTATAGTTTAATTTCAGAATTTGTTAAACCTGATTTATTTCCAACAATGAATGCAGGACCAACAACAAATTATTTATGGGTAGATGGATCAGGTCAAGCAATAAATTTACCAGCTTGTCAATATATTGATTATGTTATAACTTGGATATCAAATAAAATTAATGATCAAGAAAATTTTCCAACAAAAAATGGAGCAATTTTTCCTCAATTTTTTATAAAAGATATTAAAAATATTTCAAGACAAATGTTTAGAATTTTTGCTTTTATTTATTTTAATCAATTTGATAAAATTATTCATTTAAATCTTGAAGCTCATTTTAATTCATTTTTTGCTCATTTTATTTCTTTTATAAAAGAATTTAATTTATTGGATAAAAAGGAATTAGATCCTTTACAACCTTTAATTGATTCTTTTGAAGCTCAAGGTAAAATAAATTAAAAATTAAAGGAAAAAGGAAAGAATAGGTAGTATTTATGGACATTATGTATAGGTTGAACAGGTCAAGTTGGCATAAATTTAACGTGAAACTATGAGTTGTAACAGTAATTGGTCAAAGAACACATAGATCTCCATCAAGTTTCAAGAAAGTGGTGGAAAAGCTGAGCGATTTATCTTACACGCAAGGTAACGAAATTTAAGAAAGTCTATAAATTAAAATATATACATAGTAACTTTTATACATGTTAGTATGAAACGCCTAAGCAAAACCCAAAAATAACCTTAAACACCATTAAATAAAATCAAATAGAAAAAAAAAATACAAATTTCAACCAACCTTTATCAACTTTATACTTTTATGAGAAAAAATAATGTGAATCTTTAACTTTATTCACATCGAATTCACCTTTTGGTGGAACTTCTGGAAATTCTAAAGGAACCAAAACATCATAAGCATTAATTTTTGATGCAACTTTAATCAGATAAGGATCATAATTTTGAACTACACTCAATGTAGTTTCTAATTTTTTAGCAGCTTCAACTTCTTCTGGATTATTTGAATTTAACATTTCTAATCTTTTTCTTTCCATATATAATTCATCTGTTATTGTTATACCTCTTTTAATAGATGTTGCCCATTGTTTTTTAATAGCTTTAACTTTTGATGTTAATTCATGATCTAATGGAATATGTAATATTTGATAAGATCCTTTATATCTTTCAATAAATTCATCTCGTAATAATTGAACTAAATCTGTAGTATGTAAACGAACAAATTGATCTCTTAAAATTGAATTCATTTTATTAACGTTCGCTGCATGAGTCCAAAATGAATCATGAACAGATGCAAATGATAATCCTAATTTACCACACCCAGTTGCTGTCATCAACATATGAGTTGCATCTAAAGAATGGATGAAATTTGGTGGGAAACCAGCTTGTTGCTTTCTAGCATCAACAGTTGATGTTCCTGATGGATTTAAGATCAAAACATCTTGAACTAAAGTTTTAACCGAATGATGTTTGTTAAGACGATATGGTTGAACACAAGGTAATCCTAACGGAGTTGTCCAAATTACAGCTGAAGAATGTAATTCATGATCAGTATCTGCTGATTCGCCATAATCCAATGAAACAGATTTACTAATTCTTTTAGCTGCTTCTCCCAACCAATCTTGAATTAAATGAGCATTTTCAAAAAGTTCCCTAATAGAAGCAAATACTTGTACTGTCAAATATTTAACAAATTTATGAGGTTCTTGATCTTCACCAAAATGTTGAATGACTTGCTTTTTTATCTGTGCTAAAGCACCAACAAAAGTAACTCCATAAACATTAGTCATAACAGTTTGTTTAACAACTTTTCTTTTAATTTTATCTTGTAAAAAAATTGCAATCTCATTACCGTTTTCAGCATCTACTTTGACTCTATTTTCCACCAATTTAGCAACATATGTATATACATCTTGTGGTCTATCAGCAGGGTTCAAATTGACTTGTTTTGCACCTTCAATATCACCACCTAATGCAGCATAATGTTGAAGACCATTACAAGTTCCATCTTGATGAACAGGTAAATGAGAAACAAATTTAGTAGGATCAGGTAATTTATAAGCTTCAGCTAATTCAAAACAAACACTCAATGCTTGCCATGGTTTCTCAGCTTTTGTCCACCAATTATTCTTTAAAGGATTTTCAGCAGATTTCAAAATATTTTCTAAATTCTCAGTTGAGAATTGAATTCTTTCAGATAATGGAGCTTTATCAACACCATAAACATTTGCTAATTGTATTTTCAACCAATCTAACCCAGACTCGCCTAATTCTTGACCTTCCCAAAACAAAAATAAAGCTCTAGTTAAATCACCACCTAAATGATTTAAATGTGGTGATATAGGATATGCTCTTCCTCTGAAATCCAAATTATGTGGAAAATATAATTTCTCACCAATGAAACCTCTTGCAATTTCTAATTTATAATTATAATCACATCTTTGAGATCTTGATGCTGCAAAATCCCTAGCTGCATTATACATAGCTCTATTGTGTTCGTATCTTTCTTTTGGATCGGCATCTGGCTTTAATTTTTCGGGAAAATTAGCTGATTCTAATACTGGTGGTATAGTTAAAAATTCTTCACCTGTATTCCAATATTGTGAAATAACATCAAATACTTTTTTGTTTATAGTCCAAGCTGTTGTACCTAACACATTTAATCCTTCAAATACTTCATCAAGATTATCTCTTTTAGCTGCAGCTTTAACGTATGCTTCAGTTTCAGGAGCATCTCTCATTCTGACTAATGGGTTTCTAGAATAAAGACCACCACCACCATAAAAAGAACTCCATGGTTTTGGTTTCACTAACATAGGTAAAGACTGTGGCTGAATAGATTCAGTGAATGAAGTTCCTGTAAGATTTTTGGCTATTTCATTATGAATTTTTATAACCCCTATACGTTGACCACCAATAAATTGCATTCCATGGAAAAAAGCTGGATGATAATCTTCTATTTGAGTACCATTGTTGTACTTTCTGACTTTAACTCTAGCAACTGCCATCATGAAAGATACTAAAATGCCTCCAACTCTTGATCTTGTTCCATTATCCCAGTCTGCTCCGGTTTCATCCATACTATCAATACTTTTTCTTATGATTTTTTTCATTTGTTGAGAAACCGCCAATTTTTTATTTGCAGACAATTTAGGTTCTTGCTGTGCCATACATGAAGTTCTATACTCCAATTCAATTGCTCTCCCAACTGATCCAATTGCTTTAGCTGCTCTCATACCTCCAACAACACCTCCACTTGCATTTAATTTCAATAATTCCAAAATTGTAACAACTGCTGCTTTTTCAGCATCTACTTTTATCAAAAAAGGTGCATAAAAAGCTCTATCCTTTGCTGTTGCAGAATCCCTTTGATCTACTGATTTATCTCCTTTAAGTAAAGCTTTACATAATTCATGTTCTTTTTCAATTAATGGGATTAATTTTTTATACCATTCATAACATTGAGCATTCAAACTCTTGCTTAAGTTTAAATCACCTCGTTTTTGTGCTTCTTCAAAATCATGTTTCCATTTTTCTTTAGCTCCTTCAATTCCTCTTATTTCAATTTGTCTTTGCCTGTCGGTATTGAAGACTTCAAGTACTTCAGTAAATTGTTGTTTTTGTTCATCTGTTTTCAATCTTTTATAAATTTCAAAATAGTTCAATTTTCCAGATTTAATTTCATTTTTTACTTCATCATCTAGATCCTCCACTATTTCTTCAACATCCGCCGCGAATTGTAAAGCTGCTCCAGAATCTGGTTTCAAACCTAGAAGTGAATGTCTGACAACTTTCAAGCCAAAAGAATCTACGGGCAATAATTCATCCAAGTTTTGTTTGTCCAATGGGTTGATATTTACGTTTTGTTGTAATTTAATCGTATCTTCAACAACTTCCCCACCTTGTTGATCTAACTTATAATTTTTGTAGACTTCTGTTAACTCTTGTGGTATACATGTTTGATCAATGAATTTTGAATCAAATATTTTAAACATATTGTCTGCTCCTATTACATCTGTGTTTTGTAGTATTTTTTTAATTGTCCTTTTATCATCCATGAATTCAAAATATTCATTTATATTTCCACCATTTTGTAGTAGAGTTTTTAAAATTATTGCCTCCGTTCTTTCATTTGATTTGAAATTACAAAATTCTTCCATTTGTAATATAACTTTACTTAATTCATTTGATTTCATATTAGAGTCTCTTACTAAAATTTCTAATGATTTATTACCTATCTGAGTTAATTCTTCATGATTCACTAATTTTGATAATGACTTTAGTATTTGAAAAGTTCTTTCGAAATAACTTTCAGCCGAAAATGTTTCCAACATGTTTTTTAGATAATTGATTTCTCTCTCATATGGTCTTCTTGATACATCATCGTTTTTAGATGAATAATATTTCGTTATCTTATCATCATCTGACATTTCATACTTCTCCGGTCGAAGATCTAAATAAGATGAGTTCGTAATTTTATTATTATTTGATTTAACATTTCCTTTTGTAATAGGAAAATCTTTTAAAGGCTCTAGTATTCTATTCGTAAATGGTAGGGATGCTATTGTAGATGACGTGGGTGTAGATGCCGTAGTTATATGATTTCTTATACATTTATTGCATCTTTGTTGCAAAACATTTCTTAATACCGATTTCTTTATCAGTATCATTGTTTTATAAAATATTTACAAGATAAAAATGATAGTGGTTTTTCAATATTGACTATTATGTACAAGTAAATGAGTGACTATGAGTTGTAAATTATGATATATCTATCTTTTCAAAAGTTTTTGGTTCTAAAGAGATAGACTAAGATAAAACTGAAATTTTTTTTTTAAAGGTTTCTTTTTTCTATTAGAAGAGTTGATGCATAAACGTTAAAACGATAAAACATCAAATACTTACTACGACAGATATGTTTAATTGAAGAATTTATTATTATAACTATCTGTATACTGTATATATACTCTGACAAAAGATCCATGCTAAATTACAAGTTAAAGTATCATTAAAAAAGGAAGAACTGAAGGCGTTTAATTATTGTGTAATATCAACATCATAATCCCATTTCTGCCTGTAATGCTTTTAGAGCTTCTTCATCTTCATCATCTTGTGATATTGGTTGATTTTTATTTACAGTTGGGAACGAAGGTAATTCTTCTTGAGATTCTTTGTAAGTTGATTGTCTTTGAGGTTGTTTGACTTGTTGTTTTTGTTGTTCTTTATTTTCATTTTCTAATTCTGCTAATTCTTCGTCTAATTCATCTTCATCTATAAATTCATTACCTACTGGTCTTGATATGGCTTCAGATATTTCATCTGCTAATTCAACTTGTTCTCTAATTTCATCCATTGTATCTTCAACTTTATCAACATCATATTCTCCATGGATTTGTTTCATTGCAGTAGCTCCTTGTTTCATAGCTTTCATGGTTTCTAAATTCAAATTAGCACCTTCTATTGAAACTAATTGAGTTTCTAAAGTTTCTATTTGATTTTCAACTTTCATTAAATTTGCTTCATAACCTTTCTTTCTTTTCAATGCATTTTTAGCTAAATTAGTTTGTTTTGATGCGACATATTTTCTAGCTACTTGGTCTTGATCATCCATTTGTTGTTGTAAATGATTTTTCTTTTTATTTAATGTCGATATATGTTCACGTAGTTCAACTATAGCCTTCTTGGGCAAGTCTTTCTTCTGCTGAGAGTTCCCTCCAAAAAAGTAACCCCACATTCTGTATTTATTATGATTTGTATGAATTGTATTGCTATATTAAACTGTAATCGAGTATTGGTCTATGAAGTGGCTCCTGATGCTCTGAATGATATTGAGGCGTAAATGCTATTAAAAATCAGTCAAGTGAGGATTGATGGTAGACAATGATCTTGCTTAAACTTTGATTTCAAAGTTGATTAAGTTGATGATAAACTTCTTTATTATTATTATCTTTTCGTTTCTTTATCACCATTGAGATAAAACAAATTTAGTTTAAGTACACTACTACTTACTAAAGTATGCAAAACTGTGTATTATCAAAAAATCTAACTAACTAATACCCATAAAAAGAAGAAAACTATCAATACTCCGAATATTTTTAAAAATAACCATCTATTACTTGTGATATGAGCATAATATTTCAATAGTTCTCTTTGAGCACCACTTATATTTATATTAATATCTTCTACATTTGCATCAATTCTTTGAATTTGTTCACCCTGTTCACTAACCATAGTTGCTAATTGTTGAAACAAATTCCCTACTTCATTTATAGTACTCTCTATGCTTTCTACTGCTCTATTTCTCAGTTGTAAATATTGTTGTCCACTATTCTGTTCCTCCATCAATAACATTTGTTGCTGTTGTTGATTCGGTAATGATAGATATTGATCATTATCATAAGGTGAATATATTTCTGGATCTGCTTCGGGATTTCTCGTTGATTTGAATTGTTGTTGTGGTTGTTGTTGAACTAGAAAAGGATTTTCATTTAAATTACTTAGTGATTTATCTGTACCATTTGAATTATGTTCAACATTTAATGGAGACGCACTATTTAATGTTCTATTATTTGAAACGGATGATAGGAAATTATCTTGTCTATTTTTATTCATTATTTCATTCTTTTGCCTAACTTCCAAAACATTTTTAAATTCTCCAGATATATTCTTCATTTTAGAATTAAGTAATGTTAAAACATTTTTACTAAATTGAGTAGTTTGAGAGTCTATAGTTATTGACAGTTCTCCCTTAATATATTTTTGTAAATTTTGTATATTTGTTTCAATTTTGAAAATGTCTTGTTTTATTACATATGTCAATTCTCCAATTTCAATTGGTTTATCATCAAATAACGGTTTCCTTTTAGCTAAAATGGCCAATTTCCCCAAGAGCTCAGTTACATTTGATATATCTTTCGCTATAATACTTGCTTGTTGACTGAATTGTGATTTTTTTGGTGGTTGTGCTGGTGGCTGAATTCTTGTTTTATTTTGTTTCCTATTGATTTTTTCATAATTATTTACACATTGTTGAAACTCTATAGTTCTATTCTGTATTGATGTAGACATGCCAAGGAGATTAATACTCGAATGCGAAAAATGTTGTAATTGATGAAGTTAGTAGTTTGAATATTGATAAATTGTGAGCTATATCTTAGATTTCGAACAACAAAATATTATAGACTAGTGATACGTGAAAAAATCATTATGTGCAGTATTTTTGTGCCTGAGAAATATTAATCAACTATTAAGTAGTTGAAACGAACAATTAGAGATGCAAGTTACGAGAATAATTAGACAAGTTCTTGAATACTATAATCGCCAGTGAAGACTCCAGTAAAGGCTCAAATAGAAGACACAGTTTGGTTAGCTCAAAATTATTTTCAAAGTTATGGAACGCAAAAATTTGTTGTTATGAAAGCTCAGAGTTAACTATGAAGCAAATAAAACCGTTGTACTGACGTTGATTTAAGGCAAACAAAGGTGATCTTTTCATGAATTTAATTCAAATTACTCTTGTGAATCACATTCAAAGATTAATCAACTAGCAAAGTGTTCTGTACAAGACGAAAGATGCCGTCTAGCTGTGAGTTAAATTCCTGCCTTTCATTCTCCTTGACTATGAAATGTTAAATAGCAAATTATTTACTCTAAAACAAAATAATTAAACCACTAAATGCTTTTAGAAATGTTTTGAATGTTTAGACAAATGATACTACGTTTAACGTCTGAAGTAGACGCACCTAAAAAGCAGACTTTATTTCTTTATCTTTATTCTCACTTGAAGAAGTATTTATATCACACTTATTGTGATTTTGATTCATAAAACAATTCTCAAAAGATTAGTCATCATTGGGTTGATTTGGAAATGTATTTTCCTTTCATTCTTGCTGTGGTTGTTGCTAAAATAGTTTCTAGATGTCTTTGATGAATTGTTTCTCGAAGTTGAGTTGAAATTCGATCTTTATCTTTCTCTTGTGGATTTTATTTTACATCTTCAATTTGTTCCAAAGTGGTAGATATGCCAACATGTAAACAATATTTTGAATTAACAAATTGTTTAATGTGATCAACATCATCATTCGTTACCTTTTACCAAGTAATCCAACACAATTTTCATACACTTTATTTTAAAAACATTCAGTGCTGAATGATTTTGCTTTATGGTAGTCAATTTTCTTAAAATCAACAGTGATTAATAACCCGTATTATATTTTTCGATAAAAGCTTCAATGAATTGTTTCATAAGTTTCTTATTACTTTTTGAACCACATTCATCGAATACTTCATCGTTTCATCTTTGAAAAAATTATTGGTGACATTTCTGCGTTATCTGTTACGAAACGACAGTCTCTTAGTTACCTCACCCCCAAAATTTACCAATTTTTGATCAATTGAATGAAAATAAACAACGATCTCGTAATTGCAACATGAGACATGAAAATATCAAAACCCTTTCCTTAATTAGATCCATCAATAGATGATATCCGATTTAGTCAGTACCATAACCGAAACATTGAAAGACTTCATTATTTACAAACCAAATGAAGTTCGTATTGTACTAAAAGTTCATTGTTGAGTCGACACGTGCCCTAGCTTCTACGGAATTATTCGTTCCAAATTTAATCAAATTTATTTATCTAAAACACAAAATCAAATTACGATCTTAATTAAAATTATTCGACTAAAACAACAATAATATACTTTCATCTATACAATAAGATGCATCGTGGGTTTTTACAAGTATGCCTCCCCCTTTTTTCAACAAAGGTTTGGAGCATAATGTAATAAAGCCGATGAAAAGTTTGAAAAATTTTATCAAAAATGAAATTCCGATCTCAAATTTATAAATAAAGTTGAGTATCCATTTGTTCAAATGTTTCAAATATTTCATAAAGTTCAATCAACAAATACTCCATTTTAAAGAGTTCATTCAGCAGATATTCTGAGAAGTTCAGTCAACAACGTCAAATCATAAGAATGCAACTTTCAATTCTGTCATTTTCATTGCTAGTGTTTTTTGCAGCTAACATTTTTGCTCATTATGTTCCTGGTTTTGATTCATTAAGAGTTCAAGCATCAATTGCTAAAAGAGCTAACAACTTAATGGATCCAGCTTATACTTATTTACCAGACAAAGAGCTTGATTTTATCAATGCTCATTTGAAAAAATTGACAAATTTCAATGGTACCAAATGTGATCAATGTAAGAACAAAATAAGATATGGAAAGTCTTTAATTGAACAATATCCAGATCAACAACATTTAGTTAGTTTATTACTTTTCAAATATTGTATTGTTCAAAATAATGGTACTGAAAGTAAATGTGATAATAATGATTTTTTTGTGACTACTCAAAATAAAGGTACTAGTAGATTCAACAATACTTATGATTCAGGTTATGGTTCAGAAACTAGTGTCAACTTTTATGATAATGATTTCTTACACATGTTGAGAAATTTTAATACATCAAGTGAATTAGATTTAGAATATTATTGTTTTTTCAAAGGAAGTTCAGCATGTAAATTACCAAAGACTAAAGATGTTGATGAGTTCTATGGTGTTCAAAGTTGGTTCCCTCCAAAGCAACCTCAACATTATTTCCCTCCAGTTTATAAAAATAATTCTGAAAAATTTAATGTTTTACATATTACTGATTTTCACATTCAACCTCAATATGCATTAGGAACTGAAACAAACTGTTCACAGAACATTTGTGGGTTTAAAGATTCGTTCAATAAAGATTTACCAGGTAAGGATTATAATTTCACTTCTTATTATAAAAAATTCAATCCAAATATATCATCAATCGAATTATCATTTTATCCAGATGCAAGATATGAAAATTCAACATATATTAAAGGAGAGTATTATGATTATCCAAAATATAGAGGTTGGAATTTTGTTAATGCTCCCGCTACCAATTTTGGTGCTTATTTGTCGGATTCACCCGAATTATTGATGAATAGTTCTTTAATTGCAGTTGCAAAAATGCATAAAGAAAAGGACTTTGAGCTTGTAGTTTTCAATGGTGATATAATTGATCATTCTGTGATCACGTGCACACCAGAACGAACCAAACATGATGAAATTCGAGGATTTACCTTGATGAAACATTATTGGGATAATATACCTGTATTGCCAAGTTTAGGAAAGTATGTATTTTTTTTTACTGACTTATGCGCGCTGTCGTGTTTTTACCAATTTTGAGAGAAAAAATAATTGCTACCACATGAAAAATAAAATGATAAATATTTTGCAAAATATTAACTTTTTGCAACATCAAACAACATAATTTCAAACAGCAATAAGTCTAGAGAAGCAACAATGTACTAACACCCTCGTATCCATGAAAGTTTCCCTTATGGTCAATTACCACCTCTCCATCTTGGCAATGAGCTGATGGAGCAATTTCAATACAATATTGATGAAATGGCAAATCTTTGGATCAATAATGAATGGTTTGAAGAAAAAGATAGAAATGATTTAAAAAGACATTATGCGGGATTTTCATATGTTACTAATAGAGGACTTAAAGTTATTGGATTGAATTCAAATAGGTATGTTTAGTATAACAGGGTCGTTGTTGGCCCTTTTGTTTTATATTGTGATTTTTACTAACCACTCTAGTTATTATCAAAAAAATTTATATTCATACGTTAATTTAGAAGCTAACCCTGATCAATTTGGAACTTGGAAGTTTCTTATTGATGAATTGGTTGAATCAGAGCAAAAGGGGCAAAGAGTTTGGATTCAAGCACATATTCCAGTCACTGATTTCGATGCTTTACCTTTACAAAGTAGAATTTTTGGTAAAATCATCGAAAGATTCTCACCTTATACAGTAGCCAACATATTTTATGGTATGTAATTTTGGAAGATAGCTTTGGTTTGTCAGAATTTATTATCGACTCAATATCGTTTTTTTGAATTTTTACACAACCAAACTTGTATCTATCATTGTTTCTTTCATTTATACTAACAGCTTTGTAGGCCATACTCATCAGGACGAATACCATGTACTTTTATCCGGTAATGCTACAACTGAAACTGCCGAGGAAAAGGATTTAGTCAACTTAGCATGGGTTCTTCAATCTATAACCCCATTAACCAATTATAATCCATCTTGGAGATATTATGAAGTTGAAAATGAAAGTTTCAATATAATAAATTCTTATAATTATTATGCATTATTGAATGAGACATTTGTCAATGGTGGAGATGAACCAAATTGGAAATTTGAATATTCAGCTAGAGACTTGTATGATCCAGATCATAAATGGCCATTAGATGCTCCATTAAATGCTACTTTCTGGCAAAATAACGTTATTAAAAAATTAGCCAATGAATCAGATATTGAATTCAGTCAATTATTTGCTGAAAAACAATTTAGATATGGACCAGGTACTCCAAAATGTGCTAATGGAACTGTTATTTCAGATAAGTGTTACAATGAGATCCTTTGTGTCATGACTAATTTTTATTCTGATGATTATCAAGCATGTCTTAGAGATTAGAAAAGGGAGATAGAAATGGGAGTTAAGGGAGATAGAAAAGGAAGGAGTTTTTGGGTGGTTGTTCGATTTATTTGCAAAAGTAAAATTACATTTATAAATTTCTTCATTCGTGTGCATTCATTATTTCGTACTAATTTAGTTTTCGTTTTATTAAATAGATTTTAATTCATATTTTTTGTCTTTCTTTTCACATTAGTTTAGACAAATAAAATTTATCCTAAGAGTTTTGACCGGCCGTGCAAAATTGTATTTTCGAAAACTATTTCTGAGTCGAATGAAAGCTTAACGATCTTGTAAGTAATTCAAAATCCAAATTCGTTATCATTTTTTGATTTTAATTTGTCCCAATTAGGTAACTTAATAAACACGTATAACAAATTCGGTCAAACAAATAAAAACAAAACATGTGATTTAGAAGGACTACCGCTTACTATGTTTTGTACTGTATCACATGACTTACAACTTAATTACGACCATAAAATATGGTAGCATCAATAAATCAAAATGTAAACAAAAAAAAATAAAAAATAAATTAAAAAATTTGATACACGAAACAAATATCAAAATTTTGATATACATAATTGTTTCAGAATAAGTAATCACTTATCATTAAAATATAAGACTGCTTTAGAACTATTTATAAAGTTTTAATACCATCATATATCTAGACACATATTGATAACTAAATTATGAGAGAAATTGTATGTATTCAGAGTGAATTAATGAAATCAAAACAAAAGAGTTATTTCTCAACACGTCGTTAATTGAGAGATTATATTGAAGATTATACAAATAACAATTATACTAACATAAGTTATAGATTCATTTATCAACAGGTCAATGTGGTAATCAAATAGTATGTACAATAGAATAGATCAATTTATATTCAAAATTCAATTATACTAACAAAACAAAGGGTGCTGCTTTTTGGGAAACTATTTGTGGTGAACATGGATTAGATAATAGTGGACAATATATTGGAAATAATGAATTACAAAAATCAAAACTAGACGTTTATTTTAATGAAGCAAGTTCTGGAAAATATGTTCCTCGTGCTGTTTTAGTTGATTTAGAACCTGGTACTATAGATAATGTTAAAACTTCAAATATTGGTAATTTATTTAGACCAGATAATTATATATTTGGACAAAGCTCAGCTGGCAACGTATGGGCTAAAGGTCATTATACAGAAGGTGCTGAATTAGTTGATTCAGTTTTAGATGTTGTTAGAAGAGAAGCAGAAGGTTGTGATTCTTTACAAGGTTTTCAAATCACTCATTCATTAGGTGGAGGTACTGGTTCAGGTATGGGTACTTTATTAATATCAAAAATTAGAGAAGAATTTCCAGATAGAATGATGGCTACTTTTTCTGTTGTTCCATCACCAAAAGTTTCAGATACAGTTATTGAACCTTATAATGCAACTTTATCAGTTCATCAATTAGTTGAAAATTCAGATGAAACTTTTTGTATTGATAATGAAGCTTTATATAATATTTGTCAAAAAACTTTAAAATTACCACAACCATCATATGTTGAATTAAATAATTTAGTTTCATCAGTTATGTCAGGTGTTACAACATCTTTACGTTATCCAGGACAATTAAATTCAGATTTAAGAAAATTAGCAGTAAATTTAGTTCCATTTCCAAGATTACATTTCTTTATGGTTGGTTATGCACCATTAACTTCAATTGGTTCAAAATCATTTAGATCAGTTACAGTTCCAGAATTAACTCAACAAATGTTTGATTCTAAAAATATGATGGCTGCTTCAGATCCAAGAAATGGTCGTTATTTAACAGTTGCAGCATTTTTTAGAGGTAAAGTTTCAGTTAAAGAAGTTGATGATGAAATGCATAAAATTCAAAGTAGAAATTCATCATATTTTGTAGAATGGATTCCAAATAATGTTCAAACTGCTGTTTGTTCAGTACCACCAAAAGATTTAGATATGTCTGCTACATTTATTGGTAATTCTACTTCTATTCAAGAATTATTTAAAAGAGTTGGTGATCAATTTAGTGCTATGTTTAGAAGAAAAGCTTTCTTACATTGGTATACTTCTGAAGGTATGGATGAAATGGAATTTACTGAAGCAGAATCAAATATGAATGATTTGGTAAGTGAATATCAACAATATCAAGAAGCTGGTGTTGATGAAGAAGAATTAGAATATGGTGATGAAATGCCAATTGAGGAAGCTATTATGGAATAGATACATTTAAGCTATCATTTTGGTCATCATGTTGTTCATTTCTCTTTTATCTTTAGTTCTTTGGTTGTTTTGCAAATAAATAATAGTAGCTATTAAATTTTTAAAATTAAGTTTTAATATACCCTCTACATACATAAATAATGCTAAATATAAGTGCCATTTTTTAGTAAAACTTTCACCTGTGAATTGACAAAAGTTAAGAGCCATGAAACTTTTGAAATAAATTGTATAATTTTACAACAATTTCTTCTTTTCAAAACAAAAGTTTATTAAATAAATCGTTTATTAAATAATCTACTTACTTCGTACCAAGCTAGCGTTGGTGTTTGACTGGCCATTCGCAAATTTCCAATAATTTTTCATCCTATTTGAAACAACACATTGTTGGATTTAAGGATTATGTTAAATTGAATGGTTTTTGTTCAAATGGATGTCATCAACAATTTTAGTATGTCTTCAATAAGTACATCAAATTTTAGAGCCATGAACCTCTTAAAATAAACTGTTTGATTTTGAAGTTCTTCTTTTCAAAGCACGCCAAAAATCTATCAAATAAATCGTTTATTAAGTAATCTACTTACAATGTACCAAGATAGCATTCGTGTTTGACTGGCCATTCTTAAATTTCCAATTCTCTTTGGAACGACACATCGCGCACTACACGTAACTAATGGACCGAAAGACTAGTGTTTGTATGGAAATTATCAACTCTTTCTATACTAATTTCAATAACACTCACATTTTGAATTAAAAAAACCAAATTAATTTCCTCTTAAAAAGTTTTTAACAAAATCATTTTTATCATACGTATTATAAGCATCTTGTTCTTGAAAATATTTTAAAGTATGACATTGTTGTTTCCAAAAATTTATTAATTCTTGAAATTCCATTTGACCTTTCATATATAATACATTACTTACATTTAAATCTGTTACAAATCTTTGTCTTTCAAATTCTTGTCTTATTTTTGTTTTTATTGATGATACAGGCATATCTAATTCATATAAATCTGCAAATTCATGAGAATTCCTTATAAATCTTCTATATAAATGTAATACTCTTGTTTTTAATTCTGCTTTTGTTGCTGAATGACGAGTTGTTTCTGCAAATTGTGTAGCTAATGTCATTTCGATGAGTTTGAAATATGTAAAATGAGGTTTGATATGTGATTTGAGTCAAACTTCTACAAGTTCCTGACGTAATGGATGGTTTACTAGTTGGTGATCAATTGATACTTTTTTAAAGATTATTTTCAGAAACATTTAACTGGTTAAATTTTGTATACAGGATTTTTACCGAAATATATAGAGAGAAATAAAATTCAAAATCATACAAACTTTTATTTATTCTCCTTCAAAAACTGATTTGATTTCATTTAGAAATTGACCTGAAGGTTCTAAAACTTTAATAAATCTACATAATTCAAAACACCAATCAAATTTTCCTGATTTATCCAACATTTTTATGATTTGTAGAATAATTTGTTTATCAAATCTTGTTAATTCATGATTTGTATCATCAGATATTAATTCACTATCACCTTCTCTTTTATAGTTGAGATACACAATAAGATAATTATAACATAATTCAACATTATCTAACTTTATAAGTCTATTCATAAATTTTTCTGGTGTCATATTTAATACATCAAAAAACCTACTCCAATATGCTACTTCAATTTTTCTTAAACAGTTAATGTATATAAATTCTGAGTTTTCGGAAAATTCTATCAATTGGCATAATCTTTTCAATGTCAATGATGGTTCTTCATCAGTTAACAATTTGAATAAAAGTAACTCCAAACAAAATTCAAAATTATCAAATGATTTATACCTATTATATGTACTTTCTAAATCACCTTTATGAGTCAAATCAAATTCAATGAAATTATTAAGTATTAATTTATGAGAGACTTTATTTTTGATAATAAACATATGACGATTTATAGTAACATTTTCAAATCCAATTAAATTAATAGTTTTCCGATCAGCCTCAATTTCAAATGGTATCATTTCTTCTGTATCAATAATTATTGGAATCAATTTTGAATCTTCCGATTCGAGTAAATCATCATCTTGAATATGAGATAATTTTTTATTATAAGCTTTGTCTAATAATTCATGAATATCATATATTAATACTTGTTTACCATTAAACAAATAAATGAAATTTATGATTTTTTGAAAATTGATTGTTTTGAACTTAAAATATTCTATCGAAGAATCCAATTTAATTAAATCATAAAAATTACTTGGTTTGATAGCATCAATTGGTTTATTTGAAAAAGATGCAGATCGACTCAGATTTTTCAATAAATATAAATCCCCGGAATGTAATAAGAAAAGAAAATGTTTTTTGTCTATCATACTACTTTGTTTGACTTCTTTGAAGTTTATTTTATGTTGTAACGACGCCAAATGAACAGTTTTACTTATTGATATGAATACTTTGTAATGTTTTGTTTCTGAGTCAAGATGAACTGTTTTATCAATCAGTAGGTCTAAGATAACAATTTTGTAATCGCTAGTTAAGATTATCACATGGGACATATCTTTTTCCTCAATCAATTGAACGTTTATAAAAGTACTTTTAAAATCGTATTTCCATAACAATGAATCGCTTGTAAAAGCAGATTCTTCACCACTCATTGCATATTTAGTTTTTGATGTATCAAATACGATAAATTCGTCAATTAGTTTCTCATCTTGATTATCTTCTTCAAATGAATGCCTTACTTTTCGATTAATTACAATTAAAAAATGATGAAACCAGAATTGGTTTACAATATTTAGCTGTTCTGTAAAATGATTTTTGAGATTCAACCATAATACATGATTGGCCAATCCACCACTCATGATCGGAGTAGATACAGCTAAGTGCCAACCATAAGACATAGCTATTTGGTTAATTTTACTAATTGATATTGCGAATTTCTCGGTTTGAGATAAATCATCGATTGTGTTATCATTATCATGAAACAAAAGCAATTTTTTAAATTTTGGAAGTAATGGAAATCTTAAAAAAGTTCGATAATCCTCAACTATGTTTAAATATTCTTTGTCGTAGACAAATTCATTTAGTATACATGATAAGGGAACATAGTAAATTTTATTTGACTTCAATCCCAACATGTACAATGCTAATGAATTCTTGGATATTACAATTGACCTAGTAGATAAAAAGTCTTTGTTTAAACCATTTGACTCATTTATCTCATTCAAAACATTTTTCGTATCGAATAATACCTTTCCAAACTTTGAAACAATCTTCCAATCACCTGATTCATTTATCAAAGTAAAAAAATTCCCACAACTTGACCATTTAAGTTTTCCTGATCCTAGATCATATGTCTTGATTTTTACTAGATGATCATGAAGATGGTATAAATGTAAGGATTCGTTTTCCTCAACTGAAAATAGATTTGATTTGGGATTGAAGCTAGCTTTTAGGAAGTTACCGGTGCCAACTTTGACAGCTTTGAGTTTCAAATCCTCGTCCTCTTCATCAATTGTTACTTTTAAAATTGTATCATTTTCATCTACAACCAAAAAATAGTTGAAATACTGGTTGAAGAATATCTTTTTCACTTTTTCTTCATGAATAGCATTAAAATTTAATAATTTACTCTCAAAATTATTTAATTTTACTATTTGAAGGACATCAGATTCAATTGACTCATCAATATAATTGAATACTAGTAGATTGTGTGAATTTGGTTCAAGCCAAAAAAGTTGGTTTCCCGTACCAATTTTCAATATCTTGTATACAGATAATTTTATAGATTCAATATCATATCCACCAAGTTCATCATCTATTATATTATTTTTAGTGCTTTCAATATTTTCCAAATTCGGACTAATTTCTTCAACTCCATGTAGGAGCGTTTTAGTTGCAGATTGTATGAAATTTGTTATTGAAAACTTTTTATGAGTATAACTCGACGGTAGTCCCGATTGTATTAATTCTTCATTTGTATTATGTATTTGATACATTGAAGTTGAATAATTTATACTGATTTGGTATATTATGACAAAATTACAATCTGTTTGAATATATATATTTAGTCTTGATTCCCTTCTAGTTGACCTAGAGCATATCAATTTACTCTTGGCTTTCTTATTCAAACCATTATTTTCCAATGAGTTTGAAGTCCTTGTGTGTTTCCCAAGTGGTAATAAACTATACAGGTGATAAACATATACTGAAGTTTTTGTGACTAATACTAGTATTTGATTTATTTGTAGAATATCAATTATTTCTTCCTCTAAGTCAATGTCGGCTGAAAAATTGGGACAACCATTGATCATATCTTGATTTGAGTAGATATGGCTGTTTTTCACTGATTATTGTTCTGATCTTTATTTTGTTTGAAGGTGTCCAATTTTGTACTTGATACAGTTTTCAAGTTGGTAGCCTTCGTTAGGGGGTAGAAAATAATTATAAAAAGTTCAGATTGAACTAGCTTTATGTCATCATCCTTTTCTATCTCTGTGTTTTGCAAAGCTATATTGATTCTTATCCTCTAGCTTTATTGAAGATTTAGCATTTTTAATTTTTGGTTGGATTTGATTTGATGAAATTTGCTAAATTTTTGTACAAAATATCAGTTTGTTGCAGATAAGATCAGTATGTTAATTTAAATTTGTAGCGAGTGAAACTCTATCAAGGAGATTTCGAGGAGGTTTTATGCGATATAAGTTTTAGGAATGGTTTTTATCGCTGGTTGGCATTGACCTAATTTAGCTATAAAGAGTGATTTTATGCAACTTGATTTTCATATTTCGTGGTATAGGGACACGAAAATTCGCCTAAATCTAAAAGTAAAATTGGTCGAGCTAGGATGCCTTTAATGCAATCTTGCTTCAGATCTTAGGGCAAACTAATATGTGATTGTTACTTTCTAAGCAATTTTTATTTTGTTAAATGGGCGAATGGTCTAGTGGTATGATTCTTCGTTTGGGTTATCTCATGCCTGAGCATAAATTTCGAAGAGGCCCTGGGTTCGATTCCCAGTTCGCCCCTTAGATTGTATATTTCTAGAGTTTTTTTTTTGACTGTCATTGAGAAACACGATAATCAAGTCAACATGGTATAGTGTGCTATCCTGTAAAAAAACAATCTTCAATGAATAAGAAGACTCCAAGATTGATGTTTCATGCTTATTTCGTTCGTGAACAATTCTACGACATTCGTTTGAATTAAGTTTCATAATTTCAAACTACGCGACTTATTATATGTAAAGCATTTTTTTATTTTTATCATAAAAAAAAACAATAATAACAAACAGATTGACTACCGTTCCAATTGAAATCAATTAATACATATATTTAGCAATGAATGATTTTCCTGTCACTTATCTCAATTTCAATCAAGATTCATCATGTGTGGCTTTGGGATTGAAAACAGGTTACAAAATAGTAAATGTTGAACAAAAATTTGGAAGATGTTGTAGTTATAAAGATGATAGTGTAAATATAATAGAAATGTTATATACAACAAGTTTAATTGCATTGACACCACTAGGGAATGAAATAGGATCATCACCTAGAGAATTAAAGATTAAAAATACCAAAACTAATAGTACCATTTGTTCATTATTTTTCCCCACATCAATATTAAATATTAAATTAACTAAAGATTTCTTAATAGTTGTATTGGAAAGTCAAATATATGTTTATGAAATAAAAACTATGAAATTGTTACAAACAGTTAAAACTAACTCAAATCCAAATGGTTTATGTGCCGTTTCATACAACCAAGATTATTGCCTATTAGCCTACCCATCACCACCAACAGCTAATGATTCTTTAGTGAACATTCATAATAACGTAACTAAAACAACAGGCACTAGCACTAGCAATGCCATTTTGAACAAAGGTGACTTAATTGTTTTCAATTTGAACAAATTTACTCCCATCATGGCAATCAGTGCACACAAGAATGATATAGCAGCAATGGCCTTTTCGAATGATGGGTCATTGATAAGTACAGCATCTCACAAGGGAACAATTGTTAGAGTTTTTGATACAAATACAGGAATCAAATTATTTCAATTCAGAAGAGGTTCATATCCAACAAAAATTTATTCGCTACAGTTTAGTGATGACAATACGTATGTCTTGGCTACGAGTTCTAGTTTAACTGTACATATATTCAGATTAGGTGAAGAAGAAGCATTAGTGAATAAACAGAAAAAGAAAATAAAGACAATAGAAGAAGAACCTGAAGGAGATGATGATTCTGATGCTATGGATGAAGACGACGAAGATGGTGATGACGATGATGATGAAGAAGAGGAAGTACCTACAAAACAAAGAAAATTATCTCAAGGTTCATCTAACTCTTTCACAAGTATAAATTCTGAGGATTTAAGTGCTCCGATAATTGATCAAAATAGATTATCTGTAGCAAGAATGATACGGAGATCTTCACAAACTTTAGGAAGAAAGGCTGCACAAAAAATGGGTGATTATTTACCATCAAGATTTTCATCAATTTTAGAACCTACAAGACATTTTGCTTCAATTAAAATTGATGCCAAAAATAAAGATGTAAAATCTATTGCAATGATAAATAAAAAACAAAATTTAATTGATAAAAATATTGAAAATTACGAAAATTTATTGCATGTAAATGTTGTAACATCAGAAGGTATGCTTTATATTTATGGTTTAAATCCAGAAAGAGGTGGTGATTGTATATTATTGAGTCTGTGTAGTTTACTTAATGATGAATAATGATTGAATAAACGCGGCTTTTTTAATCGACTTGCAAAAAAAAAAAAAATTATTAAATTTGATTTGTTTCATAAATATTATCAAATCAACATTTGCCACTCGTAAGCTTCAATATACAGATGAGTTCGACAAGTATGTACCAGATCAAGGAATTTGAGAATCTAGAATCTTTTACTAACACCCAGATAGTTACCATCAAGAATGCTGGAAAGACGTATTCAATTGAAATTAATGAAAACAGCAAAGGCATAGATTTGAAACAAAAGATTCAAGAACAAACTTCAATTCCACCTGAAAGACAAAAGATTTTGATAAAAGGGGGTAAATTAAATGATGATACATTATTGAGCTCTTTAGATTTTAGCAAACCAATCATGGTATTGGGATCACCAGATAAACTATCAAAACCAATTGAAAAACCGACTTTCATTGAAGATTCTGGAGATATTACTAAAGTTGACAATAATCCTTCTGGGATCCCAAATTATGGTAACACTTGTTACTTGAATTCAAGTTTACAGGTATTATATCAAATTGATGACTTGAAGAAAATTATAAAAAATTTTAAAGGATCAGACAACCTTACGATAGCATTAAAAAATTTGTTTCATCAATTGGAGCAAAAAAATAGTACAATTAATGTTCAAATGTTTTTGACTATATTCAGAAGTATCTATCCACAATTTGCCGAACAAAGAAATGGAATTTTCGCTCAACAAGATGCTGAAGAAGCTTATTCACAAATTTTAACGACATTAAAATCGAATTTAAAAATTGATGATTTGTTTAGAATTGAATACGCGGTAGAGTCCAAATCATTGGGGAATGATGATGTTTCATATTCTCATGAAGATGCATTTAAATTAAATTGTCATATTGACATAAAGACAAATTTCTTAAGAGATGGAATTATTAGTGGACTAACGGAGACAATAACTAAGCATAACGACGCATTAAATACAGATACTGAATATCAAATTACTAAAAAAATAACCAGATTACCAAAATATTTAACTATTCATTTCATTAGATTTTTTTGGAGAAGGGATATAAATAAGAAATCTAAAATTTTAAGAAAAGTTCAATTCCCATTTGAATTAGATTTATCTGATATGTTGGATGATTCAATAAAAGAAGAAAAAAATAAAGTACGTGATTTAATTAGAAAAGTAGAAAAAGATAATTTAGATTTAAAAAGAGATTTCAAAAAGGCTAAAAAGGATTCAAATGAAGATGAAGAATTAAAATTATTATCTATAAAAAGTAAATTTCAAGATGATTTAAAATCTACAATTCCAAATGTTAATTTTGAAACAACTACTGAAAATCCTTCACTGGTTTATGAATTAACTGCTGTTATTACTCATATGGGTGCAAATGCTGATGGTGGACACTATAAAGCATACGTTAAAGATCCAAATGATTTAGATGGAGAAAGTTGGTGGTTATTTAATGATGATAAAGTAAGTTCAGTATCAAGAGAAAAAATTGGAACATTAGCAGGTGGTGGTGAAAGTGATTCAGCATTATTATTAATTTATAAAGGTTTAGGATTATAAAATTAGATGACTGTAACAATTAGTTTAAAAAGTTATATTTACATGTACTTAGTAGGTTTATAAATCTCTTACTAAATTTTTAAATGTTTCAACTTCATTCCAACAATTGAGACTTTTACCTTGATTATTTTTTAAACATTGTATCACCAGTTCTCTAGATTGTTTGATCTCGGGCGTTATATTAGCCTGTTCTAATGCAGCATTTTCTTTCAATAATTGAGTAAGTTGAACTATCTTATCATTTGCTTGTGATACGGATATTTTGGCATTTTGATCTTTTTTATCATCTTTGAGTAAAGCTTTATTCGTGGTGTCTTTGAAATTTTTAATAGTTTCTTTTTCCAATTTTGTCAATTCTTTAGCAACTCTATCTTGAATGTATTTCTCCGTATATTGAGCTCTAGAATAATCAGACTATTCATTGTTAGTTTCTATTTACATGAGTTATTGATCTAAATTATACATACTTCTGGTGATTGTTCTAATTGTGATAAAAATGTCGAGCTAAAGTCAATTGGAGTAGAAGGTGTAAATACCTTAGTTTCCGGTTTCGATGTATTTGATCCCATGTTTAATTTTAGCTTGAAACGTATCTGTGGTTGTGTGGTACTGTGAAAGAAAGGTGAAAGTTGATAACGAAAGATTTGGTCGTGTCTGATTCTATTGGATAATTTTTTAATTCATTTTCAAAACTAATTTTCATTATCAGAATCAACAGTCAAACCAATTCACCAAACATTAATTATAACTTAGAAGAGATGCCACCTGTTCAACAATATCAATACGTTGGTCATCAACCATCAAATTGGGATAAATTTAAAATGGGAGCAATAATGGGATCAACTGTAGGAGTATGTGTTGGAGTATTATTTGGAGGTTTTTCAATTTTACAAAATGGTGCAGGACCAAATGGTGTTATGAGAACTTTAGGTCAATATATTATGGGATCTGTTGGAACTTTTGGATTATTTATGTCTATCGGTTCAGTTATTAGATCAGATTCTGAATTTCAAAATTTACAAAGATCAATGATGGCATCACAAAGGGCGAAATTAACTGCAATTTACAGAGATTCATAAACATACCCATATTAATACCAACAAAACAGCAAACACTTAATGAATAATGATAAGAAAACAAAATCTTGTAAATAAGTAATTTAATTTAATCCCAAATTCTATTATATTGATATTTATATATTAATATATTTTAATCTAATTATAAATTATTCTATATGCAATTCGATCTCTTTATTTTGTTGAAGATCATATAAATAAGTTAAACCAAATTCAGGTACTTTATAAACATTTGATTTTCCTAAATTTTTTGTTAAACCAGTTAACAAATTTTTTGGTTCTAATATAGGTTCACCACTTAATTTAAAAGTTCCCCAATGTATACCTTTCATAAATTTTGTAGAAACTTGATTACAAATTTTTAAAGCTTCTTCAGGTGAAATATGTCTTGGTTTTTGATGCCAACTTGGACAATATTGTCCTATTGGAAGTAATGCTAAAGTTATTGGTCCACATTTTTTTCCAATGACATCAAATAATTCTTTCAGATAACCAGTATCTCCTGCATGATAAACTAATGATTCACCATTACGTTTTAAAATAAATGAACACCAAAGGGATGTATTTGAATCTATAACATGTCTTCCTGACCAATGCATAGAAGGAACACATTCAATTTCAAATTTATCAGGAAAATTAGAATCTGTTGTAATATATTTAGTTATATCTAATTTATCCCACCAATCTAATTCAATAACTTTATGTATTCCTCTTCTTGAAAATTTTCGTTTTAAACCCAACGGTACAATCCAAATTGTATTATTTCGTATTTTATCAACTACATTCATTTCTAAATGATCTGGATGATCATGAGAAACTAAAACAAAATCTAATTTATCATTAGTTGCAAATTTTATATCATCAAATGTTAATGGTGATTCAGTTAATCTTTTTGGTCCAAAATTTGGAGTTATCAAATGATTACTTAAAATTGGATCTGTTAAAAAGTTAACCCCAGAAATTTGAAATAATGTACATGATTGACCTAACCAAGTAAATAATAATTGATTATGAATATTTATTTTAGATTTTAAAAACCAATTTTTTGAATCTTCAAATAATGATTGAAAATTATTTAATTCTAAACATTTTTGTAAAATTCTAGAATTATTTCTATACCTTGTTAAATCTGGTTTAAAAGATTTTAATTCATCTTCAACATCTATTATTCCATCATGAGGATTTGGTAATTTTTTATGTTTTTCAAATGTATTACCATATATAGATTCAAAAAGTTCCATTATTCTAACCAAAATAAATTCAAATGCAGTTTGTGGTCTATATTCTTCAAATGGATTTACAAACATTCCTGCTATAGTTGAAGATTTAAATTTTTCATAATCTAAATCTTTTTCATTATTTGTAGTTTTAAATTTTTGATATTCATTTTTTCTAGATTCTATAAGGTAGTAAGTTCTAACATGTAAATAAACTTCAAATGATGTATATAATGAAATTAATCCAATTCCTATCTTGAATTTTAGACCAAATGAGCCAAACATTGGCTTCTTGATGACTAATTAGTTGTTATCGTTAGAAAGAAGATGTGATAGATAACTTCTATTGTTTGTTTATTTTTTACGCGCATCTTCGGTTTTATAAATATCACCGAATAAGTCCACTTATTATGTATAAATACAATCCTTCATTATCTATAAACATATATACATCAATGCTTCTTAACAACTCCTGCTAGATTTGCAGTTTGTAAAATATGTTTTTTATAATCATGAATAGTACCTGAAAAATTATCTATTGTATCATTTTCAGCTACCCAAATTTTATTACAAACTTTATCAATAATATTAACATCATGAGAAACCATTAATATACCACCTTTAAAATTTTTCATTGCATCTGCTAAAGCATCTAAACCTTGAGTATCTAAATGATTTGAAGGTTCATCTAAAATTAAAATATGAGGTTGATTTAAACATAATGCAGCAAATGCAACTCTTGATTTTTGACCTCCTGATAATAATTGCATTTTTTGTAAACCTAATGGACCTGTTATACCAAATGAACCTAAATGACGTCTATATTCTTCATCAGATTTACCTGGAAATGCTGAACTCATCCATGAAACTGCTGATAATGATAAATCCATAGCATCAACATGATGTTGAGCAAAATATCCAATTCTTAATCTACCATTTTTATTTACAAATCCTTCTAAAGGAGTTAATTGACCCATTATAACTTTTAAAAATGTAGTTTTACCTGAACCATTAGGCCCTACAAATGCAACTCTATCATCCATTTGTAAATCTAAATTAACATTTTTAAATAAAATTTTATCTGGACTATAACCAAATGTAACATCTTGTAATTGTAATATAGGTGGTGATATATTATCAGGTTCAGAAAATTTGAAAGTAACAACTTTATCATCTTCAGGTGGTTCCAATACAGGTAATTTTTCAAGTTTTTTAATTCTTGATTGAGCTTCTTGAGATTTTGCTGCATTATATCTAAATTTATCAATAAATTCTTGTAAATGTTGTCTATAAGCCATTTGATTTTCATATTCACGACGTTGATTTTTAATCCTTTCTTCTCTTGTTGCATAAAATGAATCAAAATTAGAACCTCTATAATAATCTAATCTTTCAGAATGTTGATGAACAATATCAGTTGCAACTTCATTAAGGAATGCACGATCATGTGAAACCACCAAAATAGTTGATTTATATGTTTGTAAATAATTAGCTAAAAATGTAATAGATGGAACATCCAACATATTTGATGGTTCATCTAGTAATAATAAATCTGGTTGACAAAATAATGCTCTTGCTAATGATAATCTCATTCTCCAACCACCTGAAAATTGTTTAGTTGGTAAATGTTGTGATTCTTTTGTGAAACCTAATCCATATAGTATTCCAGCTGCTTTACTTTCTGCTTTATCTGATTCCATTTCATTTAATTTTTCATTTATTTCAACTAAATGTTCTTCTAAATCATCTCTTTCATTATCTAATTTTTTAACTTCTAAAGATTCATCATCAAATTCTTTTCTTAATGTTTCAATCTCCACAATTCTTTCATTTATTTTATTTTCCTCTTGTAATAAACTTTTCCTCCATACGTCAGCATCTAATACACTTTGTAATGCAGGAGTATCATCACCTCTTATTTCTTGTTCAACATGTAAAATCGTTATATGTTTGGGGACATTTAATTCTCTTCTTGATAAAGCTCTTAATAAAGTAGATTTACCTATACCATTTTGCCCCACTAAACCATATCTTCTACCATAAGCTAAAGTTAAAGAAGCTTCACTTAAAATTCTTTGACCATCTCCTACATAAAGATCAAAATTATCAATTTTAATATCTTTTGATTTTCCAGCACTTGAACCAAAATCTAAAGGATTTATTTCCAAAAAGAAAGAATCATAATCTTCAGATTGTTTTTCATTTAATAATTTTGAAGCTTCATATTTAACAAATTTATTATTACGTTTTGCAACTTTTTTTGCAATTTTTCTTTCTTGTTTTTCTAATTTCTTTTTATCTACTCTACTTTCCATTACTCTACCTGTATGTTCAATATCATTACTTGCTGACAATAAAGCTAATGATGAATTTATATCTCTTTTTGTATTATTTTGTAATATATTTATATCTAATAATCTTTTTGATGTATCACCAGTTAATGCTAATTTTTCAATATTTTTCCTTAATTTATCACTTAGTAGTTCAGTAATTGAATCTGTAAGTTCTTTTATCTTTTCAGTATTACCTCCAGCCAGTATTAAAAGATTATTTAAAAATTTCATTTCTTCTTCTATATTTAATTTTTGAGCTCTAACACTATCTTCAGTTGCATCTGAAATATGTTGAATATATCCAATAGCATATTCTGATACTACTGAGTCTATCGACGGCACAGCCTGTCTAACTTGTAACCCAACATTTGACATATTTAATGTGTTATATTTGATTAGATCTAATAACTAAATTATTTTTTTCACGTATAACGATCTAAAGGAGAAAGTTCTTTAGTGCAGTAACATAAACGAAATCAACAGCATACTTTTGAAGAATCCACAAAAGCCATTAAATGCCATTAGTTGCTCGTGGATTCTTCAAAAATATGCTGTTAATTTCGTTTATAGTTTTGGTGGCGTTGCAATTGCTGAATCAGCAGGTTCAATATCTTCATGAAGGTTTTGATTAAAATCAATTATATTTATATCTACTTAGTCGTTATATAAAATTTATAAAGCAGCTTTAATTTTTTTCTCTAATTCACCACTTTGATTTAATTGTTGTACACCAGAATTACCATTTGGAATATGATTACCACCAATAAAAATATTTGGTACAGTAGTTTGACCAGTTATTTCAGCTAAAGCATCTTGAATTTCTTTACCATCTGATGTTTCATCTAATTCAACAATATAAGCATCTTTAGTTAAACCTTCAATTGTTTTTTTAGTTTGAGCACAATATGGACAATAAGATTTTGAAGCAATAAAAATTGGATGATCTTTTATTAATGATTCAACTTTTTGTTTAGTTTGTTGTGATACCATTGTTGTATATGAAAATAATCTATAATTAGGAATATGTGATGTTCTAATACTAGTTCTTAATAAAGAAGTTCTTAACATGAACTAGAAAATAAAAAGTTTATAAAAATGGCAATTGAATAAATTACTTCAATTATATACTTTTGATTAATTGTTAGTCTATAGCTTATTAATTAACTTTGTACTTAGTAATTGAGAATAGAATTTCCGTTCTATACTTAAAGAAGGATTGGTGTGGATATTGGACTGGATTACACGACCAGCAATAATCTTTAGATCTAACTTTTCTAGCGGTATGATATCATAGTTTAATTCATCAATCTATAAACGTTAATTTCATAATAAATAATCATATAATAATCTACATGCTATATACTCATTTTACATTTAAAGTTTCCCCATTCTATCAGACATTAAATTATGAGGTATAATTTCAATTGAATAAGTATCTGGATCTCTAATAAAAGCAATATCTTTAACAGCTTTACCTTGATTAAATTTAACACTCCAATCTAAATTTGATCCATAACTTTCTTCTAACTCTTTACAAAATTTAGCTGGATCATTACATGATATACATATATGACCATAACCTTGAATTTCTCCATTATCAGTACTATTACCATTATGATAACCTTTAAAATTTGAATCATTTTCAGTACCCCAATTATGAGTTAATTCTAATATTGATTCCTTTTTAGATTGTACTGAAAAATCCATTGTACCTTCTTTAAAATTTGGATCATGATCATAACCTAAAAAATATAAACTAAATTTAGCTTCAGGAAATTCCTTTTTAGAAAATAATTTCATACCTAATGATCTATAAAATTTTAATGATCTTTCTGGATCTTTTATTCTAATCATTGTATGATTAAATCTATAACTTGATATATTAGTTTTACCTTCTTGTTTATTAATACCATTTTCAATAATTTCAATCCAATAATTTTCATAATCTGATAATGCAAAAGCAATATTATGTTGTCTTCCATCACTTAATTTTTTTTGAAATCTAATTCCATTTTTTAAAAATTCTTCTTGAACAATTTCAATATTATCAACAGATATACAAACATGACCAAATCCTTTATCTTTTTCACCATTACCATTATTTATTTCTTCCATTCCTCCATGATTATAACATAATTCTAATACTCCTTCTCTTTCTGCCCAATTTAAATGTTTATTTTCTTCAGTTTCATAATTTAACATATATAAAGTAAATGAATCAAATGGTATAGTTGCAATTAATTTCATACCT
The DNA here is from genome assembly GCF_024610245.1 of Lodderomyces pseudojiufengensis. Lineage (NCBI taxonomy): Eukaryota > Fungi > Ascomycota > Pichiomycetes > Serinales > Debaryomycetaceae > Lodderomyces > Lodderomyces pseudojiufengensis. The sequence goes on from NW_026261523.1 coordinate 845,304, forward strand.
AATTTTTTAGTCCAAAATTCAATTGATTTTGGATCTTTTATTCTAAGACATGTATGATTAATTATAAAACTATTGTTAATTTCAACCATGATTTTGATGTCGTTGTAAATTCAATTGAAGAAATGAAGTTTAATTGAAAAATTCAGTCGGAGATTGAAAATTTCTAACAATTTTTAAAGAAAGAATCACCGACCCATCTTTTATATTTTGCGGGACGTGGAGTTCGGAAAAATAATTAAGTCGATGAATTGCATTAAGTTGCTTTTAATGGGGGAGAAACATATTTAATCCTCTAATTAAAAGCTATCTTATTGGAATTGAGTGAGCATTGTTAGAACAGACCAGTGGATTCGACTTGATGCCTTCATGAAAGTTTAAATCTTCAGCATTTTGAGTCAATTAAGTAATGTGTCATAATAGTTAAGTTAAGTTAAGTTATACGATCGTTATTCTCTTACAACTTTTTTTTTTTGCAACAACTCCATGTTTTATAATTCATAAGTCATACTTAGTCAATGATTAGACCAATAAGACTATCTATACGTCTGTTTTCAATTACAACAAAATTAAAATCTTCATATACTCATGTTCCAAGAAAAACAATTTCAGATATTCATGAATTATATAAATCAAATATTCCTATAACAATTTCAACATCTCATGATTATATTACATCAAAAATGGTTGATGATGCAGACATTGATATAAACTTAGTTGGAGATTCATTAGCAAATACAACATTAGGATATCAAGATACAAATGAATTAACAATTGATGAAATGTTATATCATGTAAAATCTGTTCAAAGAGGTAATTCTAAATCTTTAATAGTTGCAGATTTACCATTTGGATCATTTGAAAAATCTCAAAAACAAGCTATAGAATCAGCTATAAAATTAATTCAATTGGGTAAAATTCAAGCTGTTAAATTGGAAGGAGCTAATGAAGATACTTTAAAAACCATAAAAAAATTAGTATCAATTGGTGTACCAGTAATGGGTCATTCAGGTTTAACACCTCAAAAACATAATACAATGGGTGGATATAAAATTCAAGGAAAAGATAGTGAAAATGCTTTACAAATTTATAAAGATTGTTTAAATTTACAAAAATCAGGAGTATTTGCAATAGTATTAGAATGTATACCAAATAAAATTTCAAAATTTATAACTGAAAAATTAAATATTCCTACAATTGGAATTGGTGCTGGTCCATATTGTTCTGGTCAAGTATTAGTTATACTGGATTTATTAGGTATGAAAAATCCAGAAGAAAATCATATTGCAAAATTTGTAAAACCGTATGCTAATTTTTATAATTTAGGTATTGAAGGTTTAAAAAATTATAAAAATGATGTAATCACCAAAAAATTTCCATTAGCTGATGAACATGGATATAAGATTAAAAAAGAAGTATATGAACAATTTAAAAAGGAAGCAGAGAGTATATAATTCATTATATACACTTGTATATAGTTTATAATAAACATTTGTCAATATTCAGATCTCCAATATCTTATCAAATTTCCTAAAAAAAATTAAGTATGCACAAAATCTTGATCTAATCGATCTATAATCTCAAATCTAATCGTAAATCTTTATCTTCTTATCTCATTGGAGATGACAATAGAATCACCAAATATAGATCCAAATATAATAAGAATATATATAATCAGACATGGACAAACAAATCATAATGTTAAAAAAATTTTACAAGGTCATATAGATACAAATATGAATGAAACAGGAATCATACAATCTAAAAAATTAGGTGAATTTTTTAAAAATATACCAATTGATTATTTTATATCATCAGATTTGATTAGATGTAAACAAACTTTGGAGGAAGTTTTAAAATATCAAGACTATGATCCTAGCAAAATAAGGTATACCCCTAATCTAAGAGAAAGAGAAATGGGACCAGTTCAAAATATGTTCTTAACAGAAGCATTAGAAAAATATGGTAAAAATTTTAGAAATTTAGGTGAAAAAGAAGAAGAACTTTGCGCTAGAGTTAATTTAGAATTTCAAGAGCTATTGGATTCAGATTATAATAATATTATAATGTGTACTCATGGTGGTGTTATAACAAGATTTATAAATTATTTACACCTGGATTTAGGTTATGAATTAAGTAGTGAATTAACTCCAAATGATTTAAAAGTTCCATTTAATACATCAATTTCAATCATTGAATTCGATAAAATTGGTAAGAAGGGAGTGATACAACTGTTTGGTAAAACTGATCATCTTGGTGGTAAATTTGAAGTTAAAGATCAATTATTGAGGTAAATTACTTCATTCAGTGTTATAGAAAAAGATAATTTATAGACTTATAGAATAAACGTGTGGAAACGAATCAAGTAGAAATTGATCATGTAGAGAGTATAAGGTCATCTTGGTGGTAAATTTGAAGTTAAAGATCAATTGTTGAGGTAAGACAAATTACTTCATTAGGTGTTATAGAGAAATTAATTTATAGAGATATAGAATAAACTTGCGAAAACTAATTAACTAGATCTTGTAGAGATTAATTTAACGATGTTGTAGAAAGTAACGATTATCACAATAAATAATTTATATTAATATAAAATGCAAAATAAAAATCTATAACTAATAATAAAATGACAATAAATTTTTCTTTTATGAATTAAAAAATGAATAATGGATTGGTATGACGAATATGATGATTATGATGATTATTTAACAATTTTAAATTTTCTATTTATACAATTTGAATTATTATTTGGAGGTATGTGATGTTGTGGTTAATTAATTATACTAAATATTTTTTATTTTCCATTGTATTTGATCTTGAAAATGATGCATATCTTTGGAAAGGATCATTTCTTTCTAATTCATATTCTGGATTTTTAACTTGTGCTCTACGGAAATAAACTCTTTTAATCCATTTCCAAGTTTCTGCTCCTAATAAAAACATTATAGTACAAGCTAAAGCAATTAATAAACCATAATTTGGATCATAATGTAAAAATACTTTTGTATTTATAACTGGAATATAAATAACTGGGAATACAGAAATAAAACCACCAATAATTGACCAAAATAAAAATTGATTATCCCATAAATCAATTGCAGTTTGTTTCCACCATGGATTATCAGTATCTTGTCTCATATAAAATAATGAATTATAAGGATGAATACATTCCCATGCTAAAATTAATGCACACCAAGTCATATTTGCAAATGATGCTGCTCTACCTTGAAATACTAATTTACAAACATCTAAATCTGCATGCATTGAATTACAATCATAACCTAAATCTCCATCTCCTCTACCATAAACAATAACAACAAAACATAATAAACATGAACATGCCATCCAAAATCCATAAACAATCATATCTATAATAACTTCCCAAGTAAAAATTGAATTATTTGGTGGTTTTTCCAAGATATCATCACTTGCTTTTTCTTGACCTAATCCCATTGCTGGAAAACATGATGTTATAACTAAAATCCATAAAACTTCAACTGGTGATAATGGGAAAACAGAAAATCCAGTTTCATCCATAAATGCTAAACCAATCATTAAATAAAAAGCTTGGGCAACATTTTCTGCTAATAATTGTAAAACAAATTTTTGAATATTAGAAGACATTCTCCTACCTTCTTCAATTGCATTTAATATAGAAGCAAAATTATCATCAGTTAAAACAATATCAGAAGCATCTTTTGCAACATCTGAACCATTTAATCCCATAGCAATACCAACATCTGCCTTTTTTAAAGAAGGTGAATCATTAACACCATCACCAGTCATTGCAGCAAATTTTTTTCTTCTATGTAATGCATCAATCATACGAACTTTTGTTTGTGGAGCACATCTTGCAATAACTAATGGTAATACTGGTAAATTATCAATTTCTTCATCTGATAATGCATCAAATTCATTTGCTGTCATAACCATTACTTTAACAACATCTTCACTATAATGATATAAATTACTTGGTATAATTCCAACTTCTTGTGCTATAGCTTTTGCAGTACCTGGATGATCACCTGTTAACATATGAACATTTATACCAGCTTTATGACATAATGAAACTGATCCTGCTGTTTCTTCTCTTGGTGGATCATATATACCAATTAAACCTTGAAATGTTAAATTTGTTTCAACTTTTTCTCTATCATCAAAATCAGAATCTATGGTCCTTGTTGCAAATGCTAAAACTCTTAAACCTTGTGATGATAAAGCTGACATATTTTCTTCAATTAATTTTATATCTTTTTCAGTTAATTCTTGTAAATTTTGAGAATCTTCTGAACCTTCACCATACCAATTCTTACATAATTTTAAAATTCTTTCAACTGCTCCTTTTGTATAAACTCTTGTTTCTCCAGTTTCTTTATCTTTATAAATAGCAGACATTCTTTTAATTGATGAATCAAATGGAAATTCAGCAATATGTTCAAAACCTTCAGCTATTGTTTCTCTACCATAATTAATTCTTGTTGTAAAAACTTGTATAGCAATTTCTGTTGCATCACCATGAGCTTTCCATACTAATTCATTAGTTTCTTCATCTTTACTTTGATTAACAGTTGCAATATTAGCTAAAGTAGCAGTCATTAACCAATTATGAATTGATTTTGGCATTGGTTCAGAAATAGATTTATTAAAATCAATTTCTTCATCTGTTTCTTTAATAAAATAAGGAGAATAAGGAGCATATTTAACATCACCAACAGTTGGATTATAAGGTTCATTTGAATTTTGAACTTCTAAAGTACCAACATTTGGAATCCAAACTTTTTTAGCAATCATTTTACCTTGAGTTAAAGTACCAGTTTTATCTGAACATATATCATTTATACCACCAAGGGCTTCTAATGAATCTAATTTTCTTACAATAACATGTTTTTGAACCATAACTTGAGCACCAACAGCCATTGTAATAGTTAAAACAACAATTAAAGCAGATGGAATCATTGATAAAGCAACACAAATAGCATAAATTGCAACTTCTTTATTAACAATCATTCTTTGAGATCCCATAACAACTATTGCAAATATAACAGCAACCCAAAATAAAAATATAGCTAACCAAGATAATTTTCTTTGTAAAGGAGTACCAACATTTGTACCCAAGACATTTCCAATAATATTATAAATAGTACCAATTATAGCTTTACCATATTCTCTTTTTTTTGGTTTACCATTTGATTTATCTACTCTTTTAATTAAACCATCATTACCTCTTAAAGATTGAGCAATTTGACCAATTTCAGTATTTAAACCAGTACCATAAGCAATACCAGTACCTCTTCCTTTTGAAACAATTGAAGAAGAATAAGCTAAATTTAATCTATCACCAACAGGAACAGGAGTTGAAAAATCTTCATAAATAACATTTGCATCTTTTTGAACAGGTAATGATTCACCAGTTAATAAAGCTTCATCAGTTTCTAAATTCATACAATCAAATAATCTTAAATCTGCAGGAACAGTATCACCAACTTTAATATGAACAATATCACCAGGTACAACTTGTTCAGCAGGAACTGTAATATCATCACCATTTCTTGTAACTCTTGCTGTGGGAGAAGATAAATTTCTTAATGATCCCATTGTTTTTTCAGCTTTAACTTCTTGAACAAATCCAACAGTTATATTTATACCAACAACAAAACCAATTACACCACCAGAAATCCAATCTTGTATAGCTAAAGCAATAATCATTGAAATTATCAAGACTAAAATCATTGCATTAAATACTTGATGAGCTAATATTTTAGTATATGAAATTTTATCACCTTCACCTAAAGTATTTGGACCATATGTTTCAATTCTTTTTTCGGCTTCATTATTACTTAAACCATCTTGAATATTTGTATTAAATTCTTTTGCAACTGATTCAATATTTAATCTATAATATTGATTTTCTGTTTTTGATTCATTTGTATTACCTTGTTGCTTTTCTTGATTTTGTTTTTGTTGTTTTGTTTCAATCATTGATTTATCAGATAATGAAGAATCAGTATTTGTACGTTGTTTTTCATTTATTGAATCTTTTGAACTTGACATCACTTATTTTGGAAGGATTTATTTTAGTTGTATATTATTTGTGAGTTTCGTGGAAAGATGTAGTAAGTAGTAGTAGTAGTAGTAGTAGTAGTATTTCTTTTCCCTAATAGAAGATATAGAATATTATATAACAATTGATTATATAATAAAACTGTAGTAATAGTAATAGTAGTAGTTGTAGTAGTAGTATCTAACGAATATTATTTCTGTTGAAATTGAATATATTGTTATCAATATCTATGATTTAATGTAAGTTAATGTAATATTCTATTAATTATTATAATAAACTTTTTGAGGTTCCACTTAATATAAAATTTAACCTTTTTAATTAGAACTTTTCAATCACGTTTTCCTTTTGATCAATTGTTGACTCTTATTGATCTGTGTGTATTCTATTCTTTGATTAACTATCTTGTTTGATTGATTAGTTAAATTGATTATGATTGACTCTATTCAAAACAAAAAAGAAAAATTCCAAATCATAATTTGAAACAAGGATGAGGAGGGGGATATTTAAATATATTTATATTCCTTTACCATCTATCAATTAGTGAATTGTATGTATGATTCTTATCTTTAATTTATTAGTTATTGGCTGTGTCATGTGACTACTTTACATTGTTAATATTTAAATTTGCTTGGTTCAATATAAATTTTGGTTGTAAAAAAATAAATTAATTTTATTTTAATTAAAATATTTTTTTTTCTTAGCAGCCCAGAAATTTGTTAGTATGCATAATAATAAAAATATAGAAAAACACCCACTTAACCAGTTCGAATTTAACCGATAGAGTTTTGAATTCTTATTCAGTATGGATGGATGGAAGAATTTGTTGTGCTAGAGATAGAAAGTAGTTGTGCGAAAGATGAGATATGTTTTGTCTCCCCAATGTAACAAATCTTCCATTATATGATGTATTTGTTCAGCCTTACATCTCTAATACATTACATCAAACTATAGAATAATGAAACATGGAACACCTTAAGGTTAGTAGTAACAATTAAATTATTAAAGTTTAGTGTGAATAAAAATTTCTCCGTAATTGAATTCTAAATTAATTTAATGCATAAAAGAAATACACACAGCGGTTAAAACTATTTATTGTTTTCTATATAGTCTAACTAAACTTAAGTTTTTAAATTTTTCATTCATTTTTAAATTTTCAAGTGAAAGAGAGGCACATGTGTAGCTCATGTTCCACTGCTGTTCAAGATAGAATAGAGAGACCAAATCAACCTTTGGAAGTTCAACAACGAAATGACTCGCTCAATGACTTATAAACATGTCAACGATTTTCAAATTTCAAAAATCTCGTTAATTGCTCTCAATATAAAACTTAAAATTTTAATTAGCCATAAACGATTTATAATCAAATATAAATCTATAAAGATTTGGAATCTATTTCGTAGATTTTGTTTCTCTCAGATCTGTAACAACTTGATACCAGAGAACTTTAACCGTAAAATATTTCTATTGATATGATTTTTCATCAAAAATGCCTTCCGGACTTATCAATTCTATTTGACGGGTAGGTTTCTTTATCTTTATCACTTTTAATTAAATAGAATTTACGTAAAAATCTGGAGTTTATAAATTTCTTTTTTTTTTGGACTCTTCGCACCGATTTAAAAGACGTCGCACAAGAACTACCAACTGCACGTTTTGTAAGCCACCAATTTTCTCGTCCCTGTATCAACCATAACCATTTTCTTGGTCAAAAAGCAAAATTAAAACAATAAAAAAAAAAACACTTTAAATAAAAAAGCAATATAACCAAGAAATCTCAATCATTCATTTTTAGACAAGAAAATTTAATGAAGTTATAAACCAAGTGTGGTCATCATCCTTATGTATGGATGGATTGATAAACTAAGCAAGAGCACGAACTCGGTGTTAAAGAGATATAAATCGGCAATAAAAACATGTCTTTCAAAAAAGATACTGGATCATGTATCAAATTCCTTCAATAATAGCTAGATCTGTCAAAACATTTCTATTCAGATTTTTCTTTTTAGCTTAACTCGTTTCTTCAAACTTGTTATAAATCCATTGACTTGTTATATATCCATTGTGACTTAAAATTATCAATTGAACGGCAACAAAATTACAGTTCAGGCGATTTATCAACAGATTAATTGAATGAAGAAATTCATGATCTGCTTTACTAATCTTTGATCAGTTTTTACGATTCCAGAAGGCTAGTTGAAACTTACACAAAAATCAAATTGTTTGAAAAAAAATATGGATAAATAAAAAATTGAAAAATACGGGGTGTAATAAATTAACTGGAGTTTGGTTTACTTAGTTTTTGGTTTACTTAGTTTGATAATGGATCTTGTAATTTAGGCTAAGTTTCAAAATACGTCATGAAGGACCTTATATCTATAATTGGTTAATCAAAACATTTTACGATTTAAGATAATTATTATCTACATACATTTATCAAATAATAAAAGTTTATCCGAACTAGTAGAAAAATAAACAGTTGAAATGATATTTTTAAAAAAGAAGAAGCCCGAACAATTTTGTTTGAACTGGAGTAAATTTATCGTAATGTGAAGCTCATCAAGTGTTAACCACTAGAATAGTTGAACGCTTCAAGTGGATACCACCATCTCCTTTCTCAAACAATATTTGAGCCACATCTTCAAAAGACAAATAAACTTTTACATATTTCTCAAACTCAAGTTCTTGTCTCTTTATCGTTTAGAATTATCAAGACATGCAAAAGCTTATCTTTGAAAAATTTAAGATAAAATTATTATTATAATTTTGTAGGGTTGCCAAGTAACCTTCTTATAAAAAAAATCTTGGACCCTCTCTTATAAATTGATTGATAAATCTCAAAATAAAGTATGTCTCCGGGCCATGAAAAACAGTATATAAACACCGAAGAAAATGTCAAAAATATCAGACCAACAAATTACTGATATTTACTGATTCAATTTAAACAAAGATAAGCTTTGTAATTATTATATTTATTGTTTTGTCACATTATCCGTTTTATCGTTCTTTGATCTGTAGTCTTTAATTTTGAAACAATATCTTGAATTTTTGAAAAAGAAGTCTTTCCACAACTTTTTGATCATAGAACTGTAATCATATCCTTCGTGAATGTTTCATTTGTGGTTTACTTTCATTCTATTTTGGGAAAGATATCTCAAGACCCATAAAATTTTTTGAGTGCTTCTTCATCATTTCTTTTTTTGATGAGTAAATGTTGAGGTTTATATTTTTGCAAATCTTTGAATGGGAATTGTAAGGTCGTCTAAGTAAGATTATTTACGGTTATTGCTTCGTTAGAAAATGATACATGAGCTATTTTTAATGATGATAATTGATCTTGGTGGAAAATGTTTAGATTTTTGAATGTTTGAAGAATTGATGATAAATTCTTTTCGTAGCAATGTAATTTTATTAAAATTCAGTAAATAATGTAGAAGAAATTGAAACAGTAAATAGATTAGTACTGAGTTGATACTTGGTTGCCAAAAAAATAAAAGTGTTGCAAAAAAAAATCAAGCTCAATAAAGCGCGAAATTTTTTGGTCCCTTTTACTGCGTAAAAACCTAAAAAAAAAGAATTTGGAGCAGTAGACATAATTTTCAATATTCTACAAACAAATTTTACAACCAAAATTTACATTTCAAAATTCGACAACCAAATGTTACTATGTCTTCTTCCACCACAGATGACCAAATCCTAGATTACATAGATAGAGGTTACTACGATATTGCTAAATCAGCAATAACGGATAAAATAAGGAAAAATCCAAATAAAATATATTTCAAAATCTTATTAAATAAAATAATATATAAATCAGAATCAACAGAATTAGCCATTAAAAATAACTTGCAGTTACTACAGAGTCTTTCAAATGATACTAATTCAATTTTATTATTAAATGAATTTTTCACTGATTTAGAAATGGAAAAAGAAGCAGATTTATGTTTTGAAAATATTATAAAAAAATATCCAATAAAATCAATTGAAATTTGTTTTTTATGGTTTAATAATTGTATTGAATCAGGGGATTTAAAAAAATTTAATAAAATATTTTCATATTTAAATAAGAGTAAATTAAAGAAATATCAATATTGGTATAGTTTTAGTTTTTACTTGTTGATTAAACAACTACAACAACTATCAAACCCAACAGATGAAGAAATATCAAAATTGAAACTATATAAATCATTTGGGAAAAAACTAATAGAGAATGAAAAATTTGTAAACTGTCAACAAGTTTATGTGTATACAAGATTTTTAATATTAGATGAAGATTATCAAAGTATTGAAAATGTTTTAAATCAAATTGAATTTCCATTAGATTTAGAATTACAAATTTTATATCTTGAAACTTTGGACAAGAATGAAAATTGGTTAAAATTATTTGAATATAATTCAAATCTTTTATTTAATGATAAATTTGATGATTTTAATACTTATAAACTTTGGATTAAATCTGGAAAACAACTTGGTAAAACTTATGAAGAATTGAAAGAAAAATTAGGTGATTCAAGAAATGAACTACTTGTAAAAATTGAGTTAAGTATTTTATTTGGAGTCAATATTGAAGAAGATGCAAATACTTACTACAACAAATTTCAAAATAAATTATGTTGTTATCCTGATCTATCTAAATATCAACTACCTTCATCATTTTATGACAAAATTAAAGAATCTTCAAATTTGAAAACAGACAATGCAATAGTTTTAGTTAATAATCAAAAATTTGCCCCTCAAACTGTAAATAGTTGGCAATATTACAATAAAATCAAAACAGAAAGATCAGAATATGATAATGATCCATTAAATGAACTTTTCCTTGTATCAATTGAAAAACAATTACAAATTCCAACTTATGAAAATATAATTTCAAACATTATAATAATAAACAATCTTTTAATTCAAGATAAATATAATTATAAATTAAAGATTTTATTAATTAAATTATATTCAAATTTAAATAACAATAATTTAATAATATCAATTTATCAATCATTAAAAATTAAAATGATTCAACATGATACATTAAATTATTTATTAACAAATTCATTACCTTCAAAAATTTCATTGGAAGTGTATATTGAAATTTTTAAATTTTATTTAACTTCATTTCAAGAAATTAAAGAAACTATTTATAATGGATTTGATTTTGAAATTTATAATAAATTAGAAAGTTTTATTAATTTTAATAAAAGATTAAAAAATTCAATTTCATTATTTTTTATTGTTTATAAAATTTTACAAACTTCAATTATAACTAATGACAAGGGATATATACAATATTTTAATGATTGGTTAATTAAAAATGAAAAATTAATATTAAATGGAGAATGGAGAGATAATAGAGATTTTAGTGAAAAACTGAATGTTCAAATTATTGTTGATGATACAACAAGTATTAGAATTAAATTAATTATATATATGATGATAAATGAAATAAATAATGAAAATAAATTAAAATATTTATTAAAAAATTATAATAAATTAATATCAAATTCAAAAAATTTTACACCATGGTCAAATTTAATTTATAAAATATATTATAACATATTTAAAATCAAGACCAAAATAAATGAAAATGAAACAAAATCATTAATTAATTTTATTTTAAAAAATTTAAAATTTGATAAATTAAAAAATTATTTTGAAAATGATGATATAATATCATCAAAAACAAATCAAAAATTAATTGAGCTAGTTGAATTAATAAATATAATAAAATTCATTTTTCCAAAATCAAATAATTCAGATATAAAGCTATTATTCAATCAATTAACTAACTTAACAAGTGAACTAAAAAATGAAAATTTTATAATAAATTCACAATTATCATTTATAAATCAATTAAATTTAAATTTACCTATTAATGATATTGATTCAACTACAACATTAAATGAAATTAAAGAATCTATTATTTTCTCAACTAAATCAATTTTAAATAATTTGAAATAAGGATAATTTATATTAATATACGCTAGGACAATGCTATCTTTTAAAAAGTACAATATTATGCGTTAGACTATATCTTGTATACTTTAACTCCATTTTTCCTTTTCTTCCATATCCCTTTTTCTTTCTATCTTACTTCCTTCAATCTTTTTGCTTTCTTCCACTTGTATAAATAGATAAATCTAAATCAAATTGTAATATTTAAACCTAAACTACTACTCATCGATCCAATTTGATTTAAACCAGAACTCAACAAGTATTTCCTTTCACTTAATTTACGGTTTTTGTTGTTATCTAATTTAAATTCAGATTTTAAAAATTCAATTAATTCATTTCTTTGATTTATATCATTTACGTTGTTTGTAGGTTTAAATTTTTTATAAATTTGTTTTATTATTGATTTATATATTGTTTTTAATTTTTGATTAAATAAAAATTCTTCTAATGTTGGTATTTTAGTATTTTGAAATTTTGTTTTTGTATTTGCTGTTGATAAATATCGTAGGATTCTCATTGAATAACTGTAGACTTTTGTTGTTCAATTTTATGCTGTGATGAATGGTAGATGATCAAAATGATGATGTTTGTGTGAGAGATGTATTTTATCATATTTTCCGAAATTTAAATTTTCTACAAAAAATCTTCCCCAGATTTTAAAGAAATGAAAACTTACAATGTGTAATAAACACAACAAATCATAAATTCACTAAACACTAATATACTCTACAACGAATCTTCATAACCATTTTTATATTTCCAAACAACAATTCCATCATAAATTTCTTCTTTTGTAATTTCTAATTCATAAACTTTATCAAAATCAATTTTTAAATTTGGTGTATTAATATATAATTCTTCAATTCTATCATAACCAAAGAATTTTAAAATATTTTCTTCAAAAACATGTAATTGTATAAAATCTAATTCATCTAATTCTGTACCATATTCTAAACCTGGTTCAACAATAAATAAAATTAAATCATTTATTATTGGATCACCAAGTATCATTTTTTTATTAATTGGATCTTTTATTAATTTTTTACCACATACTAATGATAAATCATGTGGCATTGTTCCAATTATATTACATTTAACTTTATATGTATTATTATCTACTTTCATTTCATATTCATTATATGCATTTAAACTTTGAATTGATGCAAATACGTCGTCATCAGTCCTTGAACGTTTCTTTGAACTAGTTGATTGTACAGGTTTTTGTGAATTATGTCTGTTTTGTGATTCAGCATTAATAGCTGGTAATGGTAAATCTTCATCACAACCTAATGTGTCCAAATCGTAATCTTCATTCATAGGATCTGGTGATAAATTATTTGAAACACTTTCTTCTTCTTTCACCAGATCAGTAACAACTTGTGGTCGATCTTCTATGATATCGTGTGATTGAGATTGATGTCTATTTTGCGTTTGATTTGAACTTTCTTGTTGTGATTGGGTTGCATTTCTTGAAACATCTTGACTTCCAAATTGATGATCATTATTAATATAAAATTGTTGATAAATTCTTTCAGGTATAATTTTTTTAACTCTATTTATACCTCTTTTTTCTAAAGCATCAATATAATGTCTTTGTTTTAAAATATTTTTATATAAGTCTGTTAAAACTTGTTCTTCTTGTTTGTCCATAGAACTTGGAATCCATTCAACAATTTCTGGATCAAATGAATAAGGTTCTAATTTACCTTTATATTCTCTCCATTTTATTGTCATGGACATAATAATTAATTTTGTATCTAAATTAGCTGATGATCCACCATTTAATGATAATTCATGTCTTATATCTAATTTTAATCCTTCATGAGTTTCTTCATAACATTTACTTATAAAATCTAATTTATCTTTAAATACACAAATTTTTAAAATTTTTCTTGTATCAACAACAATTTCATCATAAGTTCTTTCTGCACAATATTCATCAAACAATTGAGGATGAGCTGTAAAATCTGTTACTTCAAATTTAACTCTATTTTGATCATAAGTTGAAAATACATTTAATACTAAAAAATATAATTTTGTTTTTAATATATTATATGTACCTTGAATGTTATTTCCTGAGATAAGTGGAATCTCTTTTACTTTTTTAACTTCGTTTTGTTTCATTTCAGGCTTGGGTATAGCTGGAGTTTGGATGATTGATGTTAAAATAAGTTGAAGGTAAGGGTATTTTTAGAATTATGGAAATTTAAAGAAATTTAAAGGGACAAAAAAAAAGGGATGTTGTTTTAATACACGCGTCGCGTTTTTTTTTGAAAGTTCTCATTTACACTTTTTTAAGGATCAATATATTGAGTATATAGGTATGTATGAATTTATACTAATCGAGTAAAAATACCATAGGGGTTAATTGTATCATCTAATCACGTATGATTTTTACCAAACATGGCGTTAGTTGCACTGACCATGTGTGCAATGTTAGAGACAAGGGATTGTCTAATATGTTCTAAAACCCATATAATAATATTAGTCTTCGACGATACAAGTTTGCATTATTGAATGAACTCTGGGACATGATCATAAAAGGGTCTTGAAAATTAAGATTCATAGCATTACTGGATCAAACGAGCAAGCTTCATGAAAGTTGTGGTATATGTTTCATGAAAGTCATGATGTTGCAGGCAACTCGCATATTTTAAATGTTAAACCTTTACTAAAATTACCAGGTACCACCCAAAATGACTAAATCGATTCAAATTTAGTATGATCAATCTAGATAACTTCCATATAGCTTGTTAATGAGCCGAGCTCAATCTAAGGAAGCCTATAGGAGAAGGAAATTCTTATTATGAAATTATGGAACTTGTTCTTTTTCTACTAAAGTTCTTCCCATACATTGATTTGATTAGAAGTTGACCATAATTACGAAAATGAGTTAGAAAAACAGGGGGTTCTTTGGATTTTGTAGATAATGATTTATACAATGACCTTATGTCTCAATTACTCATTAAAGTATTCTTTTACTTACTTTAATCATTACTCAAGATACAATCCGACGCGTCAATTAAGTACATAATCCGATACGCAATATATCATAGTAATTGAAAGTGTTTTGTGTAATTGCTATTTTTAATACTTTAAATTTGAAACATTTGTTTTACTGATTAAAAAGATAACAGAATAACACTAAAAAAGTATAAAATAGTAAGGTACAACTTTAATTTTTATATATACCCATACTCATACTCATGCATTTATCTCTGGAGTCATTTATGATTCCGTAACCGCTTTTTGACTAATTTGAATTCACGAAAATAAACAATATTTTGTATAACAAATGATAAGAAATATCAATGAACTATTTTACTTTCCAAATCAAAATATTATTTTCTACGAGCTTCCTTTTCAAACTACAGCATAACGATCAAAACTTAACAAAGTCAATCACCCAATTCTTCTCTCTTCCCCCATACTTATAACAGCAAGTAAGAATACGAAGAGAACAAAACCAGGAATGGCTATGGGGTTTGAAAAAATACATCAGATTTTGGTTAAATGTCAAGGGGTTGGTTATGAATAATAACCAGTATCTTTAATCATTGATATTAAAACACGAGTTAATTTTCAACTCAACTAAACTCAACACAACACATTTAGTAAATAAATCAGGCGTTACACGGGACTTTCGAGAGAATGAAGAAAATTATTTATTTATTGTGGATTCTCTTTATGTTAATTTTTTATTGTGAATATTTGTTATATGCAGTACTTGTATAATAATAAAAAGATTTTATCGTTTTAACGATATCTCCGAAGACATATATAAAAATATAACAAGAAAACATATACAATATATATATATCATCATATAACCAACTATACTCTTTTACAACCAACATTTTTTACAACCAACAACTTATACTAAATAAGCATTAGACTCATACTTATACACAGACTTATACAAATACATTAATTAATTCAATAGATTCAACTTTATACATTTTACTTCCACAAAAAAATTATCAAAATGGCTACAACTGCAACTACAACTACTGCTACTATAAATTTACAACCATCTTCAATACCTTCATCAACAACAACAAATTCAATAAATATAACTAAAAAACAACCAACTATACCTAAAAATGAAATAATACCTTCAAAAACAGATATTGGAGCATTAGCAAATAGAATAAATTTAGAAACAAGATCATTACATGATAAAGTTGATAAATTAGTTACTTTAAAAATGGCAATAGCTCTTAGGAATTATAAAGTTTATCGTCAAGGTTTACAATCTTTTTATCATATTTTTAAAAGTATTGAAAATTCATTAAATTATCAATTTGAAAATAATTCAAATGATAAATATGTTATAATGTTAAAAAAAGTTTGGAAATCAGAGATAAGTAGAACCACTAAAGCTGAAAAAGATCTTTTATTTTATTATGATAATGATAAATCAAAATTTGAAAATCCAAAAATGAAACAACAAATTATTTTTAGTCAACATATATTAAATAAAACTAAAGAAAAACCTTATTTATTATTTGCTTATTTACATGTTATGTATTTAGCTTTATTTGCTGGTGGTAGATTAATGAGATCATCATTTATAAAAGCTACTGGTTTTTATCCTCATAAAAATAATTTAAAACATGAAGAAATTATAAAATTAGGTACAAATTTTTTTACATTTGATGTTGAAAATGAAGATAATTTAAGAATTGAATATAAAAAAAATTATGAATTAATAACAAGAATTGGTTTAACAGAAGATGAAAAATTAGAAATTATTGAAGAAAGTAAATTTATATTTGAACAAAATGCAAATTGTTTAATTGAATTAGAAAATTATAATTTAGAAAAAATAAAGGGAAGTTGGTTATATTTCTTAATGACAAAAGGTTATTATAGTTTAATGATTATTGTATCAATATTATTAGTACTTTATTTATTTAGAACAATTATGAAATTTATATAACCGTTAAGCACACAAGGTTTTTGAAAATAGAACAATAAAAATATAACTATATAGGATATATAAAATACCCAACTTTAATATAATATGATTTACGAATTTGATTTGCATTAGGATATGATTGATTTCTCAATTGTTAATTGTGCTTAGAATGAAAGATCTACCTCACATAAAACCGTTTCAAAAACATTATTTGGTGTATTAAGCTGAAATATAACTTAATGTGGCTTCGAAAGACTCGCCATTATAGAGAACAACTCACCTTTTATACTATTATTAAATGAATTTTTGCTATAAAACATCCACTATAATGGGACTTACATTTATTTTAATGGTAGCTTCCTACCAAATACAAATGATTCATTTGATTTTTCGCTGTGATGAAATTTTTCTCAAAATTAATAATGGTCTAGGCTTTGTCTTTTATCCGTTAGGGAGAAAATAACTAAGTAGGTTATGTTACTATATGCTTAATCTTAAATCTTAAGCTTTTCTCATTGTAATTTCCAACACATAACATCAACAAGCATTCTTTGTTTTATAAAGACCGTTAAAGCATTGTTCATGATGTCAAAATGTTATTAATATTTAAATTGGAGGCGTCAATTTTATAAGTATTTTGCTGCTAAATTTTGTTAAAAGTTGTGGTTACCACACATTTTTGAATAACAAATCCTTTCAAGGCGGATCCAAAACAGTGTCGACAAGTAGCTGAGCCTTTCCGAATTTTAATTCAAAACCTTATATCTGTTATAATTTGATGAGAGTAGGCTCATCAAAGGTTTGGTTGTTCAATCTTTGTTTAAAAAACTTTACATTTAGAATGTATTGAGGTATGGACTTCTACTTGAAACATTTTGAAATTATTTTTGAGTTACAAAACCTTAAGTGTTTTAAAAATGAATTCTTTCATAAAACAGTTGTAAAATTATAAAACGTTCATATCTTTTTAATCATCTAAAGTGGCACATTAATCCTTCATTTTATTGAAGCATTTTGTTGAAGCTGATCATTTTTTCAACGGTTTTTATAGGAAATAAGACATCAAATATTTTATTTGTGAATATTTCGCTTAGAGGACAAGGATTTGATCTGAGAGACAAGGACTAAACAATACGTTCCCAAAAAAAGTCGATCAATTTGAGGAATTGATAAACATCATTGTATTTCTTAGTCATAACCAATAAGCATACCATGACATCAATTTAAAGTTTTATTGTTCATATATAGCTACAACGTGTTGTAAGAATGGTTCTTCGATTGAACTAATTGAAATTATTTAGTTCACTCCTTCGGATTGTTCATCAGATTATCCAAACCTTATTAATAATGCTTAGACGAATGTTGCTAAATTCACAATTTGTTCTGTGGATGCAGAATGAATATGACATATTGAACTAATCATGATTTTAAACTTTAAGGATATTGTTAATGAAAAGCTTAAAAAATTATGACGAAGCCCTTGTTTGGAAACATTTCATCTTCAACTTGAAGAAATTTAAGCTAAGCCCATCATGAATTCTAACTTTATTTCAAAATAGTTTTTGGTGTTGTCCAAAGGCTAGTCAGACAAATATCTCACTCTGCTTATTGATAATTCAAATTTATTGAGGTACGGAACTGAAACTAAAAATATTAACTTAATTTTTGTCATTGTGTTGCAAAATAAAAAAAAATAATTTATAATTATTAAACAATGTTTCGTAATTTCATGATTTGTGAAATTCATCAAACCAAACGTTTACTTTTCTAGTGATCATAAAAAGATTGACTACATAGAATGAATTCTAATTCTTGAAATTTTTAAAGTTCTCAACGGTCGCTAGAAATTTGGTCCACAAGGTTCACCAAACGTTTATAAAAAGTTAGGTTGCAAAATATCTCTAATCTATTTGAAACATGGAGAAAAGATGAAGTGGGAAGAAAAAGTTATTTTTGATCTTGAACAAATACTTTCAGTTAATAATAATAAAGCTCCACATAAACTAAACTTTTTATTAATCATTAATATAAACTTTTTCATTGGCTGTCGTTAGTCAAGATAACACACTTATCTTAAAATATTAAATGTTATTGTTGATGTTTTCAATGGTTCAAAGCTCTTCCGATCCACACCCGAATCAACGAACCACACACAAATTGTGTCAACTTTGCTTATATATTGTTTTAGTAAGATTAGTAAATAATGAAAATTTTAAAAATATAGTATAATGACTCGTAGTTAATCTAGTTGAAACTATACTTTTTAGTCATAAACGAGACTAATATTTTTCCATGAATCATTTAATTGTATAAATCCGTCCACAGTACCAGTATACCTCGTACTATATGTGGTAATTATCATCAACTTTTTGTTTACTTTTTCTTATCAATTAAATTATAACTTTAAATTTTTTTAGATTATTACGTAGTGTTTTGTGCTTTACATTGTTGTAGAGTATCCGATAAAAAGTTTTCCCTTTAAAGAACAATAAATCTAAAAAAAACTGCAAATCATTTACTGACTTGTAGATATTAGTTCCGTTTTTTGATAAAAAAAATTAAAATCAGAAAATTCTCATAACTGATGAAAAAATACGATTTTTTCAACGTTTTGGGAAGAACGAAAGGGTTTCAAGGTAGGGTTAGATCCTATAAATAGTTTTTAGTAGTGGTTGTTGTTTGTCTTTTAGCTTCTAAATTAGACATTTCAAAAGTTATAGTTTTACACAGTTCATCAAGAATAATTTTTAAGGTGGGCTGATTTTAGTTATCACAAGAGAGAACATTTCGAATCTACTGATATGAAAAATTTATAACTTTGTAACCCGATACAGGCCAAGTTTTTTATCAAATTATCACCAATTATAGGTATTGTTACTCAATATATTTATGTATTTTATTAATAGATTAGTTATAAATAAAAAAGCTAACTTGTGATACGCGAATTATGTCATAACTCTTTTAGGTAAGCCCTTTTCTTCTTATCAATAAATTTAAATTAATTAGGACCGATTCTTATTGTTTTAAAATTCGAACGAGAGATAACTAAAAATTTAATATACAGTAGAAGAAAAAAAAAAAAAAAAAAAAAATTAATACATTAAATAATAAAAATTTCAGCTTGAATTGAAAGTAAGTTCGTTATTGTATTGCATTGTATTATAGCGAATGCGTACATTTTATCACATCTGCAAACCAAATATAGAACAATTTTAATATGGATGATTATTATAATTAAAAACATATAATATTGTGCTTTTTAAAAATTAATAAAACCGCCCATCAATTTTTTAAAGTTTTTGATGTCGGGTTTAACTTAATTTAAGTAAAAAGCTTGTTGATAATTTGAATAATAAATTGTTCCTAATTAGGCCAGCTTTGCTGTTTTTGTCTAGAGTGAGAAGAACCGAAACGCGTCTTAGTTATCAAGATAAATTAAGTAAGTTGGTAGTCTGACTGATAACGGCTCTTGGTGATGATGATGATGATGATGATGAGGATGGAGATAATTGGATTTAAAAGAAAATTTATCAAGCGTGTTTATTTTTTATTACATCCTCGTAAACAAGCAAGCAACATCAATCGATCTAAGATCTAGAACGTATAAAAATATTTTCATAAATATTTGAGTAAATCTTTATTCAGATCAAAGCCCCAACTACCCGTAATAATGTAAAGTTCAATTAAGGATACACAGTACATCATCCGTTCAAAAATATCGTGGTGAAATTTTTTCAACTACTAGCTTATTTCAAATTAGGTTTCGAATAATGCAGGGCTTATTAAATAGGACCCCTTTGTTCGTAGAATATTACCTAGCTTTTAGGCTAAGATACATTACATTTATTGCATCAAAAGTATACAAGTTAAAAAAGTTTAAGTTTAAAAAAAAAGTTGCGAAAAAACTCAAAATTGTAAAACATGTCACAAAAACTCCACAATATAAAACAAAAAAGTTGCAAAATAATAAAATTAAAACAAGTTGTTGTTATTCATTTCTTATCAATTAGTTGCAAATCAAACAATGATAATACACAATTATTGCAATTTTTTTTTCAAGCAACAATCAATTTGGTTAGCAAATAGATTTGAAAATCATTGTAAGATTATGATCGACCATGTGATAATGTGGATGTTATGAATATCCGAACTATTTTTAATCTTTTATAAACTTGGAAAAAAAAGTGTATAAATAATCATTAATTCCATCATAAATATTTGCAATTTTTTTAAACTTTTTATAAAATTATCAATTCAAACAATAGAAACCACACTTTCGTTTAAATAAAAAAATATAACTTCAATTCATAAAAAATGCAAATCAAACAAATCATTTCATTAGGTGCTTTAGCTATTTCAACTCAAGCTGCTGTCATAAATCATGAAGTCGTTAATGATAAAAGAACCGACACAGTCACTGTAGCTGCTGATATTCCAGGTGTTCTTGATTTAGGTGTTGGTGTTGGAGCTGATGTTTCTTTAAAAACAAGAGAAGCTAATGAAAAAAGATTAATTGATTTATCAGCTGAAGTTGTTGCTCAAATAGCTGACTTATTAGGATTAGATGTTGGTTTGAATGTTACTGCAAAAAGAGAAATTGATGAACAAAAAAGATTATTAGATTTATCAGCTGAAGTTGCAGCTCAAATTGCTGACTTATTAGGATTAGATGTTGGTTTGAATGTTACTGCTAAAAGAGATGACACTGTTGTTGCTGATATTGGTGCTGATGTCTTAGGATTAATTGATTTAGGTGTAGGTGTTGATGCTGATATTGCTTTAAAAAAAAGAGAAGCTAATGAAAAAAGATTAATTGATTTATCTGCTGAAGTTGCAGCTCAAATTGCTGACTTATTAGGATTGGATGTTGGATTAAATGTTACAGCTAAAAGAGATGACACTGTTGTTGCTGATATTGGTGCTGATGTCTTAGGATTAATTGATTTAGGCGTTGGTGTTGATGCTGATATTGCATTAAAAAGAAGATCAGAAAATGCTTCAATTATTGAAAAAAGATTAATTTCATTATCAGCTGATGTTGTTGCTCAAATTGCTGGTTTATTAGGTTTAGATGTTGGTGTTGATGTAAATGCTAAAAGAGATGATAAAATAGCTGCTACTGTTGCTGCTGATATTGCTCATCTTATTGACTTAGGAGTTGGTGTTGGTGCTGATATCAATTTAAAAAGAGATATTTCAGTATCTGCTGAAGTTATTGCTAAAATTGCTAAATTATTAGGTTTAGATGTTGGTGTTGATGCTGATGTTGCTCTTTAAATAGTAAAATCATGAGATTGATTTGTTTGTCAATAATAAGGTTTAGTTCATGGAGTATGATGTTTTTAGTCCGATACCCTCAATTTGTTAGATTTATTTATAGAAATATCGTTATTGTATGATTTGTTTCAAATATATTACCGCTTAAGAATTGAATGTCTGAAAAGTTTCAGATTTTTTTGAAACTCTAAAATTTCAGGTCATTCTGACCCTGGGCCACTTTTGTTATGAATTGTTGAGACAGCCCACTATCATTTTTAGGAAGACATGTTATTGATACGAATTTTCTCAGATAATTTGTTCCACCTAGTCCTTTTTCGGTACCGGATTTTATCCCCCAAATCTCCACACTAGATCGGAATTATATTTTTCGAAAAATTCAACAAAAGTCCGATCTCAATAATTCGTAAACAAGACCAACAATATGAATAATGCTATAAGAGAAACCAATTTCAGCCTATACACTTTGACAAACTAAACATCAGCCATGTCAAAAACAGCACATAATACTGCGGTCAACTCCTTCAACTCAAATCATTCATCATATGATGTTTTCCGACCATCATTCAATCCAATTTTAGTAAATCCTTTTCTTGTTGATTTGGGACTAGCTGAAGTTATAGGTGATAAATTTAAATTTAAAACAGACAAGAAGATAGTTGAAATTGCTTGTGGGACTGGGAAATTTACTAAAAACTTAATAGAGAATGGTTGGACAACCAATTTAACAGTAATTGAACCATCAAGTGGAATGTTAACAACATTTCAAAAAAATTTCCCACAAATTAAAAATGTTATTCAAGCATCAAGTTATGAAATTCCTTTACAAGATAACTCAGTAGACGCAGTTATAATAGCTCAAGGTTTCCATTGGTTTGCAGATGATGAAAGTTTAAAAGAAATTAATAGAATTTTAAAACCAGGTTCTAAATTAGGTTTAATTTGGCATTTTGATTATTGTTCACCTTCTCAAAATTCAAATGCTGAAGATAGTAAATTTTTTAATGATGGAAGTAGATATTTTAATAGTTTTGAAAAAATTGGAAATAATGAAAAATTATTTGAAAAATTTTTTGCAAATCAAAAATGGAATGAAGAAGTTACTAAATATATTTATGGTTTTGATGTAAATGTACCACAATATAGACATGGTAAATGGAGGAAAGTATTATTGGAGAGTAAATATTTCAAAAACGATACCAAAGATCTGTTTGCTTTGTATGATAGGTTGATTAGTAAAGAAGATGTTTGGAAATATTGGGAAACTAGAAGTTATATTACTGATTTATCTGATGAAAAGAAAGAAGAAATTAAATATAAATTATTTTCAATTATTGATGCAAATGTGAATGAGAATAGTTATGATCCAAACACAAAGTTATTGATCAAACCAATGGTTCTTCATGCAGTGGTCGTAACTGTAAATAAGTGATTGACTACACGAAAATCATACTCTATAATACAATATTTAATATAGTCTATAAATTACCCTATCCCTTTCTATTCACTTTTTCTTAGGTACCCCAGTTAACCAAACTTTGCTCAAATAATCAAAAAATTTAACACTTTCTTCATCAAATTCATAAAATTTCCCATTATCAGTTTCTTTATCTGCGGAATAACTTTCTATACTATCGTAAGCACAATAAAAATATCCAAAACATATATTATTCTTGACCCAACCCTTTTGTGGACCCCATTCAGTTATAAATTCAGTTCTTTCAGATCCAGAAGGTAAATCTTCATTGATTTCATCAATATCTTTTTTTCTTAGTTTCCAAGAACTTTTAAATTCTAATTCTGGTTCAGGGTCGATTTGACCTGGCTCTCTAAATCTAGGTAGGTCGGGAGGAATCAAAGCTGCTCTAATCTTTAATGGCGAATTAAACAAATCAACTAATTCATTGCTTTCAAATGCCGTGAATGGAAATTTAACTCTATCTCTATAATAACCATTTTTTTTACAATATCCAAATCCAGAATTAATCCATAATAATTTACCATCTCCATTAACATGTCCAGGATGAGTTGAACAAACTTCTCTACTCTTTGAGTTAGGATAAAATTTTCTTTCATGTATGGATGTCGCTTCACCTACTGATGCTGCTGAATAAGGGTTGAATTCGTAATTTTCATCACCAGCTGCTGATAATCCAATCCAATATAATTCTTTATCTCCCCATATTGAGGATTTTACGGGTTCTTGCCATAATGATAATGGAAACATCATTAATAATCCAGTAAAATGTTCTTTTTTGTTGAAAGCAACCACTCCAGCTTCTTGATAATGTCTCCAGCCAGTCATATATTTATTATTCAAAGTCTTTTCTGTAATTCGAGGGATATCAAATAAATTATCGATTGAATTTTCATTACTTGGGAATAATGTTGCAAAATAATTGGTTTCAATATAATCATTGTTATCTCTTAGTGAACGATCTTGAAAGAAATAAGTACCTGATTTTTGATACTCTTTGGATTCAAAAAATTCCATAGGAGGTACCAATGGGACAGTATCAGCGTCTAGTAATATAATTTCATTAAAAGTTGAAAATAATAATGCAAGTAACTTATTGGAATATCCAGGAAATGAATACTTAAAATTTCTCTTTATACAAGGGGCTAAATTAACAAAAGTTAAATCTTGTTTGGGGAATTCAGAACCAAATTCTTTAGATTGGTCTAATAAGTTGGTATCCTTTAATATCGGATTATCTTCAGCTAAATTTTCGGCCTGGAACGTTGTTTCAATGTCAACTACAGCTGCTTCTTCAATTGCTGTCAACCATTTCTTTGTGATGTCACCCTTGTGCATAATTTGTATTGGTAGTTTGTTGTTGAGAGCTCTCAACACTTTAATCAATCTTACCAAATCTCGTGAATGTCTTGTTGCTGCTGAGACTACAATTCCTTTTCCTTTTGAATTTTTATATATATAATCAATCGAATTTCTCGCATATACATCACTATTATACGAGTTATCTCCATCAAGTATTGGTGGTTTGTCAGTCAAAAATGGAAACAATTTATCGGTAAACTCATCATACACTTGAGCTTGAGTCGAATCTAGATCTTTATTGAAAAAACATTTACCATATAATCTTAACAAGGTTGTAGAATCTGCCATCTCCTGTAATATTGTCTGGGATTGTTCGATATGTTTGTTATATTCTTCTAAGATTGTATGGTTTTGAGATCTAGTCAATCGAAATTTATCCTTAGCATCCGGATTATTCTTTTCATATTTTTCACGTAATCTGTTGATTCTTTCCTTAAAAAAGGATTCCTTTTTATCTGAAGATTTATCGAATCTATTACTTGGTGAATTATATATAGTTAATTTCCAATCTGGATTAGTTGTGTTAAATTGATCGAATATTATATTACATTTTTCATCATTTGGCCTTGCTTTGATTTGATCAATATCTTCACCAAAATGATTAATGAATTGTTTGTAACCGGAATATAAGTAATTCGAGTAATGTAGTTGTTTCTTGATTTTTAAATCATGTTGTTTAAAAGATATTGAATCAAATCTTTCTGTATCTAATAATAAAAGTTTCAATTCTTTAAGTCCGATTGATGGATGTACTTTTAATATTGTGATCAGTATAATACATATTAAACCAACCAAGATTATAACTCTTCTTAGCGATAATCTCATTTGCCTCATTAACTCTATCTTAAACCATTTAGAATTAGATTGATAATGTTGATAATTTATTAAAATTCATTTGATGTTTAAACAATTAAACTCTAATGTATTCTCAACATTTTTTAGTTAACCATAAGCCATGTTTTTCGGGGAATAAAATTTTGAATAAAAATCTTGAATATTGAACAAATGAAGGATTACACGGACAACTAATCAATTAAGAGACCCATTCAACCTTAGAAAAATTACCCCAGCGACAAGGAGTTGTATTTTGGCTGCAAAAAACACTTTTAATATTTTAAAATTTTAAATCTGTGTCTTGCATCAACTTACATTAAAGTTTTAACTTTGAAACAAGCTTCTTTGAACACGGATATAATAGACTATATATATTTATATTCATATGTACAACTATCTTAACGAGCTTTACCCTCAGCTGCTTTTACATATATAATGTCACCATCCTCAACATAATAATCTTTACCCTTTTGTAATAATTTACCAGCAGCTTTTACACTAGCTTCATCACCATATTCAATTAAATCTTCATATTTTATTACTTGAGCCAAAATAAAAGTTCTTTCTAAATCAGTATGAATTGTACCAGCAGCTTGTGGGGCAGTGTACCATTTTCTAATTGTCCATTCTCTTACTTCATCTGGTCCACCTGTGAAAAATGATATTAAATCTAATTTTTGTCTCATTGCAACAATAATTTTTGGTAAAGCTGATTGAGCCCCAATTTCTTTACAATAAGCTTCTCTTTCTTCATCTGATCCCATTCCAGCTAATTTTTCTTCCAATGATACTGATACTGGAACTATTAAATCACCTGGTGAATTTGCATCAACCCATTCTTTAATTTTTAATAAATGCTTGTTTTTCTTTCTAATATAATCTTTTTCTGATAAGTTGATTAAATATATTACTGGTTTAGCAGTTAATAAAAGCATTTGATTTATAGCATCAACTTCTTTTGAAGTCCAAGTTTGATTGTAAACTCTTTTACCATCTTCCAATATTGATATAATTCTTTTAACTAATTCTGCTTCTTCCTTTTTTTGTTTAACTTCTAATGATTGACCACCTCTTTTTGTAATTTTTTCAATCCCTTCTAAATATTTGGTTGCAAATTCAATATCTTTTAATCTTAACTCATCTCTAACAATTTCTAAATCTGCTACTGGATTTACTTCATCATTGATGTGAATAATATCAGAGTCTTCAAAAGCTCTCGTCATTTGGAAAATTGCATCAACTGCTCTAATGTTAGCTAAGAAATTATTACCTAAACCTTCACCGGCATGAGCTCCCTTTGTTAAACCTGCAATATCATAAACGGTTAAAAATGCAGGAACTTCACTTTTTGGTTTATACAATTCACATAATTTATCAAATCTTTCACTAGGAACAATAACTCTTGCTTCTTCTGGTTCAATAGTTGCAAAAGGATAATTTGCTGGGTTACCTAAAGGACATCTTGTAATTGCTTGAAAAAAAGTTGATTTACCAACATTTGCTAATCCCACAATTCCTGATTTCAAATTGTTACCGGGTCTTCCTAGTAAAATTGGTTTTTCTTGAGCTCCTTTCTTCTTTGGTGGCATTGGTGTTGTGATAAAATCTATAATAAATGTTAACTTTAACAGATTTGAAATTTTTTTTTATTTTCTTCAACTGTTTTGTAAAATTTTTTTGAATCAACGCACTATTCAAAAGATCATATAGCATTACATCATACAATTTAACATCATAAACATTAATATGAACTCAAGGCTAATACTAAGACGATCTTTTAACATATCCGCAACGCTAAGTCAATCATCATGTAAAGCAGGAACACCATTAAACTTAAAAATATTCAAAAAAGGTGATGAACCGGTTGCATTAGAAGATAAAGAATATCCAGAATGGCTATGGACAATGATTGATCCAAAAGTCAATCTAGAGAATATTAAAAATGAGGATTTTTTAAGGTGGAGGAGAATAAAGCTACAGAAGGAGAATAATAAAGTTATAAGGAACAATAATTTCTTATCAAAAATGTAAATAGCAAGAAGCGTTCATATGTACATAAATAATAATGATATATTACCATGGATTAGATTCAATTTCTTCATCACCCCAATTCCTATGTAAAAGAGAGTTAGGCATTTGAACACTTTTGAATAATTCATCTCCTTTGAATTTTTCGTCTTTAACAGTCTTTGGTTTTAACTCATGTTGATTATTTTCAAGTTCATCATCATCGTCATCTTCTTCTTGCACTTCTTCAGCCTCATAATCATAAGTGTCATTGAGTCCCGCATTTTTATTTTCCGTTAGTAATTCATCAATATCGTCAACAACACTAATTGGTAATGATGGCTGATATTTTTTACTTCTTAAGACACTCACACCACCAATTCCAGCTCCATAACTATTAATTAACTCCGATGAGTTTGGCAATGCTATATTAAATATAAAATTTGGGTTAAGATAAACATATACTTCTTTTGTTAAATAAGTTGATTGTGTCATATAATGTTGAAAATTTTTATGAATTTGTTGTTCACCTTGCTCATTCATCAAAGACTTGATAAAATTGACAAGTTTTTTAGGTAATCTCGGTTCATCAACTTCATATTTGTATAATTTGTTTACAGTTTTAAAAATTTGATAATAATTCAAATAATCAAATTGATTTATTGTTTTGATTAAATTTTCTTCATCTGATAAGGATGACATACATTGTAACCATTGTAATAATTCTATAGTCGGTTGTAATTGATTTTTGCAAACATGATATAATGAATCATAATAAAATTCCAAGTTTTGAGGGTCTTTTTTCAGTAATGACTTATCATCACTTAATAAATTGTTAAGACTTATAATTACTAGCTGACTTAAGCCACCAATTTTTTCAGGTTTTTGAAATTTTAAGTTATGGGAGCGTAACCAATCTTCTATTGCCGATAAGTTAAGCCTAAGTTGAATAGCTTTTGATCTTGTACAATACTTGCTTTGACTTATGATGTTATTAAAAATTATACAATCGATGTAATAGAATACTAATGAAAAAGTTTGTACTCGAAATAAATTATCAACATTATGAATTTTTAGGACGTAATCTAATGCACCTAAAACTTGTATATATCTTATAGGTGAAGGTTTCATCAACTCATCTTGAGTTGGTGGATTTAATGTGTTTAAAATGTCATCAAAATTATTTGGATGTTTTTTGTTCTTCTTGAATAAATTCCAATCTTTTGCATATAATGTATTTGAAACATCTATTAAACTTGTGAAATTTAAAATACAGTCATTAACCAATAAGTTCAATCTCGAATTTATTGAAAATGATAAAGTTGCAATTAATGATTGTGCTAAATTGATTATTTCTTGTAAAAATCTTGGAAAGGCGGTATAAAATTTGTTTTTGATAAAATAAAAATGTAAATATTGTAATGATGATAACCAATAACTCAATAGCACTATATCTCCAGCTCCTTTTGCATTTTCTTCTTGTAATGCCATGTTGAAAGCTCCCGATTTTGTATTTGTCACAGTTCTTAAACGAGCTGTAAAACAGTCAAATAAGAAATCTGTTAATTCTTTTGACTCTACTTTCAAATGAGCATATCGTATTAATTGAAATACTATTGCAGCTGGCAATCTAGCATTATGTTGATAATTAGTATTTGATCTGAGATTAAAAATATAATCAATTAATGAAGGTATATCGCTATCTGTAAATTTAATATATTGCTCTGGTAATAATTTTTCATACTCAAAATCAGGTAATCTTGGTATCACAGGATCTTGAGCCAATATATATTCATCATCATTTTCATAAACATGTTCAACTTCATCTTCATCAATTTGTCCTGATAATGTCTGCATTTTAAACTTATTCGTTAGATCATCTTCAATCTCGTTAGGTATAAAAGTATTTGTTGTGAATATATCTTGTTCTTCTCCATTATTACTTGCATTTTTTAACACATTATGAGACTTAAAATAATCTATGATCTCTTGCTTTTCAGGATTTAACAACGTTATAGCATTTTTACCATCATCTTTTGGTGAAAAATATGGATCAGCTTGGTAATTGAGTAATAATTTTATTGTGTCTAATTGATTTAAATAAACTGCCCACATTAATGGAGTGTAGTTTATAATTGTATCAGCAACGTCAGGATCGGCATCATGACCTTCTAATAAGGAACTGACAATATCATCATTATTGAAACATATAGCATAAACCAATGGAGTAACTCCTGCTTCATTAGTTGGATACAATTTATTTACTAATTCTGGATTGGATTTTAGTATACTTTCTAGTGTGACAACATCTCCATCACATGAGCTTAATAGTAATTCAATTATAGATTTATCTTTTGATTCTTCTCCCTCTGAATCATCATTACTCGACGTTATAAGATTAGATTCCAATAATTGTAATGCTTTCTTTGATGTTATTATTTGATTTAATAAAGGATCTGAAAAATTAAGTATATTTGATTGAAATCCACTAATATTCGTCAAGGCAGACGGATCAGACCAAGAATTCATATGTGGATTGGTTTGTTATAATTGTGGTATTAGCCTGTATTGGGTGGTATTTTGTCAAACCTTTTTCAAGTTATGTATGGACTTGATTTCGCTCTTAATTCGTAGATTTCTACGGTTCTAAATTTTTACGATATATCACGATCACTATCAATTAATCAATAACTTTCATTCATAAATACAAAAATTAGAGTGATAAATGCTCATATAACAGTCACGTCTTATTTAAATATCAATACTCAAACACTAACATCTTCCCACACTCGCTTTCACAATTCACATTCAACATAGATTAAAATAATGTCCAAATCTATAAGACGAGCCATAATACCTTTAATCACCTTATTAATAATCTTAGGTATAACAATATTACAAAGGTCAAGACCGGATGATTCATTGTATCAAACTTCATCTGAAATTTTTGATTCAATAAGTCATTTTACGTTTACATCACCTGCCACTAATAACAGTCCACAATCAAAACAAAATATTCAAAATAATCTAGATAAATCAATAAGTAATTCTAAAGATTCTACAGATGAACAAGAAGAGCAACCATTAGATCCATGTACAGTGTTTAATCCCATATCAAAAGGTTTTATAGATCTTAGAGGTTTGTCATCTTTTGGAAATGAAAATAAACCATTACCTTGGAATTCAAAAGGATATGATTCAGGAAAAAATTATACTATAGGAATATGTTCAACTCCATTTAAAAAATTACATGATAATGACATTAAAGACAATTTAAATTCAAGTTTAGTTGGTGGGTATTACATGGAGAATAATAAATACATATCAATTGGACAATTTTCGACTCAACCAAAATTTAGAGGTAAAAAATTAACAATAACGTATGAAAATGGTTCATATTGTAATAATTTGTTTGATCAACGAGGTAACCCATTACAAAAATCAACAATTCTAACTTTTACATGTGACAGAGAAATGTCAGCAAAAGCTACAATATCATATATTGGGAATTTTAATGATTGTAATTATTTTTTTGAGGTTAAAAGTCATCATGCTTGTCCTACAGCTGCGAAAGCCAATAACACAGCTGCTGTTTGGATATTTTTATTCATTTTATTGGCTGCATTATTCGTTTATTTCAGTGGTGGGATATTATATAGACAAATGAGGAAAAATAATACTAGTAAAGTTTAAAATAATATATATTATTAATCATATATACTACTTGACACAATTGTTCCAAAATTTTCGGTTTCTGTTTTAATTTCACTTCTACCAACGATTTTACCACCAGTTTTAGCTAACCTTATGGATAATCCAACTTTACCTCCCCAAACATCTTTACCTAATAATTTTAAGGTATGAGAATTAGAATCATTTGCAACAAAATCTGATCCATCTAATGGCAACATATTCAATTGAGATCTTAATTTGTTCACTGCCCCTTCTAAAGAATCTGCTTGGATATATCCAGTTGAATCATTTGAATTAGGTAATTGATCAAATATTTCTGTAAAATTTGAATTGTATAAAGGATTGATAAAGTCTCCTGCAAATAAATACAAATCATCAATTTGATATTCATCTGACCATCCATCATCTGATGAATCTACATTTCCATCTTCGTCTAAATCTCTATTAGTGTATACTATTGTGTTTCCGAATCCACTTAATAAATCTTCTTCAACACTTGGTGCACTAAATGAAACATACACAACGCCAGTTCCATCAGGTTTTAACTCTTCCAAAGGAATTATAAAATCTTCTTGATATAAATCATTATCTGGTTGTGCAATCACTGATAAATCTTGCAATAAGATATTTGGTAAAGTATTATTTATATTATATTGTAAAACCAATTTTTGAGATTCAATAAAGAAATGTTTGATTACACTTACGACAATTTCATTTTCTTTATCTGTCAAATATATTGGAGTAGTGGATCTTGTGAGTTTACCATATGGTTCAATTTCAGGTATAGCTGATAATTCTTGAGCATATTCTTGGTGTTTTAAGAGTTCATTTGCATTCTCTGAAACTTCCTCCTTTTTAGGTTCTGGTTGTTCTATGTTTGATTCATTGCTTTCACGGTCTAATTTATTTAATTTTCTATTGTATTCGATTGATTTTAATTCTTCTTGAGAAATAGCTGGAATTTCTGATATATCAAATTTATCATTAAAATTTTGAGTATTCAAGTAGTTGATAAGCTTGTTTTCTAAAACATTCAAATCGTATTTGGAATCATTAACAATTAGGTCTTTTTTCTTCTTGTTTATGAAATTTAACGATATAGCTGCTCTATCTCTAACTTCATCATCAACATCGTTCAAACATCTAGTTAATAAGATAATGATATTTTTGGAAACATCTCCACCACAAACAGCAGCAAATTTGGCTAAGGAGATAACAGCTGAAGATCTAACAATTGAGTTCTCAAGAACTAATCGATTATAAATGTGTCTGATATAATATGACGGATTTGAAGTAGTTGGACCTTCATCTCCTAATAAATGTAATATACGAACTGATAATTCGGTGAATTCACAATCTTCAATGAATTCACAAAGATTCATTAAGATCAATTGTTTAGCTCCTTCATTTGGTAAAAATTTAATTAAATCAAATAATGCATCAACGATAGTTGTTTTCAATTCTAATGAACCATCATCTCTTAATAAATCTGTGAGGAATGAAACTAACTTTTTATGCTTGGATGGAAATTTTAAAGCTAGATTTTCAATAGCTTCAATGATTACAATTTTAAAATCCTCGGTAATTTCATCCATTAATGATGTCATCTTGGTAATTAATCTATCAACGCTTTCACCTGATCCATTATCAATAGTACCAGCTCCCATGGTTTTGAGAAGTGTCGTAATGGCCAATGTCGATATAGATCTATTTGAATCATTAATTAGACTTTCAAGTTCCAAATTAATTACCAATATTTTTTCTGGATGTTTGATAGAGATCTTGTTAATCAATCTAATAGCTGCAAATCGAGTAGCAGTTCTTGGGACACCTAATAACTTTTGCAATGTTGTAACAATTTGCATATATTGATCATCATTTAA
Source organism: Lodderomyces pseudojiufengensis (assembly GCF_024610245.1). Lineage (NCBI taxonomy): Eukaryota > Fungi > Ascomycota > Pichiomycetes > Serinales > Debaryomycetaceae > Lodderomyces > Lodderomyces pseudojiufengensis. The sequence continues at coordinate 878,759 of NW_026261523.1, forward strand.
CAAATATTGTAAATTGATTAAAGTCTTGCAAGCTTCCAACTCAACCATATCTGATTTATGTTTTAAGAATCCTGCTAATATGGGATATAAATGAGTAAATAAACCCTCATCATCAATTAAAATTTTGTTAATATATCTAATCAATTGAATAATTGATAATGAATTCTTCAATGAAGATCCCTCAGATAAGGAACTTATTAATTTCATCAACGACATTTTATCATGATTTCTCAATTGATAAATTAATCCCAAAGCATGATATTGATACATATACGAAGTGGAAGGTAAATTAGAAGTAGCATTTCCATAATATTCGTGTAATTGAAATTGATTTGGTGGGAATGACTTATATGATGATATAGTTTCTAAAGTTTCATTCCCAAATCTTTTAACAACATCCTTAGCATGCGGTAACAAGTTATATGATGAAATTAAAGCTGCTGAAGAAACTATTGGATTTTTATCAACAATTGCATTTTTAAACAATCTTTCAGCCGCTGTGACAGTAGTTGGGTCCAAGACTTTTGACAAAGTTCTAATGGCATTTGGTTTGTATACGGCATCATTACCTTGAATATCTTTCATTATTGATGAAGTAACCATTAAAATATCATCTGATGTTTGCGATAATTCTTTTATAGTTAAGTAAACCAATTGTCTCAATGATTCATCTTTATGTTGAAATAATTTTGATATAGAAAAGAATAATGTAGTTGACTCTTGAGCAGGAAATTCTTCACCATTATAAATTAATCTTAATAATTTTGCTAGTAATTGTCTACATTTTTTTGCATTGACAGGTGTAGCATTAAACTGTTGTAGACATTCCTGGAAAACTGCCATTTTGTCAGGCACACCAGACGTGCTGTATGCATCCTGTTTTTTGTAGGACAGTGTAGACATTAGTCAATTGGTGGTGTTGCTGAATGATTTTATTACGTGTTTTGATTCAAGTGGTTAATTTCGATTTTGGATGAAAAAATATATGTATAGATCGTGCACAACACAAATTTGTAAATTTTCAAAATTTATGTAACTTTTTAATATTACGAGATTGATTCAAGACCAACCCATATAATTACACACATAATAATCGAATGTTATCGTTCACTAGTTTCATAAGGCTGCAGCTTGCTCAACCCAGAATATTTAATGTTACACCAAAACTAATAGCTCCCACAATAGGCTCAGTATATCAACCATTCCGATCATTTAAAGTCAGAACTTCCGTGAAAAAATTTTGTAAAGATTGTTATTTAGTTAAAAGAAAAGGTAGAGTGTATGTTTATTGTAAATCAAATGGAAAACACAAACAGAGACAAGGTTGAGTTTAGGCATTCATTTCATTCATGTATATAAATTATTAATATATTATTCGTTTTGGAGTTTAGTTTTACTTCTATATGGTTGATTACCACTAAAGGATGACATTCTAGAATTTGAAAGCTGATCTTGACCAATTAATTTACTAGACAATGTTGAATATATTGCATCTTGCCAAATTTTGTTTACCTTCCCTGCAATTTCATTTTGTTTATCTCTCCATGCGGGAGCGTATTCTTCAAAAGTATTTGCATTGGAATCAGTTCTTTTCTTTCCTTTAATTACTTTAATTTCATTTTTATTTTCAATTCTATTCAAACTTCCAGCTACGGGATTCAAATTTCTTCTCACATTTAAGTATTCTCGATTTAATCTTTCGAATTCTGTACGTACTTGAATTGAATTTTGATGTGAATTTTGAACCATCAAAAGTAAACCATTTATATTCGTAGTTGAATTGTTATTGGAATTTGTAGTGTACCCTTCTTGAATATAATTCTCCGGTGTAACTGGGGTCATTGGACCAACACTAGAAGGTAATATATGCAGCAGACCATAAGAATTTGGGTAATTATGTGAAAACATTAAATTATTTAATGATAAGTTTGAAAAATTACACTTGTTCTGATTCATGTTTGTTACATCTAATAATGAACTTTCTCTCTGTAGCCATAATTTCTGCTGGGTCCTAGTCTCAATATTTTTCGTTTGATGTTGATCTGAGCTGTTACTTCGTAAAAATTCATTGAAATTATTAGTTCCATTTTTTAAATTACTAACAGGTTTAGTTTGTAAATGTGAATGTTGATGCTTTATTGGATTCTTTTGCATATATTGATTATTAGTTCTTTGTAAATTATTGAAAATAGTTTGATCTGGTTGATATGAATTTTTTTGTATTACATTTTGATTTGTTGTAACAGGTTGAGCTAAATTAGACTCCATAGGATTAGCTTTAAATGAAATACCACTTGTAGATTCCGGTAATGGTTCAGCGTACGCTTTTGAACTGATTGGTTCTATCTTTCGTACTACTCCTGTTGATTGAGACAATAAAAGGGATCCACCATATAAATTACTTTTAAAATCTTCAGCTGAACTTTGTACAGAAGAGACTAAATCTGGTCTCTTGGGTTCTTCTTTGTCAATGTTTTCTTGTAAAACTTCAAGTTTTGGTTTTTCTTGCTCAACAGCCGGATCTGGTAAGATTCTATTAATTTGTTCATATAAACTTGGAATATTTTGATCTGAATTCAGATGAGTGGTAGATATTGTTTCTTGACTATCAAATCTTTCCGGTACTGGTGCATCTGGCTCTTCATCTACATCTTCATAGTCTCTATCATCATCATTTAAATTCATTATCGCTTTACCTTTCCTTGCACTCGATTTTATTCCAACTGATGAAGTCAGACCAAATTGTTTAAGTGAAGTATTGGATTTATTAGATTTAATAGATTGATTGGATACTGTTTTAGTCAATGGTTGTAAGCCTGCTATTTTTGTGAAAGATTTGTTATTTCGCTTCAATGCAGCAGCTGTTTGTCTTCCTTTCATTAATCCATCGGTTGATTTCGATCTGTTAAGATTTGGCCGCGACAAATTAGTATTGGATGATGTTGATAATTTTACTAATTTATTATGAGATAAAGATCTATTATGAGTTTTAAGTCTTGGTGGAGGATGAGTTCTTTTACTACCATTATTTGAAATATTTGATGTGGAGACTGATCTTACTGAATTTTGTAATGAAGGTCGTAGATTTGTTGATGATTGATTTTTGTCTTTGCTTTTTGTTGAATTTGATGAGTCAGAATCAATCGAAGGTGACCTTGAAAGTTGTTCATTTTGATTTGATTCTTGCTCTGGGTTCATTGTTGTCTATTATGTACACTGTGATGTTGTTACATATATTTTATACTATCGGACTTTATAAATCTACTTTATCAATCCAAATCACGTGATTAAAACTCCATAATTTTTCAGAATGAACCATAATCAACAAGGTGTTTTCATAAAAATCATATATAAGCATTGTGGTGAACATTATTTGAAAAAAAATCAAGATTATAGTTTAAAACCTTTACTGGTTTGGTTTTAACATTCAAACGTTGCGGAGAAGATCAAACTATACAATTTTTACCATATTTATAAATATATCACTAAATACCTTCAAATTTTCCATAGAGTTTTTTGATAAAAAACATATGAGGAGTTGTTTTTTTCCATTATTAATTATTTATTAGATCAGTAGTCTAGCTTGCTGAACAAAAAAAGAATAAACTTCAAGATGTACGATTTCGTTTGCTATATCAGGCTGAGAACATAGGGAAAAAGTATCTTCGAAAAGTAAAACTCGACATAACAATTACACTTTCATCGAATTTACTTATCATTATATCGATTCTTTGATAGTTCTCATAGATTCAGCAATCAAGACACAGATTTCATGGATCAAGAATTTATAAAAGCCAAAACGTGTTTAGTATCTACAAATGTAACAACCGAGTAATATAGGATTTACAAATCATAAGCTATACACGGCTCCAAATATGAACAATGAATGCAGTAGTGAACTAATTCAATTTGAAAGATCCAACACGTGTAAATCAATGGAAATCAATATCATTGAATCGAGACTAATTAAAAAATTAATGGGCTAAAATTTTTTTAATTAAGGGGTTTTAGATTAAGTTACTTATTGTTTAAAGATTTCAAGATCCTACACATGGTGCAATTTCGTATACCATTATGATATATATATAGAAAATGAGTTCCTTATTTTCATTGAAATTTTCAATTGTCATTAAATTTCATTAGTCCAAACCAAATCAATTATGCAATTAATTCAATTTTTTGTTGTTTTTATTTTAGCATTTGGTTCTTTAGCTCATACCGTACCAGGTTTATCATCACTTAAAAGCCAGTATTTAGCTAAAAGGGAATTTAATGATGTTGCTGAAAATATCTTTAGAAATTTACCAAGAGAAGAAATTGATTTTATTAATTATCATTTACAAAATTTAACAAATTATAATAGCACTAAGTGTGATACATGTAAACATAGATTAAGATACGCGAGATCATTAGTTGATGAGTTGCCAGACAAACAACATTTGGTGGTATTAATGTTGTATAAATATTGTGTTAACACTAATTACAATTCAGCTTCATGTGGTTATAACGAATTCTTCATCAATACTGGGTCTTATAATAATGATTCATTTAATGATACACCAGATTCAAACATTGGAGCATTCACTAATGTTCATATCTTTGACAATGATTTTTTGAGAGTGATTAAAAATTTTGATATTGAAAGTGAAATTGATTTAGAATATTATTGTTTTTTCAAGGACAAAGAATCTTGTGATTTACCAGAAACTCCTGATGTTGAAGAACTATTTAATATTAGTAATTGGTGGCCAGCAAAGCAACCAAAGCATTATCAACAACCAATATATAAAAACAATTCTGAAAAATTCAACGTTATTCATGTTACAGATTTCCATATTCAACCAGCATATGAAACAGGTCAAGAAGCAAATTGTAGTAGTGTTCCGTGTGGTATCAAATGGTCTTATAGCAAGAAACTACCAGGTAAAGAATATAATTTCACTGAATATTATACAAATTTAAATCCAACTTTCAAAGACTTCAATTTTTCATTCTATCCTGATGCTCGTTATGATGATTTGGAATACATAAAAGGAGATTATTATGATTTTCCAAAATATAGAGGTTGGAACTTTGTTAACTCACCTGCTACTCCATTTGGTGCATATTTAAGTGATAGTCCTCCTTTGTTGATGAATTCTTCTTTAGCTCATATAAAGAAAATGAATCAAGAAAACAATTTAAACTTTGAATATGCTATTTTCACAGGAGATCTCTATAATCATGACTCAACGCATGGTTCACGAGAAGAAACTATTGCTGATGAAACTTTGGCTTTCAATTTGATGAAAGATTACTTTGGTAATATTACAGTGCTACCAAGTTTAGGAAACGTAAGTATCATTTTATTACTAACTCATGCACGTTGTTTTAAATTGTTGTGTCTTTACCGATTATAAGACATTAGATTGCTACCACATGAAAAATAAAATAATAACTTTTTTGCAAAATTTGACTTTTTTGCAAACATCAAACAGCACAATTTCAAAGAGCGATGAGTTTAGAGATTCAACAGTGTACTAACTCGAATTTTGCATGATGATTTCCCTTATTCTCAATTACCACCTCTTCATTTAAACAACGACACTGAGTCTGATCATTACCATTATAATGTGGAAAAGATGGCAGAGCTTTGGATCAATAATGAGTGGTTTGATAAAAAAGATGAAAATGATTTGAAAAGACACTATACAGGATTTTCATATGTCACCAAAAGAGGTTTGAAAGTCATTGCTTTAAACTCTAATGCTTATTATGATGGTAATTTATATGCTTTCTTAGATCAAACTACTAACCCAGATCTTTTTGGAAACTGGAAATTTTTAGTTGATGAATTAATAGAATCAGAATCAAAAGATCAAAGAGTTTGGATAATGTTCCATGTTCCACCAAACAATTTTGATGTTTTACCAATTGCTTCCCGAATATTCGGTACGATTGTTGAAAGATTCAGTCCATATACTATTTCAGCAATCTTTTCAGGTATGTATAATTTTGAAATTAATTTTTGAGTTTGAGTAACACACCCTTCCAGCACAAATCACTTTTACTAACTCCTTAAAAGGACATAGTCATAGAGATCAATTCCTGATTTTATACTCTGGGAATTCAACAGCCGATGAAGCTCAAGAAAAAGATGCTTTATTAGTAAATTATGTTTCACAATCAGTAACTCCTTTCACTTCATTCAATCCATCATGGAGATATTACGAAGTTGAAAATGAAAGTTTCAACATCATTAATTCAAACAATTATTATTTACAATTAAATGGAACATTTAATAATGGAGGTGAAGAACCAGAATGGGAGTTTGAGTATTCTGCTAGAGATCTCTATGATCCAGATCATACTTGGCCAACCAATGCTCCATTAAATGCTACTTTCTGGCATAGATATGTTGCTGCAAGATTATGGAATACTAGTGATACAGCCTTTAATCAAAAATTTATGGATTATAAATATAGAAAAAGTCCTTTGACTCCAGTATGTACTACTCCAAAGGAGAAGAAATTGGCTAGAGTCTGTTACAATGATAATAACTGCTTCTTGAACTTTTACTCAGACAACAATATTAAATGTCAAAAGGAGCCAATTAAATAAAAGAAATTGAGCTTTTAAAGCATATTGGAAATGGTTTATTTGTAGAAAATAAAATTGTGGATTTGAATCTAGATTTGGTTATTTACCTAGTGTTTGATATTTATAAAAATATACATTTAGTCTTATGCGTCTTGAACGATCTTTTCACAATCTAATTACTACCATTCTTCTCAAAAAATGAGTCCTTCTAAGAGCTTTGATTTGAATGGATAAATCCTATTCATAGCAATTTTTGATTGGATTATATGATAACAATTGTACATTCCCAGTATAATCACGAACTTCGACTTCTTTTTTCGAACTTGGAAAGTACAAACTTTCAACTTCTTTTTTCGAACTTGGAAAGTACAAACTTTCAACTTTAGCCGAGTCTTCAACATATAAAATACTTCAAATATTATGTACTATTATTGATTTCGCAGATGTAGCGTTTCTAAATGTTGATTTTCAACTCGACTTAGTCATTTTAATGAATTTTTCATGTTAAGTAATATAAGAACATTCAATGAAGTGAAAAATCAAAACACACCAAATATATTAATAATTTACAAGAAATCCTAATTAATAATAAAGAAGATTAAAATTTTTATACTTATTGCCAAATGAAATAGCAGTTAGTATACGAGAGTATAAAGCATAATTTTACAATAAACGGCGTGATCAAACTTTCCAAAAGCGGTTATATATCAGAGAAGAGGCAGAGTTTTTAAATTCGGTTGTTAAGTCCAGTTTCGAGTATATCTAGTTGCAACAAAGTTGTTTCAAATTTTATTAGGTGGGCTATGAACAGTTCAGGACCTACGATAGATTAACCTATTTAAAGCTAGCATCTTCTGTTTTTTTATCATCCACTTCACCATAGTCGATTTCAGTCAAGTGTTCATGACTTGCATCCTTCTTACCGTTTACAAAAGCCAATGAATTATCCCGTTGTCCAATGCTGACAACATTTGGTTCACCAGTATATTGAATTGGATGTTGGTCGATCCACTCCAAGGTATATTTTGTATCATCAAAAACTACTGACTCCCAAGGTATTGGAATTGGACCATCGTAATCAGAAGCATTATTTAATTGTTGTTGTTGATCTTGTTGTTGTTGATCTTGTTGTTGTTGATCTTGTTGTTGTTGTTCTTGTTGTTGTTGATCTTGTTGTTGTTGATCTTGTTGTTGTTGATCTTGTTGTTGTTGTTCTTGTTGTTGTTGATCTTGTTGTTGTTGATCTTGTTGTTGTTGATCTTGTTGTTGTTGTTCTTGTTGTTGTTGATCTTGTTGTTGTTGATCTTGTTGTTGTTGATCTTGTTGTTGTTGTTCTTGTTGTTGTTGATCTTGTTGTTGTTGATCTTGTTGTTGTTGATCTTGTTGTTGTTGATCTTGCTGTTGATCTTGTTGTTTAATGCTGTTATTAACACTTGTGCCAGACTCATTTTCGGTTAAAGATACTTTTTGTAATATATTTGATATGTCAGATCCAGTAGTTGGTGTTGGTGCAACAATTTCTCTTCTTTCATTTGATGCTCCTTCAGTTTGGCTACCATCAAGGATTTGATTGTTAGATGTTTCGGTGTATTTCTGATCTGACATGCTGTTTAAAGTTTATAATATGTATAATATGAATATTATGGATGTACTACGTGAATAGTATGAAAAATGATAACAGTTGTTATTAAGAACAATTATGATGAGTAATATAAATATTATAACCAAGATGAAAATTGTGATATAGATAGTTGATGTATAAAAATTAGATGTGCATCCAATGAAAAGTATAGCTAATGATAGCTAGTTACTAGTATAATTTTCAATATATAAATGAAAAAGTTATGATAACATAGTTTTGGGTTATTATGAAGTACTTTTATAGCTTATTTATCGTCTATTTTGAAACGCGTATTGACTATATTTTAAAATAAATTTATATATTTAATTAATATTATTTAATTAGTTTCACTTCAAAATGATTGAGTTATTTAATATAAACTTTTGTATAGCAAGGTAGTAGGATAGACAAGTAACTTTACAAATTAGGTAATTATTTTATCCAAATAAAGAGCTAAAAGTGGAGATTATAAAAGCGTTGTCAAGTACTCTATAGTTAAGTTGTTTCAGATTTTATTAGGCTGCAAAAAAATCTTAGAGAGAAAAAAAAAATAAGAACACAAAACTTTAATAAAATTTATTTATCAGACTAATATGCATATTATACCAATTAATTAAAACATAATATAATAATTGACCATTACCATTTATAGATTTAACTGAGTTCAAACGTATTAATTAGATTACTTATATTCTATATAAGCTTCTGTTCTTGTAGTATCTTCTATTTGTGATTAATAGATAAGGTACAAAAAGAATCACTTACTAAATTTTTACAATCGGAACCATTAAATTATTAAAACCATGCGAATTAATTGAAAACCAATCATTTCTGATACATTAAATAGCAAAAATGTTTAGTGCGTGCAAATGTAAAGAACAGCACTGAGCTTATTGTCATGTTTTCTTTACAGTTTAGACTCATGAGTGCAATATATTTCCAAGCACTGCTTCTTTTTATTGTCAAGTTTGTCCTTAAGGTGGGGTTACCAGGTCTAGCAATTCTTTTTTATATAATTAGAGAGCTATTTTTTTCATTTAAGAATTACATCTTGTTACCAGATTTAAAATAAGAATTCGAGCAAAGGTTATTTTAGTTTTATTCTTGCAATAATAATCAGTTTGACAACAAAACTTTGGAGACATGAAAAGCTGTGAATAAATCTCCAACAAACATTGGTTCAATACAAGTACCTGATGCTGTAAATGAAGCTTTCCTTTCCAATTATCTCGTTGGTGCCAGGAACGCTAAAAAAATATATATAAAATTGAATTAAAGGAAAGTAATAAGTTTAATTTTCGTGGAAAAATTTTTCGAGGTCACCGTTGGCTGTTTGAGAGCTGAATCCCTGTATCTCTTCAAATATCTATTTACCACTGTAAGTGTAAAGTTTTGATATATTCAAATACCTTTAAATTAATCACCATGGAAATATCGCTATCTATAATGGTTTGAAACGAGTGATAACTATATTTGATAATTTTAAACTAATGGAATAAGTAGGGCTCATTCATTTAAATTAATCCTTTTCTACAGAAATGTAGTTAAGCTATTCATTCCATTTATGTTGTTAAAGTGAAACAAATTGTTTTTAGTCTATACATTTAAAACATCTTGAAGTAAACGTGATACTCTAATCAGTAAATTAGTGCGTTGTAAATCTTTAACCTAAACTATGTGGTTCATTGATCATTGCAGCAGCTTAAATCCTCTCCCTTATTGTTGGCTCATATCAGCCATTGGATTAAAAGTAGTAGGTGCATCAAAAGTAGGATCTTTTGAAGGTATATAAACACTTGAACTTTCACCTCTAAAACTTCCATTATTTGATCCACCTCTACCTCTGCCTCTTCCACCTCTAAAATTACCTCTACCACCTCTAAATCCATTGCCTCTTCCTCTTCCACCTCTAAAACCTCGATCATAAACTTGTCCATTAGCTTGTGCAGCCGCAGCTTCTTGAGCAGCTTGTCCACCATGTTTACCTCTTCCAAATTGTCTTCCTTCTCTGAAACCTGGATCTAGATCTATCGATATATTATGACCATCCAAAACCGTTGATTGTAAATATTTCATTGCATTTAAAGAACCTTCTTCAGTTTTGAAAATTACAAAACAAAATCCACAAGGAGTTAATTTATTTCTATCCAATCCCATTATAATTTTTTCAATTGGTCCACATTTCATAAATAATTCATGAATTTGTTCTTCTGTTGTGAAATGAGATAGATTTCCAACATAAACTGTACGTGATGTAATAGCTCGCTCGAGTTCTCCATAATTATTACGAGCTTTTCGTATTAGATAAGCTGATGGTTTATCTAGTCTTTCTGCTGAGTTTTTAAATGTATTATCTAGTATATCCATGAAGTTGTAATGATGTATAGAATCATGTAATTCAAAAGAAAAAATTATTTTTGGTCTACTTAATATTGATTCACCTTATCGTCAATGTTAAGTTCATTAGGATTTAAAACAGGAATAAGAGCACAATATAATGTTCTGGATAATCCTACATTCGTATCTGAACCTTGGGCTATATACCCTGCAAAACATAAAAGTGGAAGAATAGTATCTGTTTTCATATTTGATAAAACTAAATTTGAATCTCAAGTTCAAAGAATAAGTCAAACAACAAATCCTAAAAAGATTATAAAAGAATGTTATGAATTAATTAAATCAGAAGTAAATCAATTGAGTAAATTAAAACATCCACAAATTTTAACAATTTATGAAGTATTAGAAGAAACTAAAACAAAATTTTTATTTGTAAGTGAATCAATTGGAAATAATTTAATTACAGCCGGGAATTTGGATTCTTTATCAATTCAAAAGGGATTATTACAATGTGCAAAAGGATTACAATTCTTACATAGTAATAATATTATACATTTAAATATTCAACCATCATCTATATTCATCAACAATCAAGGGGATTGGAAATTAGCAGGTTTTAAATTTTTACAAAATTTAAATGAAATATCACCACAAGAAAGAGATTCATTTTTTATATCAAATTCAACCGTACCATTTGCGAATTTAAATTTAAGTTTTACATCGCCTGAATTAATTGAGTCTGGAAGGTTAGAAAATACAACAGATGTTTGGTCTTTTGGAATGTTAATTTATTTTTTATATAATCATGAATTTTTAATAAATGCAGATGATTTACAAGAATACAAACAAGAATTTAAAAAATTTGAAAGAAAATTTTATAATCATAAACCAACTGAATTAAAATATATTTTAAAAGATGTACCTGAAAAATTATTTATCCTTTTTCCTAAAATATTAGCAAGATATCCATATGATAGATTAACTTTGGATCAATTTATTGATTCTGATTTTTTTAATGGAAGTATTATAAAAGCAATGTGGTTTATTGATGAATTTTCTACAAAGACTATAAATGAAAAAATTGTCTTTTTAAAAGGACTTCTTGATGATGATGCTACTTTGATAAATCAATTCCCACCAGCTTTTAAATCACTGAAATTGTTGCCTTTACTTATAGGTGTACTTATAAATGAGTTGACAGTATTGGATGAATCTGTGGTTATAGATCCTAATGTTGATGAATTAATTTGTCTTTCATTGGAGATTATTTTATTAATTTCCAAGTCATTATCAGCATTAACATTTCAAGATAGAGTGTTTAACGTATTATTTAAAGATAATACTACATTTACGGAAAAAGTGTATGATGTTATTTTCAAAGATGAAAAAGTTAAGAAGCTAAAAACTTTCACTAAATTAATAAATGCATCAGTAAAGACAAGATTAGTTTTAATAAATAACTTACCTGTATTACAAGAAAAATCAAATGACAAATTATTCACAGGATTTATAAAAAGTATACTAGATCTTGTATTTACATTATCACCAAAAGAACAAGATCAAAAAGATATTCAAATTCAATTACAAGAAACATTTTTAACAAGTCTACCTAATTTTGTCAATAAATTTGAATTTCCATACATAAAGAATACATTATTCCCATTACTTTGTAAGATATTCCAATCCACAACGGTATACTCAACAAAATTAAAAATTATAGATACATTTGATGCATTTATTGATAAAAAAGTGATTGATAGAATTATAATAGAAGAACAATTACTAGTAGTAACAAAGACTATCAAAAATAAAGATCAAGATATAATCATAAAATTATTAACGCTTTTTGAAAAAATCATAACTAGTGAACATGTAAATCTAGATTTGAAAACATCGATTGAATTGCTATTACCACAATGTTTTTTATTTGCTTTTAATTGTGAATGTGATCAAAAAGAATTCAAGAATTTTATATCTATTATAAATAAAATACAAAAACAATTAGTTGAAAAGAAGTTACTGCAATTACCAACTATAAGTCCAACATCAAAAAATGGCACAAGTAATAATTTTGATACTTTATTACAATCACAAACTATAAAGCAACCTGAAAAAGAAGAACAAGCTCCAAAATCAAAAGTATTACAACCAACAACAAAAGCTTCACAACCAACTTCAAAAGTATTACAACCATCGAAACCCAAACCAAAGTTAACCTCAACACTAACACCAACATCTAGAGCTACATCAAATCAACCACATAGACAACCATTAACATCCCACAAACCAACCTCTACGTTATCATTTGGAGCAACAAATTCTAACACCAACAACAATAATTTATTAAATAATTTAAAAAGTACATTTGAACAAAATAATTATAAACATAATGAAGATGAATTTGATGATTTTCAACTGGCTGCTAATAATATAAAAAATGATAATTTTAATAGAATGAAAAATTTACCAATAACTCCTACAAATCCAACCCCAGCATCTAATAGTTCAATGATGATGAATTATAAACTGAATGTAAATAATGTAAATTATCCACCTGGATTCAACACTGTATTATCTCCCAAGGGAAATCAAACTCAACATTCAACTACTTCAAATTACCAAAATAATAACAATAACAATAACAACACCAATATTAATTCTGATTTATTAGATTTACTTTAATGCATTATTCATTATGAAATGATTAATTTATATTGACTTTGCTCTATGTCGACTGATTCGATTGTATCTTACGAATTATACATATCCACTTACATTTTTGAAATTAAATTGGGAAAATCAAAAAACATTACACAAAAGCTCTAGCATAATTGTGTTTCAGATTTAATAGTAATTGACATAGAATCACTACAATAGAACTGCATCAATCATTGAATTAGATAAGAATACGTTTAAACATGCCAATTCTTATGATTACCGAGAACTCACGAAGCTAAATGTATGATTGTTCTATTTTCTCACTCTTTTTTGTATGGTGCCACAATCTATTTACGCATTCAAGATCTGAAGAGGTTTATTAGACTACATATATTTTTAAGATAATTGATTTCATAAACTTGTGATTTGATGGCTGTTGTAATCTACAGGCTGAAAGTAGTGTATGACTTTTACACAATTTATATATTTTGCCATTAACATTCCTGCCTTTTCACAAATCTCACCTGTATCTATGAATGTTTCAAAGCTGCTGCAAATTTTTGTAAATATTAGCACATTTTTGTTTCATATCTTTGAATATAGTGGCGTGAGATGATAGATTAATTTTGCAACAAGAGAATAAAATTCACTTTCAAACTTTGCAGAATTATGAAGTGTTGTATATTTGAATGATTGAAGAGTATAACTTTAGGTTGAAACTTATTTGGAGTTTTTGATTCTCGTGCAAAGGGGAATTGTATTTACATGAAGAGATTGGAAGAAAAGCAAGAGACACTATCTTGCATAGGATAGGTGACACATGTTTATGATTTTTCAACTTGTTAGATTATAAAGATCTTTTATTCTATCTTACAAAAGATCGAAGTTAACAACATCAGGCAATCAAATGATTCATGAATTTTGTATGAAGAATTAAACCAAAAAAAGTCAAACGCTACCAATCAGTCAATGCGCTTTTAAAACCGAAATTCGGTTAATAAATTTTCATTTTTCTATGTATCGTTTAGCTCGTATAAAATATTAAACATCGAAAATAGAAGAGGGAAAAATAACCTCCGTGAGCTACCAAAAATCTTGCGCCAACGTGACTTTTTAACCTCGAATGAAAAAACTAGTTGCGTTTTAAAAAAAGGTAACTCCATACTTGGACCAAAGTCAATCACAACCCAAGTAACTGAATCCCTCTACTTTATCTATTGATATATTACTTACGTTAGCATGAAGAGTCATAACTGCATTGACAAAAAAGCCAGACAGCGTCCAGCACTGCCAGATGTTGAAAGTTTTACGAAGTGCAATCATTATTAGTGATAAGAAAATTAAAGTTCTTCGGCCGCAACACGCGTACGTCACCCTCGAAGTTTGATTTCCGACGGAGGTCAATTTTCCACCTTCTCGAAAATAGAATAAAAAGAATCTGGAAACGATGCATTAAATAAACTTAAACGAGATTTTGCTATAATGACAAAAAAAAAAGAAACTAAAGACACAGGATTGTTTTGACAGGATTTAGTTAACTAAGGTATTTAGGAAGTGGGAATAATGACCCAATCGTATTGAATCGTTCAATAGCAGTAGAGATTAAGGGGTTGTATAGTGTAATTGGCCGTGACAAAACTCTCATCGTTTATGCACTTCTTATTGCTAATATATAGTGCAATGAATCAATGTGTGTTTTAAATCATTCCACTAATAAAATTATTTTAACGAGATTTATTTATTTTTATTCAAAATCATTTTTAAATATCAACTATAAATTATCATTTTCTTTTATTATTTAAGATTCAAGGATATATCAATTCTGTCTTCTCAACCATCATCTCATTTCATACCCTAGCTTTTGCTCAGTTATACTCATTTTTCAATCACTGCAACAACCACGGCAAACTAATTTTTCACCAACTAATTCCATCGTTTAATTGCTTATACTTTAATTTTAAACCACGTTTTTACAAAGAACCCCATAAACTAAACTAAAAAGATGGATATTGTATTAGAAATCTGTGATTATTATATGTTTGATAGAATATATGGAACATTGTTACCAAAAGGTGGAACTATTGATCAATTTATATCAAATTTACCAATAATAAATCAATTATCATCTTATTTACAATTACCAAAATCACCTATAATAACTTATAATGGATTTAATTCTACAAACACTATAACTAATCAAATAAATTTTAATACAACAAATTTAAATTTTACAACTTTATTTACATATATTTTACAAAAATTATCAAATTATCAAAATAAATGTGATATATATGGTTTGAAACCAAATTTCCTACCATCTGGTGATTATTTCCATTCATCATTTTTAGAAAGATCAAATATTTTAAGAGAATCATTAAGTATATTAATTGTAACAACAATTTTTGGTTGGGTATTGTACTTTATAACAGCTTATTTAAGTTATTTATTTGTATTTGATAAAAAAATTTTTAATCATCCAAGATATTTAAAAAATCAAATGTCTTTAGAAATTGAAAGAGCTGTTACTGCTATACCTATTATGGTTGCTTTAACAAATCCCTTTTTTTTATTAGAATTAAATGGTTTTTCAAAATTATATATGAATATAAATGATTCAACTGGAGGTTGGAAATTTTTATTTGCTCAAATTCCAATGTTCATATTATTTACTGATTGTTTAATTTATTTTATTCATAGATGGTTACATTGGCCTTCAGTTTATAAAAGATTACATAAACCTCATCATAAATGGATTGTTTGTACTCCTTTTGCTTCTCATGCTTTTCATCCAATAGATGGTTGGGCTCAAAGTTTACCTTATCATATTTATCCATTATTATTTCCATTACATAAAGTATTATATTTATTTTTATTTACATTTGTTAATTTTTGGACTGTTATGATTCATGATGGTAATTATATGAGTAATGATCCAGTTGTAAATGGTACTGCTTGTCATACTGTTCATCATTTATATTTTAATTATAATTATGGACAATTTACTACTTTATGGGATAGAATTGGTAATAGTTATAGAAGACCTGATGATTCATTTTTTATAAAAGATAATAATGATTTAAATACTAAAAAAATGTGGAAAAATCAAGTTGTTCAAATGGAAGAAATTAGAGGTGAATTAGAAGGAAAAGTTGATGATAGAGAATATGTTGAAGAATAAAAGAATTTGGAAACTTCATTTCGATACCATTTTGACTATTTTATAAAGACAGTTTTGTTTTATCTTTAAGTTTATAAATTTATATACCTTTTTTTTTCTTTTAATAAACCTTTTTTAATATCTTTGGAAATTGGATACTAAATACTCTTCAATTTCGAAGCTAAACTTTGAACTTACTTGTGAATTTTATATTATAATCCTGCTTTCTTTCAAGTGCTCAAATGATTATCAATCACTCAATAAAACCGTAATAGCTGAAGATTAGAGTTAGAAAGGGTTCGTCCCATCTCAGATCTAAGTGTAGATAAATTCCATATAGCACTATTATCAAAGTTGCTAGATCTCCTCGCAAATTTAAACGAGGCCAATGTAAACTCTAGTATATTCGAGTTTGATTGATACTAAGCTTTTTCAAGTCATTTAGCATAAGTAATAGTATAGTTCGAAAATAATGTCTTACAATTTACTCAAACAAACATAAGATTGTTCTTGAAGCCTTAGAGATAAAATCAGTTTCTAATCAATGTTTTCTATCTAGTTCAAACAAACCAAACACGTCAGGGATAACTATTACACATTTTAAAATTTGGCTCACAATTTTTTTATTGTATTACGTATTCAATAACTTTAAAGTTTTGAATTTTCCTCTTGTTTCAGATTTTACCAAATTGCACAACATTTTAAAGTTAATTGTATCAAGACTAAAAAGAAACTTCATTTAAAAATTTATTCACTACATTTCAGTCGATTTGTCATCAAACAAATTCGTTTTGCATATTTCCACTTACTGAATCTACTTGAAAGGTAATCAATCTTGATACTGATCTTGATAAAGATCTTCAATCATCACAATGACCCATGCATTATCTCATTTGAAATTAAGTACATCGGAACGAGTATCTCTTTCAAAATCCGTTTTTTATTAAATTAGTAGCCTTGGTTGCTTTCAATAAGTAATACACTCATTTTAATGAGGAAACAACTTTAAGTAATGATCAATGTAATTTGTCTTCTTTAAGTTTTAGTCTTCATCATAGCATCTAAAAGCCCCTTAATATTTTTTCATTTTTTTTTTTTTAACTTTAAATTATGCAAAAAACAACAATGTCATCAGTTGAAAAGTATATACCATTACCTCAATCAGCAGGATATGGAGTTTTAATGGGATTTGGAGCAGTATTAGCAATTGGAATGTGTTTGACTACGTTTATGTTAAGAAGATATAATAAAGAGATCATAACATCAGAAGAATTTGCAACTGCAGGTAGATCAGTTAAAACTGGATTAATCTCAGCTGCTGTGGTCTCTTCATGGACGTGGACTGCCACGTTATTGACAAGTACAACTCAGTGCTTCTTGAATGCTGTCTTTGGAGCGTTATCTTACGGTCGCCTCGGAAATGCTGGAAGCTTTATTTTGAAGTGATAAGGATGATCATGAGAAACTCTTTAAAAGAACTCAGCACGTTTATTTGTTACCAATGTTGAAATAGTGTACTTTGTATTGCAAGTTTTAAGTGTTTTGTTTGCGTAGTTCTAGCGTCTCACTGAGTAATATCAAGGTTGTAGTATACTCCTCACTATTTATTGCTTGTTATTAGCATTTAAAATTTTAGATTCCGCATCGATTATCTATTAGCATCCGTATTATTAAATGCCATTTTGCTAATGCTGGATGCTAGTCCAACCTATTGAACAATTAATTACGGTTTAAACTCATAAGAAATTGAGTTCTCTGACATAGGTGAGTTGTTTTGTGTTTCACACGACCTATTAAAACTAGGTGAAACTGAAAAATGTGCCAAACTGAAATACAATGAAAGCTGGAAGATTGAGTACACAGTAAATGAAAAATTACTAGATTTCTACGACTCTATTTTTTTATCGCTACAATCAATGAGTTTGCTTTACATATTGCTGCATACGTTATTCACTGAGTGTAATGATAGATATTGAGGTAGATTTTGGTAAAGGCTCTCAACCATCATCTAATCCATGAATTATCTCATTTTTAAAATAAAAACATCTGAATGAATCAGTTTAGACATTCTTTGATCTAGCAATGGTTACGCTGAAACAAAAATGCTCCATGGGCCGAATGAGTTTAGAAAAAAAGATTGTGTTTTTCAAATGGCGTAAAAAAGATAAGATCTAATGGTGTGATTCTATATAATATTTTTTAGTTTCGTCTAACGTATAGAACATACAACTTGAGGCGGTTAAGATTTCTGAAAAGAAACTTATTACCAAATTTAATCATCTTTGAACTACATACAACCCTTTTAGATCTGGTAGATCTGACTTGATCTTTATTGATAAGAAATAAAACGGTACATTATTATCGTCAATTTTAAACTTTATGAAATACGAGGTAGAACATACTTTATTATTAGGAGATATTAAAGTTTGCATGCAGTAAATTAAAATATACGGCGCGCGGGCCATAATTAATTTTATTTTTTAGTATTTTGTGTATAATTGATAATGATTGTGCCTTGATTTTTAAATCAATAATATTTCAGATCTTTTTGATCTTTGATTCTTGATCTTTGGTACTTGATCTTTCTTCAATAAACATCCTCGATTATGTATTAGATTGTAACCATTCATTCGGGCCATTCTTGTTAAAAAAGTCTTGTCTTATGAGATAAAATAGTTAAATTATCATAACTTTTGACCTTGAATTTGTAACAGTATGTAAATCAAACAGATTTTTTAATATGATCAATTCACTACTACAAGTTTTTGAGAAAGATATTTGAGTACCTTGAGGATAATCGAGTAACTAAGATTAAATACTGAATGAACGGATCAATCAATTCTGATGGGACTTGAAATTGTACCTGTTCTATTAGGCTGAAGAATCAATAATATATAGGTTTGTCTTTCTAAAAATTGAAGAAAACACTGGCAAGATATAGGCATAATTAGGGCCCAATTACGAGTGATTTGAGAAATCTTTGTAATCTGCTAAATCCATTCGCATGTGTTTTTTTTATCAAGTTTGTAATCGTTTTTCTCTTGTCAAATCTGAAACTCAAAAAAGTTGTTACAGATTTGATTTGAGCTCTTTGATAAATTTAAACTTTTCAAAATGGTTTGATTCAAAAGCATGATTAGAAGAATCATCTCAAGCCTGAATCAGGAATGAATAAGGCGGTTAATTTTCTACGAATTACCACATATGAGACGGAATTTTAGAATGAATAAACTCTATTGTTTTATTTTGACGAATGGATAACAATAGAGAACAAAGAAAGCTAATAATTAAATTACTCCATTTACAGGGTGAAAATTATTACGTATTGCGTTGATATGTAGTAATATTTTTCATGCATGGAAGGCACCTTACACTCCTGAATTTTTTGATCTCTTTTAGGAAATGAACTGTCTCCAAAGTTCGTCACCAGTCGACTGATACATGTTTGTACTAATTTGCAATTCAGATTGATCTAAAGTAATTTCGTTGATAAGGCGAATTAAATTATTTTTAGACTCAAAGTGATGTAATCTGATAGTCTGATTTATTAGAAAAGATTTAAAACAGCACAAAATCTGGGATCACATAACACAAAATCTATGATGTTTCAAATTGCCGGCTAACGGGCTTAATCCTGATAAGAAAGGTTACTTAGTTTCTTATCGGTGAAAAACCTTTAAATAAAGGAAGAGATTTAACCAATGAATTTAATTATTTTTACTTCCCAATCATACTAAGTAGTGTTAATAATTCCGTTTTTTGACATTTTGAAACGTATGTTTTGAATTTTTGAGCTGATTTATGAAACATAATTTATAACAAATGAGATATTGTCATAGATCAATATATTTCACCGTTTTCAATATTGTAATTAACCATAGTTGAAAATCTTATTGTAAGACATAATAATACATCTCATCAAACTCCACAAAATTGGAATCAGATTAGGTTAAGACATTAACCTGTAAAATTTATTGCACTGATTAACTGGTGTTATCGCACGACTCACTAATGACTTACCTTTGACTACTAATTTAACTGATAAGCTAAAACCTTACTATTATTAATATCGATTGTTTTTTCAGATAAGATAATGAAAAAATATTTTAATACTTGATACATTTAAGAAAAAAAAAAAAAAAAAAATTACGTAAGCCAATTATCAATTTTGCAACTTAAAATTTTTCACAAAACAATCAATTGTACTTGTAAGATAACGAAATGTATTTACAAAATGATTATAAAAATAAGTAAAAAGAACCCTATGTTTCAACTCAGTTTATTTATCATCAATAAACTATTCCCTTCATCATTGTCAATCAATCAACTATTCCCCTCATAATCATCAAACAATCAAACAATCATGTCATCAGTTGAAAAATATATACCATTACCTCAATCAGCAGGTTATGGAGTTTTAATGGGATTTGGAGCAGTTTTTGCAATTGGAATGTGTTTGACTACATTTATGTTAAGAAGATACAACAAAGAGATCATAACATCAGAAGAATTTGCAACAGCAGGTAGATCGGTTAAAACTGGATTAATCTCAGCAGCAGTAGTATCATCATGGACGTGGGCAGCCACGCTCTTGACATCAACAACTCAGTGCTTCTTGAACGGAGTCTTTGGAGCGTTATCATACAGTCTTGGAGCAACGGTTCAAATAACCTTGTTTTCATGTATTGCAATCAAGGCTAAATTACGCGCACCAGCCGCGCGTACTTATTTGGAAATTGTTAGAGCAAGATATGGTACAACAACTCATATTGTCTATATTTTTTGGGGTTTATGTACAAATATATTAGTAACAGCTATGTTATTAACTGGAGGATCAGCTGCTGTTAATGATTTGACTGGTATGCACCCAGTGGCAGCATGTTTATTGATTGGATTATCACCAACTATTTATTCAATTTTTGGTGGTTTAAAAGCTACCATATTAACTGATTATGCACACACATTAATTATGCTAGTTATTATTTTAATATTTGCTTTCAGTACTTGGGCAACAAATTCAAAATTAGGTTCTCCTGGAGTTGTTTATGATATTATAAAAGAATTAGGTAAAACTCATCCGGTTGAAGGTAATGCTGAAGGTTCTTATTTAACAATGCATTCAAGATCTGCAGGTATTTTCTTTGTTATTAATATTGTTGGTAATTTTGGTACTGTGTTTTTAGATAATGGTTATTTCAATAAAGCATTTGCAGCTAATCCAGGTTCTGCTTATAAAGGTTATATTTTAGGTTCAATTGCTTGGTTTCAAGTTCCTTGTATTACAAGTCTTACTATGGGTTTTGCTGCTTTAGCTTTACAATATACTGAACATTGGCCAATGGGTAGATCATTAACAAATGATGAAGTTGCTGCTGGTTTAGTTTTACCAACTGCTAGTGTTGCATTAATGGGACAAGCTGGTGGAGTTTTAAGTTTAATTATGATTTATATGGCTGTTACTTCAGCAATGTCATCTGAATTAATTGCTGTATCAACTATTTTCACTTATGATGTTTATAGAACTTATTTCAATCCAAAAGCTGATGGTAAAAAATTAATTTGGATCTCACATGTTGGTTGTGGTGTATTTGCTTATGTTATGGCTGGTTTTGCAATTGGACTTTATTATGCAAATGTTTCAATGGGATTTTTATATGAATTAATGGGTATAATAATTGGTGGTGCTGTTTTTAGTTTAGCAATGACTATTTTAAGTGCAAAACAAAATTGGGCTGCTGCTACTTTTACTCCTCCAATTGCTACTGCATTAGCTATTATGACTTGGTTAGTTGTTTGTAAAACTAAATTTGGTTCTATTACTTATGATAATTTATTCAAAGATGAAGCTATGTTATCTGGTAATGTTGTTGCATTGTTATTTCCATTAATAACAGTTCCTTTATTTACAATAATTTTTAAACCACAAAATTTTGATTGGAAAATTTTAAATTATAAAATTACAAGAGTTAGTGAAGAAGAAGAATTATTAGAAGCTACAAAATCAGAAAATTATAATGATGATGAAAAATTAAATCCTGTTAAATCTCAAATTTCAATGATTGCAAGTGAATTAGCTGAAATGGAAAGACCACAATATACTGAAGAACAAACAATTTTAAGAAAAGCATTTAAAAGATGTTCAATTTTTTGTCTTTCTATGACTTTAATTTTATTAGTTATATGGCCAATGCCAATGTATGGAAGTAAATATATTTTCAGCAAGAAATTTTTTACAGGTTGGATCTCAGTATTTATGATTTGGATATTTTATACATGTTTTCAAGTTATTGTATTTCCAGTATGGGAAAGCAGAGGAAGTATTGCAAGTACTGCAAGAGGTGTTTATTGGGATTTAACTGGTCAAACTTATAAATTAAGAGCTTGGCAAGAAAGTCATCCAGATAAATTGCATGCTGTTAGATCTCAAATTCGTGCTCAATTATCAAATCCTCAAGTTGTTGATGGTAAATCTGTTGAAACTGAATATCCAAATATTGATGATGAATTGGAAAAGAAATAATAAGCAGGTCTTAGTTAATATTTTATTTTTGAGTGTATAGTACATATATATGATAAAGTGTGTTTATTAGGAAATTTTTTAATGATATAAATTTATAAAATTTACTATGGAGCGAAAATTTTGTTTTGTGTTCAATTTCTGATTTGTGTGATGTTTCAGATTCTATTGTAGGATAGCTACCATATTTCAGTTTTTTTTAGCTACCACAGAATTCATAAAATAGTATAGGATTACTATAAAAGTATAGAATCTTATTAGCTTGTGCCATCTAATACTTAGATGACCTTCGTTACTAGTTAGTATATAACTGTCTATTTTATAGCTTTATGTAATTAAATTAATAAATGAAGAATAAAGAAAAAAAAAAAAATCATTAATATAAAAATGAAGTAAACTAATTAAATTGTATCGTTTTTTTTTTTTTTTTTTAGTATTAATTGTTTATTAGATCAGTAGTTTAGCTTGCTAAACAGTAAAAGAATAAACTTTAACTAATAATTTCTATATACTTGTTTTGTAATATAATCTTGAAATAGCAATTATGGATCACCATTTAAAAACCTCTGCATTTTTTTTATATATTTTTCATTTTTTAACTATATTGTCTTTTAAAGTGTTCATGATTTCATTTCGATAAAGTATTTAAACTGAATCAAGATGTAGGAATACCGGTATCCATTTGTTAATTTCGTTTTATAGAGATATAATGGATTTTAAATTCATTCACTTGTTTGTGTTGTAATTTGCTCCTACAATACAACATCTATCTAGTGTATAAAACACCTAAATATAAACCTTGAAAGTTTTTTTTTTTTTTTCAAAATCAATTATTTATCAAAAGTTCAAAAACATAGCCTTTTACCAGAAAAAAAATAATTGATAGTAGTCTAGTGTCAAAAGTTTGGCATACGAAGTGGAATTTAATCAAAATCTAATTTTAACCATGACAAAATCAGATGTTTTTTGCCACGTCGTATATTACTTTTTTTTATAACTTGAAGCTTCAATCTGGCCAAATTTAGATTGGATTTAGTTCATATTTGAAACCTTCAAATCAATATAGAGTCTAAAACTAATTGATATGGTTGACGGATATGTACAAGTCTTCTATCCTGAACTTATTTGTACAGTTTGGAACTAATAAGATGCGTCAATTAAAGTTATAGGGCCATGCATTGATTTGCAACTTCATTATTCGTAATTCGAACCAGCCGTACATGGTCGTCAGTGATGCTTGCCATTTTTCACTTGGTCTAGCTTTATTTTCTTCTTCTAAGCATCTATTTCATTAAATTATTCACAGTTATTTTAATCAAGACGGAATTGACCGATAAGAGTTGCTACCAAATTTAAAATTATAATAAAATTTTATTTCGTTATTTAGGGCCATTTATTATCGCCTCGGAGCGACAGGTCCAATAATAAAAAATTACTTAAATGGAATTATGATAAGAACCTTCCATAAAAATGCCCAACTAAATACATTTACATCATCGTAATTACATATCACTCTCCATCTCAGTGAAGTGTGAAAACTAACCTTTCATAACAACTACAAAGATAGCTCGATACTAGTAGTATCAGTTGACCCTTAAGATTAATTGTTCTCGTACTATGAAGCCATGGTGAATTTCGCAGTAAGTTAACTTTAATAGATCATTCTTGTTATAATATACATCGTAAATATATTCTACTAAGTTAATGTACATTTACTTAAATATTTAAAATAATAATCGTTATCGAGATCAATAATAAATTTTTCAATTTTTTTTTTAAATTTTTCATTATAAAGTTATTTTGTTATCATTTATCTTAATTTATCGTATATACCCATTGTAACTTTATTTCTTTATATATACTTGTAAATACCCATTTGTCTTTTAAAGCTCTATGCTTTGATTTCAAATCGAATCTTCCATTTCTACATTTCAAAATTTTCCAACAAATCAATCAACAATCAATCATAACTCATCATGTCTACAAATACTATCGGTTGGACAATTGATGATTGGAAAAATTTACATTTCAATTCAACACCAGATAAATCATTTCAAATTTTATTAAATTTATTAAATTCACAACAAATAGCACCAAAAGATCCTGCTTGGATTTCATTAGCTTCAGAAGAAAATTTAAAACATCAATGGGATTTTTTACAATCAAAATCAAATAAAACAAAATTACCATTATATGGTGTACCTATTGCAGTAAAAGATAATATAGATGTTAAAGGATTTGAAACTACTGCTGCATGCCCTTCTTATTCATATAAACCAGAAAATGATGCAACAACAGTAAAATTATTAAGAGATTCAGGTGCAATAATTATTGGAAAAACTAATTTAGATCAATTTGCAACTGGATTAGTAGGTACTAGATCTCCATATGGAATAACTCCAAATACTTTTAATTCAAAATATGTTAGTGGTGGATCATCAGCAGGTTCAGCTTCAGTTGTTGCAAGAGGTATAGTTCCAGTTTCATTAGGTACTGATACTGCAGGTTCAGGTAGAGTACCAGCTGCTCTTAATAATATAATAGGTTTAAAACCAACAAAGGGAGTATTTTCATGTAATGGAGTTGTACCAGCTTGTAAATCATTAGATTGTGTTTCCATTTTTGCATTAAATTTACAAGATGCTCAATTAACATTTAATATCATGGCTCAAGAAGATGGTGATAATGATGAATATTCAAGACCAATGCCTATAAATCCATTACTTAAATTTTCAAAAAAACCAAAAATTGCAATTCCTTCAAATTTAATATGGTGTGGAGAAACTGAAAATCCTACTTTATATAATAAAGCAGTTGAAATATTAAGTGATAAAGTTGGAGCCGAATTAATTTCATTAGATATTGAACCATTACTTGATTTAGCTAAATGTTTGTATGAAGGACCTTGGGTAACAGAAAGATATGTTGCAGTAAAAGATTTCCTAGCAACAAATCCACCATCAAAAGATTTAGATCCAACTGTATTAAAAATTATAAAGGGAGGAGAAAATTATTCAGCAGCTTCATGTTTTCAATATGAATATAAAAGACAGGGTATACTACAAAAAGTTAAAAAATTATTAAAAGATATTGATGTGATTGTTGTACCTACAGCTCCTTTAAATCCAACTATTGAACAAGTTCAAAAAGAACCAATTAAAATAAATTCATGTCAAGGAACTTATACAAATTTTGTTAATTTAGCAGATATGTCAGCATTAGCTATTCCAGCAGGATTTAGAAAAGATGGTCAACCATTTGGAATTACTTTATTATCTCATAAATTTAATGATTATGCATTATTGGAATTAGCAAGTCGATATTTAAAACCTTATGCTGAGACAGTACCTCATTTTTATGGATCATTGAAAAATAAATTAATTGATTCAACTATTCATGATGAATTAAATTCTAATGTACCTTCAAAAACTCCACAAGAACAAATCAAATTAGCTGTTGTTGGTGCTCATCTAAAAGGATTTCAATTACATTGGCAATTAGAAGCTGTTGATGCAAGATTTGTTGAATCTACTACTACTTCATCTAATTATAAATTATATGCATTACCTAAGACTGGACCAGTTGCAAAACCAGGTTTAAGAAGAGTTTCAGAAGGTGGGGAAAAAATAGCTATAGAAATATATTCAATACCGAAAGAAAAATTTGGTCAATTCATAAGTTATGTACCTGAACCATTGGGGATTGGATCAGCTGAAACATCTTCAGGTGAATGGGTTAAATCTTTTATTTGTGAAGAATCAGGTTATAATCTTCCAGGAACAGTTGATATTACATCTTTTGGAGGTTGGAAAAATTATCAAGAACATTTAACAATTGAAAACAAAAAGCATAAAAAGCCATTTAATTCAGTACTTGTTGCCAATAGAGGTGAAATTGCCGTAAGAATCATCAAAACTTTGAAAAAATTAGGTATCAAATCAATAGCCATTTATTCAGATCCAGATAAATATGCTCAACATTCATTATTAGCTGATGTTGCTATTCCATTACATGGAACAACTGCTGCTCAAACATATATTGATATTGATAAAGTCATAAAAGCTGCTAAAGATTCAGGTGCAGAAGCTATTATACCAGGTTATGGATTTTTATCAGAAAATGCTGATTTCTCAGATCGTTGTGGAAAAGAAGGAATTGTTTTTGTTGGACCATCTGGAGATGCAATTAGAAAATTAGGTTTAAAACATTCAGCTAGAGAAATTGCTGAAAAAGCAGGTGTTCCATTAGTTCCAGGATCAGGATTAGTTAAAGATGCTAAAGAAGCAAAAGAAATTGCAGCTAAATTAGAATATCCAATTATGGTTAAATCTACTGCAGGTGGTGGTGGTATTGGATTACAAAAAGTTGATTCCGAAAAAGATATAGAAAGAGTTTTTCAAACTGTTCAACATCAAGGATTATCATATTTTGGAGATTCAGGAGTATTTTTAGAAAGATTTGTTGAAAATGCAAGACATGTTGAAATTCAAATGTTAGGGGATGGTTTTGGAAATGCTATAGCAGTTGGAGAAAGAGATTGTTCATTACAAAGAAGAAATCAAAAAATTATTGAAGAAACTCCTGCACCTGATTTACCTGAATCAACAAGACAAAAAATGAGAAAAGCAGCTGAAAGTTTAGGTTCATCAATGCATTATAAATGTGCTGGTACAGTTGAATATATTTATGATCCAAAAAGAGATGAATTTTATTTTTTAGAAGTTAATGCAAGATTACAAGTTGAACATCCAATAACAGAAATGGTAACTGGTTTAGATTTAGTAGAATGGATGCTTTTAATTGCTGCTAATACTCCACCAGATTTTAATCAAAAAATTGAAATTAAAGGTGCATCAATGGAAGCAAGATTATATGCTGAAAATCCAGTAAAAGATTTTATGCCATCACCAGGTCAATTAACTGAAGTAAAATTTCCTAAATGGGCTAGAATAGATACTTGGGTTGAAAAAGGTACTGTTGTTTCTGCTGAATATGATCCAACTTTAGCTAAAATTATTGTTCATGGTAAAGATAGAAATGATGCTTTGAAAAAATTACGTCAAGCATTAGATGAAACTGTTGTTTATGGTTGTATTACAAATGTTGATTATCTTAGATCAATTGCAAATTCAAAAATGTTTGAAGAAGCTAAAGTTGCAACTAAAGTATTAGATTCATATGATTATAAACCTCATGCTATTGAAATTTTAAATCCAGGTGCTTATACTACAGTTCAAGATTATCCAGGTAGAAAAGGTCATTGGAATGTTGGTGTTCCACCTTCAGGTTGTATGGATCAATATTCATTTAGAATAGCTAATAGAATAGTTGGTAATGATAGTTCAGCTCCAGGTATTGAAATTACATTAAATGGTCCAAAATTATTATTTCATCAAGAATGTGTTATAGCAGTAACTGGTGGTAAAGCTCCAATTGAAGTTAATGGTGAAAAAACAAATCAATGGGAACCAATTAATATTAAAAGTGGTGATAAATTATCTATTGGTAAATTAGAAACTGGTTGTCGTGCTTATTTAGCTATTAGAGGTGGAATTGATGTTATTGAATATTTAGGTTCAAGATCAACTTTTGCATTAGGTAATTTAGGTGGTTATAATGGTAGAGTATTAAAATTAGGTGATGTTTTATTTTTAGGTCAACCAGAAATTTCAAGTTGTACAATTCCAAGTCCAATTTCAGCACCAACTAAAATTCCATCAAGTTTAATTCCAAATTATGAACATAAAATATGGCAAGTAGGTGTTACTTGTGGACCTCATGGATCACCTGATTTTTTCAAACCTGAATCAGTTGATGAATTTTTTAAATCTACTTGGAAAGTTCATTATAATTCAAATAGATTTGGTGTTAGATTAATTGGTCCAAAACCAAAATGGGCAAGATCAGATGGTGGAGAAGCTGGTTTACATCCTTCAAATACTCATGATTATGTGTATTCAATGGGTGCAGTTAATTTTACAGGAGATGAACCAGTTATATTAACTTGTGATGGTCCAAGTTTAGGTGGATTTGTTTGTGAAGCTGTTGTTGCTGAATCTGAATTATGGAAAATTGGTCAAGTTAAACCAGGTGAATCTATACAATTTATTCCAATAACTTATGAAACTGCTAAACAATTAAAAGCACAACAAGAAGAAGATATCAAAACATTAAAGGGAGATTTACCCAATTTAGAAGGCAAAGCATTAAATAAACCTGAAAATCCAATACTTTATCAATTAAAAGTTTCTGAAAATGCTCCAACTGTTACTTATCGTCAAGCTGGTGATAGATATATTTTAGTTGAATATGGAGATAATATTCTTGATTTAAATAAAGCTTATAGAATTCATAAATTAGTTGAAATGGTAAAAGAATTTAAACCAAAGGGAATATATGAATTATCACCTGGTGTTAGATCAGTTTTAGTTGAATATACTGATGATATTAGTCAAAAAGAAGCTTTAAATATATTAGTATCATATGAAAAAGAAATTGCATTTGTTAATAAATGGGAAGTTAAATCAAGAATTATTAAATTACCAATGGCATTTGAAGATAAAAAGACATTAGATGCTGTAAAAAGATATCAAGAAACTATTAGAAGTGAAGCTCCTTGGTTACCAAATAATGTTGATTTTATTGCAAATATTAATGGAATTACAAGAAATGATGTTAAAGATATGTTATATACTGCTAGATTTTTAGTATTAGGATTAGGTGATGTATTTTTAGGAGCTCCATGTGCTGTTCCATTAGATCCAAGACATAGATTTTTAGGTACTAAATATAATCCTTCAAGAACTTTTACACCAAATGGTACTGTTGGAATTGGTGGTAATTATATGTGTATATATACAATGGAATCTCCAGGTGGTTATCAATTAGTTGGTAGAACAATTCCAATATGGGATAAATTAACAATAGCAGATCATTCACAAGATTCAAAACATCCTTGGTTATTATCACCATTTGATCAAATTGAATTTTATCCAGTAAATGAAGAAGAAATTGATAAATTTTCGGAAGAAATGAATGCAGGTAAATTTAAAGTTGAAATTATAGATTCTATATTTGATCATGGAAAATATTTACAATGGATTCAAGAAAATTCAGAATCAATTGAATCATTTAAAAAATCTCAAATTGGTGATAAATTAGAAGAATTTAATAAATTAATTCAAATTTCAAATTCTGAATTAGAACAAAATGGTTCAAAAATTCAAGAAATTGAAAAATTTGATGATAATGCTGAAATGGTTTATTCTGAATATTCAGGTAGATTTTGGAAATCTTTAGTTTCAGTTGGTGATAAAGTTGAATTAAATCAACCTTTAATTGTTGTTGAAGCTATGAAAACTGAAATGGTTGTTAATGCTCCAAGAGAAGGAAAAGTTGTTAAAATATATCATAAAAATGGTGATATGGTTGATGCAGGTGATTTGGTTGTAGTTTTAGAGTAAAATTATGATTATAGACAATATGTATATTAGAAAGTATAGAGTGTAATGAATTTGGAAATTTTAAGTTTAATGATTTCTAGAATGTTTAATCTTCAAACAGCTTCAGTCAAGATTGAAAGTTTTGCATTGATGATGGATAGAACTTATCATTAGTTTCTGATCACCAATTCACTGTAGAATTGTATAGATTCTTCATCTAAATTGAATAAAGTAATAAATCGCGTAAATATAAAAAAATTAATATTTATCAAAACTACAAATATTTACAACCAACTTAATTTAACGACCAACCCAATACAAACAATGTCATTAGCAGATCAGAAACAAATATCAGCTGCATCACTACAGCCGGAATTATGGACTTCATCATCCAATGATGCATTAAAATGTTTTATAACAAATGAAGAAGAAGCAATAAAATTTCAACCAATTTTTACATATCCAATATTTGGAGATTCAGAAACCATATATGGTTATAAAGATTTACAAATTTTTTTATGTTTTGATCATTTTACATTTAAACCATTTTTAAATATTAAATATTTGGAAAAATTAAATGATTCTGATTTAATTGATATAAAATCAACAATTGGAAAATATTTACCTGATTCTACTATTTTTAAAGATGAAATAAAATGGGTTGATTCAATAAAGGAAGAAAAACAAAATTATAAAATACCGGGAAATAAGGTTGATGAATTTAAAATAGATAATATTGAATATGAAATTTATAAAATAGATTTATCTTCACCTGAAGGATTGGAATTACATAAAAGATTACAAATATTAGTACTTTTATATATTGAAGCTGGTTCATTTATTGATTCAGAAGATAAATTATGGGATTTATATGTATTTTATGAAAAACCTCAAGGAGAAAAAGAACCTTCTATAGTTGGTTTCACAACAGCTTATAATTATTGGACATATCCAGGAGCTTTAAAATTTGATGAAGGTATAAAAGAAACAAGAATTAAAATATCACAATTTATAATATTACCAATGTATCAAAATAAAGGATTAGGACAAATTTTTTATACTCATTTATGTGATAATATATGGTTAAAAGATTCAAATATTATAGAAATAGTTGTTGAAGATCCAAATGAACAATTTGATGATTTAAGAGATAAAGCAGATTTAAAAAGATTATCAAATTTAAATTTTGATTTTAGTAAAGTTATACCAAATAATATTGATTTGAATTGGGTAAATAAAACAAAAAAAGATTTAAAATTTGAAAATAGACAATTTTCAAGATTATTAGAAATTATATTACTTTATAAATTAAAACATACAAAAGATGTTTCAAAATCAGATGTTAGAAAATTTATAAAACAAAGATTATATAAAAAGAATAAAGAAGGTTTAGATAATTTAGATGAAAATAATAGAAAAGACAAATTACAAACTGCTTATCAAAATTTAGAAGATGATTATTATAGAATATTAGGTGATATAAATTTACCTGCGAAAAGAAAAAGAGAAGATTAATTGGAAAGCATTTGGATAGTTTATTTGGATAAATCTCTGACTTTATAATAAAAGAAATGAAATGTTATGAAAATTGAATGAAAATATTTGATTAACTTTGTTCTCAAATCCTGAAATTTTGATTTACACTTAGTAAACGAGTGAACATCATTTCATGGAAAATATCAATTTTCCAAATGTCTACTTTGACCTAGAAGATTCTTCCTCGACTGGCCATATAGCTGCTTTCCTCTTTTGATTTGTTGATTCTTTTCTCAACTTTCACCATTTTATTCTTGCTTTTTCAAATATTTGAACCTTTTTATTTGTATGAGGTCTGTGTTTTAACTTTTCCAAATCTATAGTTGAAACCAACAAGATTTTGTTATTACAATCCAAGTTCCTCTCTAATCCTTTAATATTAGTCTGCGATTTACTAGGCTAATACATATAGTTCATAAATCAAATGAGATTTTGAGCTGTTGCTCGTTGTTTCACTCTTTAATGTCTTGCACATTCAATTGCATCATCAAATGGATGATAGACCAATCAAGCATATGACTTATCCAAAAATATTGAGACTACGAACTGATATGTCTTTTTATTCCCATTTTATGAGAATCATACGTCTCTGGTTGAAGTAACTAAAATAGAATTCTGTCAAGATTTCGTGATAGATCAATTCTATGATTTAAACTTCATTTACCACATATCGAATGTTGTTATCCATTACTAGATGATATAGATTAGTAATGACCTCTTGTTCAGAAGTACAAGAATCAAACTTTAAACTCTGATGAATGATCTGATAAAAATAAAGTAGTAGAATGACTGATGATGTTCAATCAATGATGTCAATGACGTCATTTTGATAAAATAGAAATTAAAATATTATTACGAGTTTTAAAATAATTATCGTAAATTTTTACTATTATGTCATTTGGATTATTCTAAATCGAAATTGAAGTCAAGTTTATCCTTCGAAACACAACACTCATAGGACCGTTTTGACTGAATCAGTTACTTGCTTGATGAAGATGGAGATACGACGTTGAAGTGAGTCTACTTTATTCTCTATATTTACAATTTATATAGCGCTAACTGAGATATTGAGAGATAGAAATCGATTACCAATTATAGTCGAAAATTATCCGTAAAAGTAACACAGTTTCAAAAGTATTATTCATTTTCATCAAAATGCAATGCAATCTGAGTTGAATAATTTCCAAAGGATTCGTATCAGATATAGATCTAAGTGAAAATTTGAACGCTTAAAAATTTGCAATACTCAGACCAATTCTAAGACAAAATTACAATTAAAGTTTTATTCTATCAAACATTTACATACGGCACACATTGATTTGAAACTTCATCAATTGATTAAAAATTGAAATTATTGATATTGTGGTTATGTTCATTAGATTAACCAGCACTATTAAACTGTTGTTAGTGCTACCAATCTCTACTAAATAGAATTAAGCAATTTCATTCACTAAATAGGAAATATAATAAACATTACACAAAAATAGTACATTCGTAGTAGAGTAGTGGTAATAAAGTTTAGATTTCGTAGTAATTAGACTGATGATGGAAGTAACAATATCCCTTCTTCTTCTATTTAACTAAGTATTGTGTAATTTAATTAAGAAACTTTTTAAGTGGTAATAATTTTTCAATTCTTCTTCTATTTTAAATTTTAATTTTAATAATTGCTATCATTCATTCTTTTTAATACTAAAACCTAAAATTCTAAATAAAAATTGGTTTAATTTATAAACAATTTTAATTCCACAATTTCAATTTCACTTCATTTTTTCACGACTTATAAATTTTTAAATTTTTCATACTTTTTATCTTCAATTGACTTTTTGAATCTAAATTAAATCAATTAAAATATATCAAAAATGCATAGAACTTATTCATTAAGATCATCAAAAGCTCCAACTGCTTCACAATTACAATCACCACCTCCACCACCATCATCAACAAAAAATAGATTTTTTGGATCTGGTGGTTTATCATCATCAATTAGAAAAGCAGCAGCAGGAGCAACTGGTCCAGAATTATCAAGAAAATTAACTCAATTTATTAAAATAGAAAAAAATTTTATGAGATCAGTTGAAGTTACTTCAAGAGAAAGAAAAGATATTGCAAAACAATTAAGTGCTTGGGGTGAAGGTAATGATGATGATGTTAGTGATGTTACTGATAAATTAGGTGTTTTAATTTATGAAATTGGTGAATTAGAAGATCAATATATTGATAAATATGATCAATATAGAATTACTTTAAAATCAATTAGAGATATTGAAGGTTCAGTTCAACCATCAAGAGAAAGAAAACAAAAAATTACTGATGAAATTGCTCATTTAAAATATAAAGATCCCCAATCTCCAAAAATTCCAGTTTTAGAACAAGAATTAGTTAGAGCTGAAGCTGAATCATTAGTTGCTGAAGCTCAATTATCAAATATTACAAGAGAACAATTAAAAGCTGCTTTTAATTATCAATTTGATGCAACAAGAGAATTAGCTGAAAAATATGCTTTAATTGCTGGTTATGGTAAAGCTTTATTAGAATTATTAGATGATTCTGCTGTTACTCCAGGTGAAACAAGACCAGCTTATGATGGTTATGAAGCTTCAAAACAAATCATTATAGATGCTGAAAATGCTTTAGCTAATTGGACTTTAGATTCTGCTGTTGTAAAACCAACTTTATCATTACATCATGAATATGATGAAGATGAAGAAGAACCACAAATTGATGATGCTGCTCAACATGAATTTAATAAACATGATGATGTTCATCAAATTCATCAAGATGGTCATCAAACTCAATCACACGTTTAAGAAACTGATTTGTTAAAATAATAAATTTGAATAACTATGAATAAGAAGTTAATTGAGTTAAATCAATTGAAATGGTAAATAATTACAACTTCCTGCCACTGGTTACTTCAACTTAAATTCTTCTCATTATTCATTCAAATTTTCAAAAATTACTGTTTCATTGTTTGGTTTGCTTTTCAAAAATTTACTACTACTACAACTACTAGTTTAATATATTTACTTACTTTTTAATCTTATATTTTTAATAATTATTATTAATATTGAATGTACTACTATTGTTATTAAAATAATTGATTCTTGATTGTCCTCTCTTTAATCTTCTGTGCAATTAGATTAGATAGATGTCAAATGGTTTAATAGCAATTTCGTTATTGGAAAAAACGGTTATCTTAACCATACTTTATGCAAAAGCAATAATAATATTATTGTATCACAAAGAAATGATTCAAGACTACATATAAATATTTTGGCTGCAAAAATTAGAAAAATTGTGATCTTAAGCATGTCAAGATTTATAATTAATTTTGTATTATACGATATGAACTAAAAACACATTCTTCTCAAATAAAACTCTACTCTTAATTAACCAGTTTCTAATTTATTTCAGTCAGAAATCAATTGTCTTGAATTAATTTCAAATGAACTATCACTTTGTTGATCAGAACTTCTTCTTTCTCCTCTACTTTCTTCTCTACTAACTTGTCTTCTTCCTTCTATACTTTCTCTTGTATCTTCACCACCACCATTTTCTTCTCTATTTTCATCTCTATTTTCATCTCTACTTTCATCACTACTTTCATCTTCATCATCATTAATTTTTAAAGTTAATTCAATATTTTCAGGTTTTAATAACTCAAATTTTTTAGTTTCTGAATTTTCTAAATTTTGATTTTTAATATCAACATTTAAAATAGTTTTATTTAATAATATTAAAATTGTAGAAAATGAATGAATAGCAATTTTTTTATTATTTATTGGGTTTGTATTTGGTTGTGATGATGATGATGGTGGAGGAACTAATTGATTAAAATTTAATTTATATTGTTTTGAATTTGTTGATTCTTCTTCATTAGTGGTTGTAAATGTATTTAATTCAATCGATTTTTCCATAAAATAATTTATAAAATTTTTTAATCTCTTGTGGTTTTGAGAATTATTTATCGATTCATTATTAGACATTAATAAATCTTGTTGAGATTGATTGGGGGATGATTTTCTTAATTCAAATTCTAAATCTTGTAAATTTTCATCAAAATTTAAATCAGGATGAGGAATTTCTTCGTTTTGTTGTTCCTGGTTGTCACCAAAATCCATGTCTATATCTCTTTGATTTTCATCATCATTTTCATTAAAAATTCTTGATTGTTCAATTTGTAAAAATTCAATATTTCTTGCTTGTTCACTTTCTTCATTTGCCATACTTTCAGTTAATTGATTAATTTCTTGAATTCTTGATTGTTGAGAAAAATGATCTGATATTGATCTATTATTTAATGTAAGGGATTGATTAAATAATTGATTAATTTCTTCTATTCTATTTATTGGTTGATGATCTATTTGAATTGATTGATTTCTTAATTGTATCATATTTGTTTGATAATCCCGATTATTTTCAATTATTGTTGAAGTTGGTAATGATATTGGATCATCTATTATTAATCTTCTATTTGTTAAACTTGAAATTCTAGTAGTTGTTGTAGTTTCTTGGTTATTTCTTCTTTGTTGTTGTTGTTGTTGACCTTGTTGTTGTTGACGTTGCAGTTGTGTAGCTTCACCAGAAATAACATGAAAACTTTCATCACTTTCACCATCATCACCTTGATGCTGTGGTTGTCTTTGATCATTTTCTTCTTCATGATTTTCAAAATCTACATCCATATTCATATCCATTACATCATTATCAAATTCATTATTATCAATCAATGAACGTCTTTGACTTTGTGAAGCATCAATTTGCTGGTTTTCTTCATTTTCATTTAAATATTCTTCAATAACATCTAACTCATGATTATTTCTTCTTCTTCTTCTTCTTTCATCAATTTGTAATTCATCATTAATATTAAATTGAATATTTGATAATTCATCATTATTCTCATTTAAATTTCTACCATTTAAAATTTCATCATCATCAATTTGATTTAATTCAATTGGAGAATTTAAGAAATTATCAACTTCTCTGTTTTCTTGTTCACTTAATGATAATGCAAAAGTTAATGCTGTATTTGTTGTTGTTGTAGCATTTGTAGTTGTTGAATTTAAAGTTGTTGTTGATTGATTGAAAATGGGAAAATCTAATTGATCAAATCTTGCAATTTCAATTTTTCTTCTTTTTGAAGGTGATACATGTTGTTGATTTTCTGAAACATTAGTTATTATTTGTGGAATTGTTTCATCTAAATTTAAATTTGGTAAAAAATCAATTTTGATATCAAAACTTTCATCATTTTCAAAAAATCTTGATCTTTTTAAACCACCAGTTTTTGAATTATTAATTGAATTAGTAATAATTGAATTTGTAACTACTTGTTTATTTAATTTTAAATTATTTAATAATTTTAATTGAATATAATTTAAATCATTTAAAATATATGAAATTTTAGATTTATATAAAATTGATAATCCATAAAGAATATTTGATGCATATTTAATATTTTTATTAACTGGTTGAATAGGTTGTTCCTGAGGTTGTTGTTGTTCAAATTGATTTATAACTTCTTTACAAATATTTGGTATAGATATATTTAATATATTATCTTTTTTAATAATTTTATTTCTTGATGATACTTTTGAACCTAATGTAGCTAATAACCAAGCAGTTTGAATACCTGATGGTTGATTTGATATTACTTCCATGGTTTAAGTAAAATTGACGAGGTTTGAGTAGAAATTGAATTGGTTGTAAAAATCTTATTAAAAAGTGGTTGTAAAATTTAAATATTTATTTTGGCTGCTAAATTCATTTTTATTTATATAAATTTCTCCCCTTACGCGTTAATTTAATTTATTTTATTATTTCTCTCTCTTACTTAATAAAATATGAAACATATAATAATTATACATCACATTTTTTTTATCTCCCCTCTTTCTCACTTAGAAAAAAATATAATACATACCAATTATACATATTACCAATAATTTAGAACACCAAAAATATCAATAATTTACAAAACAAAAAAATATCAAATTTTATTCTATAATTTTAAAAACAAACATATATATATAATAAACCACTAAACCAGTAAAACCAGTAAAAAAACTAAACATAACCTCAGTTATTAAAAAGTTATGTCATTTTATAATGAACATTTTTTAATTTTTCATAAATTAAAACAAACCATTTAATAGTTAATTCATAATCATTTGAATCAATTGCTTCATATAAATAAGTAAAAGTTGATTTAATTGTTCTTTCATTATACCATGATTGATCATTTTTAATATTAAATTTTGGATTTCCATAAATTATTGAATTATAATAATATTTTTTCAAATTTGAACCATCTAATATTCCATTTATACTTTTTGTAAACTTATGTTCATTATTAGTTATAATTGTAGGTTCTTTACTTTCCAAATAAGTATAATCTTGATCATTTAATTTTAAATCTTTTTCTAAATGTGATAATTTATAATTTGAAACTTTAAATTGTGCAAAATGTTGTAATTTTTTATAATATTTATACCATGGATAATCTTGAATTAATCCAATTTCAACTTTTGAATTCCATAAATCAAATATTTTTGATTGTTCTACAGTATCATTAATTAATTTGGAAAATTGATTTAAAATTTGATGAAATTTAACTGGTTCATTTGTATCTAAATCTTGAAAAATTGAATATTTATATATAAGATAATTTGAAACTATTGAATTATTCCATTGATGTAATTTTGAGTCTTCAACCTCCAACAAAGTATTATAAAATTTTTCAATAGTTTTAAAATATTCAAAAGTTTTATAATCAACAACTTCATGTTCACTTAAACTTATACCTAATAATCCAATAAATCTAATTAATGAACCATGTAATAATAAATCATCATCAATATTTTGTTTTATAATCCAATTTTTTGAATAATAATTTGAATTTGGTATATATTTTGCACAATCTTTTTTAGGATCATTTATAAATTTTAAATTTATAATTGGAGTTGATAAATGTTGTTGAAAAATTTTTGATTCTGAATTAATTATTGAATAACCTAAATTATTATTTATCTTGTTGTTATCTTGTTTTTCCCAATATTTATGTAATGTGGTATATTTATCATTATTATCTTCTTCATCATCATCAAATAAATTTGAATTGATCTCATCACTTTCATATTCTTCAACATCATCAACAAAAGCTTTTAAAGAAGATGATTTCTTTGGAATTGGAATTAACCTCGAAGTTTTCCTCAAAATATGATTAAAAACAGGATTTGAATCAACATTAAATTTACTTCCCATAATAGCATCACCATCAATATTAATATAAGAAACAATAGATCTTTTTGGATTAAAAACTTTTGTATCATTAGTAAAAGATTTAACACCTAATAAATTTAAATATGAACCATCCCATGAAATAAATTTTATATTCCTTAAAGGTTTCCAACCTTGTTTTACTAATCTTTGATAATTTCTCATAATTTCTAATAATATTGCATGACCTGATAATGGATTATTTGAAGTATATGAATCTCTTCGAGCACCAATTATTATATCTGCATCATTCATTATTCCCTTTATTGAT
Source organism: Lodderomyces pseudojiufengensis (assembly GCF_024610245.1). Classification (NCBI taxonomy): domain Eukaryota; kingdom Fungi; phylum Ascomycota; class Pichiomycetes; order Serinales; family Debaryomycetaceae; genus Lodderomyces; species Lodderomyces pseudojiufengensis. Next base: position 918,155 of record NW_026261523.1, read on the forward strand.
CCAACTATATTTGTTAATTTTTGGGTTGAGGTATTACTAAATTGACTATTAATTTGTAATTTAAATTTTGAATTAAAAAATGGTGAATATTCCCAATTTTCAAAATTTTTAGTGGTTGAGACAGTTTTTGTATCCATTATTGGATTTAATAATTTTTTACTAATTGGAATAACTGGAATTTTTGATTTTAATGAATTACAATCTCTTGATATTGCATTATTTAAATTTAATTCATCATATTGATTATTTAAATTATTAACTTCATATATTGTTAAAATTCCAATTGCTCCATAATATTCAGCTAATGCAATTTTCTCTCCAACAGTTATATTTTCTTCATTATGATTTTTTATAATAAAAATTTTATTTTTTAAATCAATTTTATTTTTGTTTAATAAATCATAATCTTGTATATCACCATGATTAACATATATATAATGACCAGTTACATTAGCATTAATTCCGAAACTATAAAATGCAGGAGTTTGAAATTTAGGTTCTAAAATTTCAGATACTTCATAAACAATTTCATTTTTAGAATCAATTAATTTTAAATTTGAACCTTCAGGTTGGCTTATTTTAAATTCATAATTAAATTTTTCAGTTTTAAAACCAAATTTTTTAAAATTAGATTCAACAAAGTGAGTTAATTTGGGATTATCATCAGAAATTAAATTAATTTTTGATTTTAAATTTATATTTGTAAAATTTGTTAACCAATTATTTATATTATCTTCAATTGATAAATTTTCATCATCATCATGTTGATTCTGTGGAATTTTCCCAATTCCTGTCATTTGTAACCAATTTCTTTTAACATCACTTTTAGTTAAATGAATTCCATGCCATCTTCTATAATCTCTTGCTAATGAAGTTCTTGGTAAAAAAGTTAATTGAAATATTATTAACCCAATTATTCCTAAACAACATATCCATATAAAACTTGGTCTTTTGGCTAATTTAATTATTTTACTCATATTATCATCATCATCATCATTAGTTTCAGATGGATGACTTCGAGGTAATAATAATGAATTTTCATTTATTTCTCGTGTTGTTGGTGGAGTTATGGGATATGTTTGTGGTTTATTTGAATCTAAATCTTCATTATCATTAGTAATATCTTTCGGTATCCTTCCATCATGTATTGTTATAGTAGTATTATTATCATTTTCATCTTCTTCTCCTTCATTAGTTGAACCATGAGTTGGAGTAGGTATAAGAGTTATATCATTAGTTGATGAATCATTATTTCCATTATTTAAATTATTATTTGTCGAATCATTTTGATTTGATTGCTTATCCGAAGTTGAATTTGGAGGCATTCTAATTAATTTGAGGTTATAAACGTTGTTGCAACAGTTTGAATTAAGAAATAAATTAGACTAGGAAAGATTATGAATTTGTGAGTGATTTAACTTATATTCTTTAAATATGTGTTAAATTTAGTTGAATTGTTTAGTTTATGCTGTAGTTATCATGTATGTTGATATATTGGTTGTCATTTCAAAGAATGAATATATAGAAAAAGAATGAAATTGGTTGTAAATTTATTTAGGCTAATTTAAAATTGAATTCTATTAATATAAATTTGAGGATAATTGTAGAGAGTTCTAATAATAATAAATTTTTAAGCAATTATACATAATTAAATAAATAAGAGAAATAAAATAATTTATAGGGGTCGGAAATGAATATTATTTATTTAGGTGGCTTTCGGTAACTAAATTTAGAATTGAAAATGCATTATAATTTATTGGTCATGAAGGAAGGAAAGGAGATAGGTTCAGTAAGTTTGTGGCCTTATGTTTCCTTGAGAAAAGTAGCTATATACAACAGAACACGTCTCCTTCAAATGAGTTTCAACGGAGATGGGCGACTTTTTTTTAATCTTCAAAACTCCAACAACTACTTATTTTGCTCCAACACTAAGCTTTTCACCGTAATAAGTTTGGGGAAAACAACAATTCAAGTCTCAATAGGCACCAAAACATAGCTTATTTCAAATAAGATCGTTAAACAACTATTAAGTTTGTATTATTTTCAGTTCTTCTTTCTCTTTCTCTTCTTCTTGTAATAATCCTTTAACAATTTCATAATCAAACATATTAGAACCACTTTGTAAAGCTTTAGCTAAAGTAATTAATGAAGTTTGTTTAAAATCAGGTTTTGTTCTTAATTCATCTAAATCATTATTAAATTCATTTGTCATGATTTTTAAAAATTCATTGTTAATTTCTTGTTTTGATTTATCTAATTGTGTTGTAATTTCATTTATATTAGGTATGTTTTTTAATGCTATTTGTGGATTTATATTTGTTATTGATGATATTGATGTTTCTGTAAATGGAATTTTTGAAAGTTTTTGTTTTTGTTCATATGTTAGATCTTCTGGTGCAAATTTGGAAGGTTTTTCTTCAATATCTAATTCTATATCGTCGACATTTATGTTTTCTGGGTCTATATTATCATTAGTTTCATTTATGGTTTCTTGAACTATTCCTGATTCAGAATCTGAATCTGATGATGATGACGATGATGATTCTGAAGATGATGAAAAATCTTCAGTTCTTCTTTTCTTCCTCCTTCTGTTCGATGGTTTTTTATTCTTTTGATTTGTCGGGAGCGTAGATTTGGCCATGTCTGCGTAGTGATATTGATGTAATTGAGTAAACTTAATGTATATTTATTCATTAATCTCGTATATTTTTAAGATATTCTTGCAGATGAGTGTATAGTCAATTTATATACAGGATTTCTGGTTTTCGTTTTCAGACCATAGACTATCAAACGATTGAAAGTTCGATGATTAGTAAAGAGCAGCAGCTAAATAATAATGTAGCACATTCATTTAACATACAAATCCGCTCATCAAGTATCCATCATTTTTTTCTTTGAATAAAGTCCACAAATTTTAGCATTAATTCTACACAGAATTAATCGACTTTCTTTTAGATTGAAGAAGATATAGGTTCTATTTCTTAAACCATCATAATTGAGTCCAAACATTAACCCATACATAGTATCAATCCATTATTGTCATATGATATATCATAAAGATTCAAAGGGGTCCATCAAACTCCTGTATAGCAAAAGAATCGAATGTAAAAGGCGTTTCAGTAAGTAATTGAATAAGCCATTAAAAATCGAACATTGGGTGTAAAAACTGCTACCAAATTTGGTGTAGATCTTTTCTTTCCAATAATAAAATCGGTCTATGCTTTTCCAATTTTGTACTCAACGTGGTGTTCAAGAGTAGATCTAATTGTTGAATATACGTTTTATAAATACTCCAAATAGCACAAGATTCAAGAAATGGCTTGAATTAATTGACTTATCTTGTTAAATAGAATACTAATTGCTAACAAAGAATGCGATTTAGATGATACTGAAGATTTCCTAACATTCCGCTGGTCTGATTTAAGTGTTTTTTAAATAAAGAATGTGTAAGAATAAAAGTAGAAAGTTATGATTAAGTTTTCAACAAGAGAAAGAATAGAGCACAGTGCACCAAAAATTTTACCCATCACAGTTGTTAGTACGGTGCCAATAATTACTGCGACGAAACCGAATGCTTATGCTAAATCATAATGAGAAATAGAGAACTCTAAGGCATTTTGAACTCTCATATTGTACCACTCTTAGTATTATAATTCTTGTTATGATTAGGTGATTCAATTACTTAAATTAGGAAGATTATTGGTTTTGTACTCTAATTACACAAAAACTGTTACTATTGTAGAATCTAAATTTAAACTTTTTCTTTTCACCTAATACCAAACCATCATCAAAAATTTTTAAAAAATTATTCAAATCTTTCTTATTTTTCATATATACAGATGTAAAACATATTAGTTCATATATGATATAATTATAAGTCAGATAGAATTAGACCAAATTAGCATATTATATTGAAGTTGACATTAAAGCTATCAATTAAAGAGGAGAAAGCGGAAGAACATAGGTTCTATTTAACATACTTTACTAAATGAGTTAAACGTCAATCTTATTTATCTTTGTTCAACTCAAATATTCAAACAGAATCAGAATCAAATTCATTCTCAAACAACTTCAGAAATATCAATACCACAAAACCTTAGCTAAGGATCAATCACATCGAGAAAAATGTATACACCAATAGAATATATTTTCACATTAATTTCAATTTTAAATTTGATCACTGCATTTATTATCTATATTATAAACAAAAGACAGGGTATATCAATAAATAGTGGTAAAAATTTTAAAAGTTTTAGAATTTGTATCACAATGTCTTTAATGTTTGGAATGTTTTCAATGTTATTATTATTTAAAAATTTAGAAATTGGTGCAGGTATTGGTGATAATGGTAATAAAATTGATTATTCCAGTTTCAAGAATAATACTACTATTACAACATCAAATATGTAAATATATCTATAAATAAATACGGATTTAAATAATAAAATAGAATTTAATAGGGGATCAAAACTGAAGTATTGATACTAATAAAGTAATTTACATTTAAAAATTTTGGTTAAATTTTTATCTTATTTTAATCAGTTTTAACTCTTTTTTCTTCACTTTCATCTAATCCTTCTAATACATGAGGTACTTTTGGTAATCCAGAACTTGTTGGTTTTACTAATGGTGTTGATAAATCAGAATGAAATTCTTTTATAATTGAATCAACATCATCAATATTTAATTGTCTAACATCACCTAATTTTTTAATTTTATTTGTTACTTCTTTACATTGTTCATCAGTTAAATGTAAATTTAATTGATCAACTCTTGATTTAATAGCATTCCATCCTGTTAATCTATTTGCAAAATGAATATATCTTGTTAAACCAAAATCACTTGGACTTAAAATTTCATAAGTTGATGGATTTGCTAATATAGCTTTAGCATGAATACCAGCTTTATGAGTGAAAGCACAAAATCCAGTAATTGGATTATTAAAAGGAATATTAACTTGAACAGCTTCTGCAACTAAATTTTCTAAATCTCTAATTTTATGAACTTTATATTTTGATAAAACATAATCCCTATCAGCAGCAATCATTCTTGCCATTAATCCACCTAATGGAGTTATACCATTTCTTTCACCAATTCCTAATACACTTACATCAATTAATCTAGCTCCACCTTCTAATGCAGTATAAGCATTTGCAATAGCACAACCAGTATCATTATGGAAATGACATTCAATATCACAATTAACAACTGATTTTAAAGTACGTACTAATTCATAAACTTGTCTTGGATTTGCACAACCAACAGTATCAGCAATACCAACTCTATTTACACCAATTTTATCAACAGTTCTATAAATATTTAATAAATCAACTAAATCACTTCTAAAACTATCTTCACTTGAAAATCTAATTTCAATACCTTTTGATTTAACAAATTCAATAACTTCAATAGCACTTTGAGCAATATAATTCATATCTTTTCCATGACTATATTGTCTTAAAAATTGTGAAGTACCAATAACAACATCAACTCCATCAACTCCAGTTTCAACAGCAACTCTTGCATCATCCATATGACATCTTATATGAGTTAAAATTTTAGATTTTAAACCTAATTTACATATAGCTTCACAATCTTTTCTACTTTGTTCACTTGCAACAGGAGAAGTTAATTCAATATAATCTACTCCAAAATCATCTAATGCTTTTGCGATTTCTATTTTTGTTTCAGTTGAAAAAAATGCATTTGCAAATTGTTCACCTTCTCTTAATGTACTTTCAATTAATTGAAAATTTCCAACATTTGATAAATAATCTGCTGGATTTGGTCCATATGGATTTTGTTGTATTTTATGACTTAAGTTTTCACTTATTTCTTTAAATCCGTTAGACATGGTTCTTTTGTGGTGGTGAAGGTTGTAGTTAATTAATTTTGTTTACTGTAGTGGTAGATTAGTCCAAATTCGAGGAAGTTGATTTATTATCTAATTAAGATCATTTCGGGAAGAGATAGATAATATTTGCGACAATAGGAAAAAATGACAGACTATTTATGAGAAACTCCTTTAACGGTAATTTAAAACGATTGTATAAGCTAGTACAAGCCAAGTCGATCAAGTTTGATTGCATATCATTTTGCTTTAAACTATAGATAGCATTGGTCGAACAAGCAAACATTGTCATCAATGATTAAATGAGCAAACAGTGATCTTGATTTTTTTCCATTCACCCAATGCCTATAAAGTAGCATTATTGAGTCCAATATCTACCAGGAAAAGGTTCTAAATTATAGATGCGTCGACCTAAAGAACGTAATCATAGATTACTTAACTAACGACAATCTAATCTTGTTGAAAGGATGGACATATAATATGTTCGTAAAACTTTTGATAAATTCAAATTCTAGTCAATAAAAGCTATGCTGCAAAACGAGTTAAAATACATCGGTCTAAATCTTATCATAGAATAACTCCGTTCTCTTAAATTGTTCATTCAAATCCCCTACAAGCTATAAATACCAGTGAATATTTCATGAATAATCCATTGAATTACTAATCCAAATTACTAAAACTTCTTTATACTCAATTCAAAAAAGATTTCAAAATATTTAACCACAAAATGTCAGTTCAGTTAACTTATAATAATCTCGGAGATTCAGGTTTAAAAGTATCACCATTAATAATTGGATGTATGGGATATGGAGCACCTGAATGGGCAGGTTGGGTAAAAGATGATGAAGAAGAAATTTTTAAAATTTTAAAGAAATGTTATGATAATCAATTAAGAACTTTTGATACAGCTGATGTTTATTCAAATGGTAAATCTGAAATATTACTTGGTAAATTTTTAAAAAAATATAATATCCCTAGAGATAAAGTTGTTATAATGACAAAATGCTTTTTTGCAATTGATGAGAATAATTATGGATTTAATTCATTAAGATCACCAGATGTATCTCCAGCTGATTTATATAACTCTAAGGGATTATCGAGAAAACATATTTTAGAAGCCGTAAATGGTTCAGTCAGAAGATTAGGAACATATATTGATGTATTGCAAATTCATAGATTAGATCCAACCACACCTAAAAAAGAAATTATGAGAGCTTTGAATGATGTAGTAGAACAAGGATTAACTAGATATATTGGAGCATCATCAATGAAAGCAACTGAATTTGCTCAATTACAATTTATTGCTGAACAAAATGGTTGGTTTAAATTTATAAGTATGCAAAATTATTATAATTTATTATATAGAGAAGAAGAAAGAGAAATGATACCATTTTGTCAAAATAATGATTTGGGTAAAGTAGCAGTTATACCTTGGTCACCTATAGCAAGAGGTGTATTAGCTAGACCATTAGATGTTAAATCTCAAAATAAAAGAGATGAAGAAGATAAAACTTGGCAAATGTTAGGATTAGATAAATTAACTGAATCTGATAAAACAATTTTATTGAGAGTTGAAGAATTATCTAAAAAACATGCAGTAAGTATGGCTGTTGTTGCTACTGCTTGGGTTTTAAGTAAAGGTTGTTATCCAATTGTTGGTATAAGCTCTGAAGAAAGAGCTGATGATATAATCAAAGCAACTACTTTGAAGTTGAGTGACGATGAACTTAAATTTTTGGAGGAACCTTATATTCCAAAGAAATCGTTGTTTTAGATTCAGTGATTGTATATACTAGATAGGAAGACGAATAAACAGTTTTTGAGATTGTTATAACGTCAGTTTAGTATTAGTTTAAAATTTACACAAAAACGTCTCTCAAATTTAAATTAAATCTCGTAAAAAGTATTACTTGTTTTCAATTAATTTATAGTTCTGATATTTATCCTTAAAGTTTGCAACAAACTTTGTTGTATCAACAGCATCGTGAAAATGTCTCAGCAAGCACAACTGAATCCAAAAAGAAAAACGTTTCGACAAAGAAGACGGGGAAAGTCACAACAACAGTCAAACAAACCAAATAATTCTAAACGTAATGACGAACATAAATCATCAACAATTGATTCAACCACATCTAATGGAGAATCAACTCCTGAAGTAGTTGAGCAAAAATTCCAAAATGACTTGGATTATTTATTAACGAATCAAGACCCAGAATCATTACACTCCCATTCTCAATATGAAACGGTTTATGTACCCACTGGTAATTTTACTGAAGTTGCAATTGGCGTACAACATGAAGATGATGAAGATAACAATAACAATAGACAACAACATAGACCTAGAAACCGTAGAAATTTTACAGTTGCTGACGTGATTGATGGATTAGACGACTTAGATTTTTCTGATGATGAAGAAGATGATTTTGTTCATGTTGATGCTGAAATAGTTGAAGAAGAAATTATAATTGAAGATAGTGGCCAAAAGAATAATCGAAATAAAAACAAACCAAATAATGTAGATTTAGATGCTGCATTTCCAAAATATGATGGTAAAAATAAAAGAACCTTCAAGGAAAGAAAATCAGCTCCACCTTCTTCAAGTGAATCAAAATCAAGTTTTAGAAATAAAGCAAAGCAACCTAGAGTTAAAACCAAAGGTTCTAAAGCAATCAATTTTGATCCCACAATCGATGATAAAAATTCGGAAGGTAGAATTGATACGGATAATTCCGAAGATCTAGTCATTCCTTTTGAAATAACAAAGCAAGAAAAAATCAAAGAAGGTCCGCAATTTGATAGACAAAAACAAAGAAGAAGAGAAAGGAGGGAAAGAATTAGATTGAGAAAGCAAGCTGAGTTGGATCTCAAAGCAAGTGACGACTCTTCCAACGGAGATAGAGTTCAATCAAATCCAATTGAATCAAGTAGCGACTCTTCCACTAAGGAAGTAAATAAGGTTGAATCTAAACTGGAAAATAAAGTACGCCCTAGAGGTCCAAAAGTACCAAATCAAGAAAATCAAGAAAATCAAGGTGAAAAAAGCAATTCCACGACAAACGATTCACAAGTTGGACATAAGCATAGTGCCGAAGGAAATAGTATGTATACTTTGAAAAATCTTCTCAGTTTTAAATACTAACTTTATTTTGAGGAAGGAGACCAAGACGGCCCAGAAAACCAAAAAATCATGCTGATAATGAGAGACAACCAAAAGGGCCTGATTCAAAGTAACGATCAACTGCGGAAAAGTCATCTCGAAAAGAAATCAAGCTTGAAGGAGATATTTCCCGAAGTACATCTGTTGAGATATGAACCAACTGAAATGGAAGCAGTAGAAAATAATAAAGTTCACCCTTCAGTGCAATTGTTAAATGAACAACTGAGTAAAACCCAAACAAAAGAAGCAACATCACAACTGTTCCCAAAAGCACCAACCAACTCCGCATCGGATAAGTCTACAAATAGATTTGGAATAACGTTAAAGTCCACTAATACAACAAATAGATTTAATCACTTACCCGAAATTCAACCAATTCGAACTATTATTGGAGTATCCCACTCACAGATCCTTAACTCAGACTTAAGTGATGTCAAAATCAAAACAATATTAAATTCATCATCAACTTCAAAATATGTAAATAATGTTAAAAATTTTATTATTAAATATCAAAATGATCCAAAATTTGAAGAAAATAAAAAGTCATTCATCTTACTCTGCATTAATATAGCACTTTATGAGGCTCAAGGTGTTAATAAAACTCAATCTATTTTCCCATCAGTAGTTGAAATATTTAGCACATATCAAGAATTAAATTTGGAAAATACTAAAACAACAATTACTAAATCTGAAAGAATGAAACATCAAAATCAATTAGATTACTCATTTTTAGGATTTATTGGTTATATTTTGATTTGGGCATATGTTTTACAAATTAATCAAAATCAAGAAGAAGACAATTTTATTAACCAATTTAATTTACAAGATCAAATAAATGTTTCACTTATAAAATCAAAAATTGGTGGATTTCATTTATGGGATAAACTTAATAAGAATAGTTCCATTAATTCAAAAAGATGGAAACATATAATTAAATTTAGAAATACTTTTCCCTATGAAGAAGATCAATTTCTTATCATTTTGAGATTTTTCAAAATCGGTGATATTCCTTGAAAGTACTATATAGGAGCGTAGAAAAATCATAAACGTACGTAGAATATAGCATAATCACAAATGTACGTAGAATAATCATAAACATATATTCTCTCTATATTATTAATCTTGTTGAACTTTTGCGTAATTTGGTGGTCTTAACCTTCTGTTTAAATATTGAACTAACCAAACAGGGAATAAACTGACTAACATAATTAATCCAGTTTGCCAAATATAACTTATTGATGTAATATATTTAAAATCAAAATAATCACCTAGGAATGGAATTGAACCAATATAACATAAGAAAGTTAAAACTATTGTTGCAATCATAATTTTATTCCATTTATTTATCGATAATGCAACCATGAATAATTCATTATAAACTAAACATGAAAATGATAAAGTAACCATAGATTTAAATTTAGATTCTTGTAAAGTTTGTAAAAATTGTGAAATAATTTGAATCACACATCCTTGATATAAACTAATAAATACCCACATAAAGAATGTTTTATATGATAATGATTTTCCTAATGTTAATTCTTTATATAATTCTGGATAAACTTTTGTTAAATGTTCATCAATATCACAATCTAAAGTTAATGAAAATACTGGTGCCATGGTATATAATGTTGAATAACCAACCATTAACCAGCCTTGATATAACGCTATAGGTTCAAATTTAGAACTTATTGAGTATACAGCTTGAGCAACTGAAATTAAAAGTCCACGATGAATGATAAATTGACCTAATTTTGCAGATCTCTTGTATGAATTTCTACCATGCCATAATAATAATTTAGATAAATAACAAAATTGATCAATACTAAAATCTGCAGCTAATGAAGCTTGTTTACCTTCTTTTCCAACAATACCTACACCAACATCGGCCGATTGAATCATACTTACATCATTACCACCATCACCTATACAACAAACTCTTTTACCTGTAATTTGTCTAATATTTATTGCTACATCTGCTTTTTGTTGAGGTGAACAACGACATGCTATAACGGCTGGTAATTTAATAGCTATTTCAAAGAATTCTTTGCTATGATATTTCATATAAGTTCCTAAAGATTCACCATCAATTAATAAACATGTGTTTGTATTGTTTCGAAGATATTCCATTTGATCCATTGCAGAATCAGGATTAATTAACTTTGTGATTTGATGAACATATTGACCTCTCGAAATTAATCTTGCACTGATTGAAACACATTTAGCTGTTTCGACTTTATCACCTGTCAACATCCAAATTTTTATTCCAGCATTTCTCAATAATTCAATAGATGATTTGACATCATGTTGTAACTTATCTTCAACACCTGTCAATCCTAAAAGTTCTAAATCTTTTTCCAAATAATAACTGATAACATTTTGCATAGAATAATCTCGATCTTGCATTGATAATGAAGCTTCTTTATAATTTTCAGTAAAATCTTGAAATGAATTTTCTGATAATGATTTTCTACCAATTACTAAAGTTCTTAAACCTTCTCTTGCCATATTTCCAGTTTCTTCATCTAACCAATCATTAGAATTCACAATAGTTGACATGACTGTATCTGCCCCCTTTTGCATAAACCAAATTTGACGATCTTTGAACTTACTTCTAACTAATATACCCATTCTTTTAATTTCTGAACTGAATGGAAAATTATATAATATTTCAAATTCAAGAATTTCACCAGTACTTAAATGCGTTAATGAAATAGAATGTCTATCACGTTTGAAAAGTTTTAAACCAACAGTTTCACAAAATTTAACAATAGCTATTTCATCAGGTGATGCTGCTTGATATGTTACTTCACTTGGATCTTCTGTATATTCATCATCATAAACAGGTGTTACATTATGACAAATTGCCAAAGTCAACACTAAATCACATACTTTTGCACTTAAATCCTTCTTTTTCAGCGTAAATTGTGGTGAATTGATATAAATGATAAGATTATTAACATATTCACTGACGATATCCAATGTATCACCAGCATAACTAACTGAACCCAAATGTAATTTCTTAAGTTCCATTTCATTTCTTGTTAAAGTACCTGTTTTATCACTCAATAAATATTCCACTCTACCTAAATCTTCAGGTATTGTAGATGTTCTAACAATAGTTCCAGGTATAGCTTCATCATTTTGTATTTGTGATGCATAAACTGATTTTGCTAAATCCAAATTGACTCTCAATGAGACGGGAATTATAGATGAGAATAAAATTAAAAATCTCATTATATCAATATACCATGTTTCACCTAATGGAAACCCATGAGCCAATACCAAAACAACAGAAAGTGCTAAAACAACAGCACACAAAATTTTAGATAGACTGTTTATTTCAATTTCTAGTAATCCTGTTTTAACTCCACTTTTAGTGGTATTCATCAGTTGCCTTGTCTCAAGTCCTGTATATATCACCATACCTATTGCTCCACCGGAAGCTAAGACCGTATTAGCCCATAACGTTTGATCAACTGATAACGGATATGACTCTGCATTTGAAGGAGATGTTGTTCCATTAGCAGTAGGTGGGTTATAAACTAATTGACCATTGAAAGAATGAATTGATTTTGTTGGATTACCTATAACTAATGATACTGAGTTTATTAATTGAGTTAAAGAAGATAAATTTTGTGTTACACTCGGTGCTATTCTTAATTTCCAATCTGTTTCACCATCTAATTGATCTGTTTTAATAAAGACTTCACCTGTTTTTTCAGTTGATTGTAGTAGTACTAAATCTGCAGGAATTCTTACATCTTTATGTAATCTTATTAAATCTCCAACTCTTAAATCTTTCGATGATACTGATTTTGATTCAGGAATTAATCCTGTTGAAATTCTATTTAGTACTTCATATTTTTCGGAATTTTGTTCTGAATCTCTTCTTCTTCTACTTATATCATCACTAGCTTCTTTCAACATAGTCACCATTAATACAAACGCTAATGGTACGATATATGAAGATAGATAACCTATTCTTAATTGTGGGACTATTTGTGAAAGTGCAACTATTAAAAAATATAAATTGAAAAAAAATTTAAATTGTTCATATAATATTAATGGAATAAAAGTTATTGGATTATATTTTGCATTTGAAATTGAATTAGATGGATATATATTATTAGCCCTTTGAAATGTAGTTTTTGCTGAAATATATCTTTCATTACTTAGATTATTTATTCTAAAATCTGAAGCTCCGGATTCTTTTAGTCTGTCTTGATTTAGCTCTCTTTTAGCATTGTTGAACTGTAGGATTAATTTTTTGTAAAATCTTTTAAATTTTGATGAAATTGAATTGCTTGGTAGGGTATTTATTGAAGTGTTCGAGGAATTAATGGAGAACCTACCATCGTTTAATAATGATTCATCTTCTTCTCCAGTAAATACATCTTGATTTGAATGTAAGGTTCGTAACGGTATTCCTGAATTATTACTATTATTACCTATGGAATTGAATGAATTATTTCTACTACTTTTAAACAACAGATCATTAGATTGTAGATGTTGATTATTATCAAATAATTTATTTGTTGCATTATTTAATGCTTTGTCCAAATCTTCGAATAGACTATCATCATAATTTTTACTCGGAGTATATCGTTTTGATGACGATGACATCACTTTTAATTGTGAAGATAGATCTATCTATCCGTTTTATAAATGTGAATATGCTGAATATGTATGCTTGATTTGATCCCATTAACTTAGCGTGTACAAAATCAGTTCTAAATTTGAAGTAAATTGGTTTTGTGATACCAAACATTGTGTCGTAAACTATGAATTAGAAATATGACAAAAGTCGTACAAAAGACAATTTTATTTTACGCAGTTTACAACGCGTTTTCATTTTGCGTTTTCTTTTGCGTTTTCTTAAGTATACAAAAAAAACTTGAGAATTAAATTTGGCAACCAAAAGAAAATATTACTCATTATTATCAATGAAGAAATAAATAAACATATTCTTTGGATTCACTAAGTAAAGAGATTGGGGAAAAGAAGAGTGATATATGATTAAAATTTCAAAATAAAACAATTAAAACAAAAACAAAAGCAAAAACAAAAACAAAACAAAAACAACAACAAAAACAAATACATCAATAAGATTGAATGAAGAAGTAATATGCTAAAATGATTTTAAGAATATCAATTATTTAGTTAAATCCTAAAATTGGTAATTAGAAATTACTCATTCCTTGCCACAATCATTAAATTTATGTTTTGTAAATATTACTCATTTAAACAGTATTAATGTACTATACATCTACATCAAACTTTATATCATGATTAGGAAGGTCAAATTGTGTATTGGTATTCAACATGATAAAGTATAAATAAAACTGGAAATTCTTTTACATCTAAAAATTGAAGATTAGAATAACATTAATTGAGATAGGTTTCATCATAGATATTAAATTTAATTTTATTTGATTCAAGGTATTTCATCTTATTATCATTAATTTTTATAATATAGGAATCTCATTATATCACCATCAAATATCCCAACTTTTTAATTCAGATACAAATTTTTTTTTAATAATGTCAGAAATGATGATGTATACATATGCGTACTATGGAGATGTAAAAGGTTTTAGTTCTTTATTTAATAAAGAGGATTATAAAGATTATGACGAATATGAAGAACATGATTTACTGGTATGTATTTACCATGGAGTTAATCTTAATATTGAATTCTGCGAGTATGCATTAAATAATATTCCTGATTTTCCATCTAGTTGGCCTGGTCCAAGTTTGAACTTACTATTACATTCTAATTTATATGAAAAATATATTGATAGATTTGACAAATATTTGATATATTGTATGGATAAGTTTGAAAATGTTCATATCGATTCAATCAAAGATGAATTATCATTCATTTATTCGATAACAAATAATAAGAAAGATTTTGATAAATTAAATTTAACATATAGATATTATTTCACAGATTATTATATTAAAAATTTTAATGTACCTGATTTTTATGATAGAAATATTACTGAAATTAAAGGTCAAGACTCAGAATTTCGTTTTCATTTAAAACTTTTCAGAAAACAAGAATTTTATGTTTCTAAATTAAAATATCCTGAAGCTGAGGATTATTTTGAATTATTGTTAAATCCTTATTATATAGATCATAAAAATTTAAAAGAATTTATACAAAATAAAGATTGTTATTATAAAGAAGAAAAAAATTATAAAAAGGAAAATATATTAAAAGATACAAGTTTAGCAATTTATTGTTTTAAAAATAATCTTGATATTGATTATTGTATAAGTAGATTTTTGGTTGTTGATTCATCAATTTCTTATGATTTATATTTAAAGAATAAAATATTTTTTAAATGTAATACATTACCAAATTTTGATTCAATAATGTATTTGAAAGATAAAAATATTTATTTATATTATCATTTTATTTATTATTCAATTATTTATGCATATTCATCAAAAGCAAAAGTAAATATTGATAATTTCAATATTGAATTTATTGAATATAATATGTATGAAGGAGCAAGAAAATCTTGTACTATTTATATATTTGATAAAATTAAAGAATTTATAAATAAAGGAATGAAAGTTTATAAATATATTGATTTAAAAAATAATGAATATTAAAAAAATCCAATAGAAATAGATATAAATTCATTAAGTATTAAACCTGAATTTGATTTTTCAATTTATACCAATTATATGGTTAATTAATAATTAAGATATTCAATTTTTTCATTTATATATGTATATAAAGATCTTTAGAATTTAATAGTTTAAAATATTAGTTTATTGATAATAATAATAAATGAATCTTTGCAACAACATTTCTATTTTTTATATTCTTGCAAGACCATATAAAGTTTAGTAAGGTATAATGCAAATCCCAGATATTATTTATTTTGTTGTTCTCTCAACTATGTCTTTCATAAGTGTAGTCAAATTGTAGAATTATAGACTGATAAATCCGATCTCATTTGGTAGTACTTAAGGAGTGGCTGCAAAATAATATTTCATTCCTAAATGAAAATTATCAAAAGCCAATGGGACAGAAATCCTCTAGATAGTTTCTAAGAACCGTCACTTTTTGCTGTGGGTACTATCACAAATTTTTGCATTGACTCATCTCAATGTACTTTGTGGTGAAACATATGTAAGGCCTTATTGTCTTGAAGACTTAAAGTATTTTACGAAATAAATTTAAAATTTAAAAATTGAACAAAAGAAAAAAAAATAAAAATTGATAAGAACCAAAATAATAAAATAAAATAAATTATAATAAAAACACCGACCCTTATTCAACCACGTTTTTTTACAACCGATTCATACACCATTAATCTAAAACACATTTGAAAGACATTCATCTACTTGAAATATAGTTACAAATGCTGCAGACAGATGATGATTCACAAGAATTATTAGCAGTAATAGCTTCATCAGGTTCAAATCATAGTAAAGATAATTTATCAAATTTAAATAAAAATTCAGAAGATGGTGAAAATTTAATAAACCTAGCAAATGTACAAGAATTCAAGACCAAAACAGTGTTTGGTAGGATAAAAGAATTTATAAAAATAAATTTTTTGGGTTATAATAATGAATTTGAAAAATATATATTAAATAATGAACCAAATGATTGTTCATTAATTGCAAAATATTATAAGACAATAGATATAGATTTGAGAAATCAACCCAATTTATCAATAGATTCAGTAACGTTAAGTAGTATACATATCCCACATCCTTTAGTAAGTTTTACAAGAAATGAAGCAAATCAATCAACTGATGAAAATATAACGAAAGAATTACAAGAAAGTCCGATAATTGTTTTCATACATGGTCTTGGAGGACAAATGTCACAATTTGAACCATTAATGGGATTATTATCACAATGTTCTGAAATATTTTCAATCGATCTACCTGGCTTTGGTAATTCTAAAATAGATTTTAATAAAAATAAAAAATATATATCACCTATATCAAAAGAAGATCAAATCAAAATATCATCAAGTATTAAAAAAATGAATTGGGATGATTTTAAAACTGAAAATATAGTCAATATAGTATATGAATTTATAATGCAAAAAATTCCTAAAAATAAAACAATTGTATTAATAGGTCATTCTATGGGTACTCATATATCAATTAAATTAGCTAAAAAACTACCTAATCTGAAAGTAGAAGGATTAATTTTACTATCTCCTCCTGAAATATTAGATGATACAAAACCTACTGTTGAAATAACAAAATCAAGTCGATCACTTACTAAATCATTAGCATTTTTAAAATTTTTTACATATTTTCCATTTTTGTTTGATTATTTTAGAGTTTGGGACAGATTACCTGGATTAAAAAGTCATAGTGTTACTAGACAATTATCTAAAACAAATAATAGATTTTATAATAGTTTAAGACAATTTAGATGGAATTTAGATGTTAATTCTACTATTTCTTTAAGATATGTTAATGGATTTCAAAAAGCAACAACCACTGAATTAATTACTGCAATTAAAAAATTTAATGATAATCCTTTAGATAAACATGTTTATGAGAAAACTTTATTAATATGTGGTTCAAATGATCAATTAACAGGAGTTTCATCAATTTATAAAGCTCATGAATTTTTAACTAAAACTTTCAATAAAAAAGTTTCATCAATAATTGAAGTTAAAGATGTTGGACATTCACTTTTATTAGTTAAACCAGAATTTATAAGTGGAATGATTTTAAATCATATTGAACTGAAATTTCCAGAAAGATTACATTTATCACCTGCTTGGGTATTAAAAATAAAAGCGTTAATTTCTGGAGATAAATGGGGGTTAAAAAATGAATTAAAATGGCTGAATTTAAAACCAATTTCTTCGAATATTACAAGAAATAATGGAAAAGATATTGCTCCATTATTGGGTATGAAAACTTTAAGAGAGGAAGATACTGTACATTCTCCTACAATAGTTGAATCATTATTTTATGATACAAACTCAAATAATACAGATATAAAAGGAAATCTAATAGCTATAATTGACATTTCAGCAGATATTCCACCTTATAGTCCAAAATCATTTAAAACAATAAAATATTATAAGTGTGCTACAGTATCAAAAGTAGTACCAGATCAAAGTTCAATAAGAAGATTTATACAATTAATAGATGATATATTAGTTAATAATATAGTAGAAAATCCTTTAATTGGAGTACATTGTCATTATGGATTTAATAGAACTGGATTTTTAATATGTTGTTATTTAATTGAAAATTTAGGTTGGTCAGTTGAAGAAGCTGTTGAGGGGTTTAAAATAGCTAAATCTCCTGGTATAAAACATCCTCATTTTATAGATGCATTGTATGTTAGATATGATAAATAGACTACTTTTTCAGAATTATTTGAAAATTTGTATTATGGATTTACCGTAGCTTAAGAAATATATACGGCTGAATCAATTCAGTCTTACTAGAGAATTGACTGAAATTCAAGGACTATTTGTAGGCTACTTTAGCACTGAGCAATTGAATACTAGTCTGAAGTGCTTGTCTCGATCTTCTTGACGATATGTTAATGGACCCGTGGTACTGTTCCAAATAAAGTTTTATGGTATTTCTATACATAATAAAATATTTTATAAATCTTACATAAGACATTATACATTGTATTATGTAATGTAATTTAGTATTATATACAGGATTATTATTTATCTATGAAAAACTCATTCTATTTATCAATAACTACAACCACCAACTACTCTTACCTTCTTTGAAGTTTACGTTCTTCATATCACACCCACTTATCGGCTCACCATTGACTTATGAAATTTGGAGAAGCCTTAACAGAAGGTTTAGTATCAGAATGGCAAGATCAATATGTTAATTATAAAGAAGGTAAGAAATTAATTAAAAAAGTTAAAAGATTAAAAGACGAGTATGAATTAAATGATTCAACAACAAATGATTCAAGTAGAGATTCTATAAATAATAATAATGGTACTAACAATGATGATAGAACACCATTGT
Organism: Lodderomyces pseudojiufengensis; assembly: GCF_024610245.1. Classification (NCBI taxonomy): domain Eukaryota; kingdom Fungi; phylum Ascomycota; class Pichiomycetes; order Serinales; family Debaryomycetaceae; genus Lodderomyces; species Lodderomyces pseudojiufengensis. The sequence continues at coordinate 937,168 of NW_026261523.1, forward strand.
TAGGACCAATTGATCCTGATATAAATTATACAAGAGATCGAGATCGAGATCGAGATCAAGATCAAACAACAACTACCACCAACAAAAATAATGATATTGTACCACCACCATCAAGTAAATCTTCAGTTAGACGACCGTCAATTTTTAATTATTCAACAAAATCAGATAAAACTGATTATTTTACAGAAAGGAGGAAATTTCAATTATGGTTAGATGAACAATTAAATAAAGTTGATGAATTTTATTCAGATAAAGAAGAAGATGTATATGAAAGATTTTTAATATTACAAGATCAATTATATCAATTAAAAGATCAAAAAGCACAATTAAAAAGACAACAATTACAACATGATGGTAAAAATAATGATACAACAAAACCTAGTGATCATCAAATGGTTGATAAAGTAAGTGATTTAGCTTTTCATACAAAACATTTTTTAAGTGGATTAAATAGATGGGAATTACCTTCATTACCATCAATGAGATTTTTAAAAAATTTCAAAAAACATCCTAAATATGAAGATGATATTTCATTACATATTCAAGATTCTACAGATTTAAATTATGCAGAAAATAGAGTAAGAAATGGTATAGTTGATTTAAGTGATAAATCTCATTCTGATGATCAAACTTCTTATGATTCTGAATCTGAATTTGAAGATTCTTTACAACAACATAATTATCCATCTCGACAGCAACAACCACCTAGACCATCACAAGAGATCCCACAAACAGAAGCACAAATACGAATTAACAAACGAAGAGATTACACCAAGAAGAAACAACATTTTGGAGTACCATATTTATATGCTAAAAAACAATTAAAAACAGCATTATTAGAACATTATAGATCATTATCAATATTAAAATCTTATAAAAATATGAATAGAACAGCATTTAGAAAAATTACAAAAAAATATGATAAAGCAATGAATACTCATATAATGGAATCATTTATGGAAAGAATTGATACAACATCATATTTTTTAACAAGTGATTTATTAAATAAAATTATAAATCAAGTTGAAGAATTATATATTGTATTTTTTGATCCTGAATCAAAAGATAGAAAACAATCCTTGGAAAAATTAAAAACTATTGCATATACTATAAATGCAAATGAAATGAAATCAAATACTTTTTATTCTGAATTTTTCAGTTCTGGATTATTTTTGGGATTTGGTTTACCTTTATTTATTTTAGCGTTATATGTTGCCTTGGATAAAACATTAGGTGGAGAAATGACGGAGGGGAAGTTTTTATTACAAGTTTGGGGTGGATTTTTTTTATTAACTTTAATGTTTTTATTATTTGGTATAAATTTAGCTATATTTGAAAAATATAGAATTAATTATAAATTTATTTTTGAATTTAATATGGCAACTGCATTAAATTATAAACAATATTGGGTTATTCCATGTTTTGCATTTGGTTTATTATCTTTATTAGCATGGTTTAGTTTTAATAATTTTTGGCCCCATAAATTTCCAGGTAGAGATTGGCCATGGATATTTTTTGGTGTTTTATTAGTTATATTTTTATGGCCTGGTAATATATTTTATGGTTCAAGTAGAAGATGGTTACAATTTGCAATTTTAAGATTAATTTTATCAGGTTTATATCCTGTTGAATTTAGAGATTTCTTCTTGGGTGATATTGTATGTTCATTAACTTATACAATGGGTAATTTACCTTTTTTTTTCTGCTTATTTGCGAATCATTGGGTTGGAACATTACCAGGACAAGATGAAAGTAGGAATAAATGTACTTCATCAAGATCACATCTTATGGGATTTTTTAGTGCTTTACCAAGTGTATGGAGATTATTACAATGTATACGACGTTATATGGATACTGGTGATTGGTTTCCTCATTTAGCTAATATGTTAAAATATTCAGTTTCAACTGTTTATTACATGACATTAAGTCTTTATAGAATTGATGGAGTAGTAAGAAATAAAGTTGCATTTATTGTATTTGCATTTATAAATTCAATATATTGTTCAATTTGGGATATTGTTATGGATTGGTCATTATTACAAAGTGGTTCAAAACATTTTTTATTAAGAGATTATTTATTTTATAAAAAACCAATTTATTATTATTTTGCAATGATTATTGATATTATATTAAGATTTCAATGGGTATTTTATGCATTTTTCAATCATCAAATTCAACAAAGTGCTGTTACTTCTTTTTGTGTTGCTACTGCTGAAATTATAAGAAGATTCATATGGATTTTTTTTAGAATGGAAAATGAACATGTTACAAATGTTATATTATTTAGAGCTTCAAAAGAAACTCCATTACCTTATTCTGTATCAGTTAAAACAGAAAAAGCAATTAAAAAATTAGTTGAATTAAGATATGATAATAATCAAAAACCTCAAGAAAGTGATTTTGATCCATCAAGTAATGAAGAAACTGTTGGTTTTACAACTGGTCGTGAAAATTCAAGACAAGAAGAACGACGTAGAAGTTCAATAGATTTAACAAGAATTTCAACAACTTCACAATCAACACCTCAATTACAACAACGTAAAACTTATTTTAAACAAATTACTGATAAATTAAATAGTGCTCATATAAAAGATTTTCAAAGGAGAAAAACGATTGCTCCACATGAAGAAGATAGTGATGATGAAGAAGAAGAATTTGATGATTCAAGTATTAATGTAAGATCTAAAAATTCAAGAAATTCAATGCCATCAGTTAGAGAAGAATAATATTAATTATGTAGTAGTTGTTATAATGATATGCAGAATAATGATTATAGAAACTTTTCTCCAAACTCTATATGTTTTACTAATTTTATTTTTGAAAATATAAAGCTATTACAATTTTATATAACATCGTACTTAATTGAAGTTAGCAACAAAATCTTTTGTGATTTTATGTAATTGTTCTAATTCTTCTTTTGATAATTCACCTTTTTGATTAATGCTATCTAATATATGTTTTTCATTAGCTTCTAAATGTTCAGTAAAAGCTTTTTCAAATTCACCAATTTTATCAACTGGAATATCATCAACGTAACCGTTAACACCAGCAAAAATAACTGGAACTTGTTGAGCAGCAGATAATGGGTTATATTGTTTTTGTTTCAAGATTTGAGTTAATCTTTCACCTCTAGCTAAAGTTTGTTTAGTTGAAGCATCTAAATCTGAACCGAATTGAGCGAAAGCTGCAACTTCTCTATATTGAGCCAAGAACAATTTCAATGAACCAGCAACTTGTTTCATGGCTTTAACTTGAGCAGCTGAACCGACACGAGAAACTGATAAACCAACATTAATAGCTGGTCTAATACCTTTATAGAATAATTCAGCTTCCAAGAAAATTTGACCATCTGTAATTGAAATAACATTAGTTGGAATATAAGCTGAAACATCACCACCTTGGGTTTCAATAATTGGTAAAGCAGTTAATGAACCTCCACCGTTTTTATCAGACATTTTAGCAGCTCTTTCTAATAATCTTGAATGTAAGTAGAAAACATCACCTGGATAAGCTTCTCTTCCTGGTGGTCTTCTTAATAATAATGATAATTGACGATAAGCAACAGCTTGTTTTGATAAATCATCATAGACAATTAAAGCATGTTTACCATTGTCTCTGAACCACTCACCAATAGCAGTGGCAGTGAATGGAGCAATATATTGGGTTGGAGCAGCTTCGGAAGCAGTAGCAGCAACAATGACTGAATATTTAAGAGCATCATGTTGTTCTAAAGTTTGAACTAATTGAGCAACAGTTGATCTTTTTTGACCAACAGCAACATAAACACAATATAATTTTTTCTTTTCATCAGTACCATTATTCCATCTTTTTTGATTTAAAATGGCATCAACAGCAACAGCAGTTTTACCAGTTTGACGATCTCCAATAATCAATTCTCTTTGACCTCTTCCAATTGGAACTAAAGCATCAACAGCTTTTAAACCAGTTTGCATTGGTTCATTAACTGAAGTTCTTGGTAAAATACCTGGAGCTTTAACTTGAGCTCTTGAATGACCAGCAGCTTTAATTGGTCCTTTACCATCAATTGGGTTACCTAAACCATCAACAACTCTTCCCAACATTTCTGGTCCAACTGGAACTGAAACAATTTCACCAGTTCTTTTAACAGTTTCACCTTCTTTGACTAATCTATCTGAATCGAATAAGACTACACCGACTTGGTCAGCTTCTAAATTCAAAGCCATACCTTTGGCACCTGAAGCGAATTCAACTAATTCTTCAGCTTGAATATTGTTTAAACCATAAATACGGGCAATACCATCACTAATTTAATAGTTAGTATACATACTTGTGTTTCAATATATTAAAAACATGTTTTACATTTGTAGTGTGCTCGGCCCAAAAATTTATTATCCAATGAGGTTCAAATAAAAATTATGAGGTACCGACCCATTACAAGAACATGGAATCAATTGAATTGATTTTGATAAATGATGATTACATACCCAACTGATAAAACTTTACCGGTTTCATTTAAGTTTGCTTGGTCTGAAACACCTTTGATTTTGTCTTCTAAAATTGATGAAACTTCAGTTGGAGCAGCTTTAGCTGAAGCAAATCTTTGAGCATTTATTAAAGTTGGACGAGCCTACAATTAGTTAGTATTGGGTCCTTGACATGTGAAGTGTTTGAATTGATTGGTCTGCCTCGATTTAATAAACTTCGCTTTAATTCCCATGCATGGTCCAAATAAAATCATGTACTGATTTAAGATTTAACAAAAAAATTTTTCAACCAATTCGATCTCATTCTTTGATATAATTGACAGTCAATTGATCATGAATTTGGTATTGATTAATCTCCAAATACTTAATCTTTATATTTTTTTTTCAATTCCAACTCCATTTAAATTCTAAATACATACAACTCTTAATGATGATCTAGCAGCAACAGCAGCAGAACGAGCTGCGTTACGTAAAACTGGACGAGCTGACAACATTATATATTCTTATGATCAGTTTTATTTTTTTTTCTATTAAGTTGTTGTTAAAACTGTTATTGGTGAAAATAGAAAAATTTTGTTAGGAATATAAAAATTTCGCTGAAAAAAAAAATTGTTAAACAATTATTTTGTTAGTATTTTTCACTCAATACATTTATTCTATGAACAACCAATAATTTTGTTTCCGTGATTTAACATTTCGCATTAAAAATAATTTATAAAACGACATTAAAATAACGAGAATTTGTCGTGGTTTTAATCGTATCGTAACTACCAAACGTTGCTGCGAAAACACGGTATCTCGACCCCGAATATAACATACGACATTAAAGTTCATTCTCTACACCAATTAAAATTGATCGAACAAATGTTTTGCAACCAAATCTAGAGTACAACACTTACGCTCAAAAAACGGAGGTATATCATCATGAGCTCCATCAAGTATCTAGGGAAACACGTCTTTTAGTATTGATACCACTATCAGCTACTGGACTACGTCGGGACTGGGATATAAATCGGCAGTCTAGTAATAAATTGTAGTTCGTCTTCCCTCTTTAACTTAGACGTCTTCTCTTCAGATGAGACTAAGGTAGAGATTATTCTTGACTTCTAATCCTGTACTCAGGTTAAGCTAGTAATAAGTTTCTCATATAGCTCGACCCCAATGTTAAATTAACATTTTCAGTACATTTATGTGTTAGATGTCATATTTTTAGTTCGAGAAAAAAAATGTAGACAATAATAAAATTTTTCAGAATTTTTATCAACCTTTTTTACAACCAAGTTGACATTTATTTATAAAAGGTTCAATAATGTGGACTTCAACTTCAAGAAGATCACTTGTGAATACTTCAAGGTCTTTAATAAGATTCAATTCAACGAAACCCACTAATGATAATTCAAAAACTTCAACTCCAGAATTTAATTTAAGTGATATTTTTAAAAGAATTGATCAAGTTACAGTTAAAGCTAATGAAATAAAAAAACAAAATCAAGAAAAAAGGAAATTTCAAAGAGCTAATAAACATCAAAATAATCAACAACAAGATCAATCTAGACCTCCAAGAACTAATTTTAATAATGGGTCTCAATTTAAATCAAATCGGCTACAAAGTCAATCACAATCATCAAATCAACAAAACAATAGACAAAGACAAACATTTTCCAGACCGTTTCGTGGCTCCTCTGATCAACAAGGACAAGGACAACAACAACAACAACAACAATACTCAAAACCGTTTCGTCCACAAAGTCAAGAAGATGGAACAACAAACTTTTTTCGTAACCAATCAAAAAATAGAACCAACAGAGAATTTAATAACGATCAACAATCATCATCATCATCATCATCAAACTCACAATCAACAAATTCAACCAAATATCATCAAAAAAACGGTGAATCAAATAACTTCCAATATCAAAAACAAAACGACCAACAACAACAAAGACAATTTGGTGAAAAAAACAGTTCATTTGAAAGATTTTCAACAACATCTTATACTCCAAAATTATTTGAGTCAATTGGGACTAGATTTCCAAATAACGAAAGAAGATACAACAATGCTGGCAGATCAAAACCATGGCAAAATCGTGGCCAAGATTTTAGAAACAGCGATAACAAATCAGGAACAACAACATCAGCGGGATCAGGTCAAAAGTCGTTCAAAAGACCTGGTAGACAACAACTGAGAGGTCAACAACAAAAATCTCAACCACCCAAAAATACAATTGCACAACCAATTGAATCAAAAGAATTAATTGCTGATTCATTAAAACCACAATTAAATGGTGATAAATTTTTTCATGGCAAAATACCAAGTATATTATCAACAATTGATTCAAGAATTGCTTCAATAACAAAATTATCATTATTAGATTCAAAATATCCTTTTAATTTACCTAAAGACATTATAAATCAATCTTCGTCCGTCAAGAATCAAAATAAATTTATATTACAAAATAATTGGAATTTAAATCCAAATTCTGAAATCTTGAAGGAAAGAATTAATAAATTAGTTTATGGAAAAATTGAATCAATTAATACTGATGATAAGTCACCAGAAAATAAACAATTAATTCATAATATTGAAATTAATCCTACATTATCTCAAAATGATAAACAATCAATGTATAATACTATAACTGATTTAAATAATATTAAATCGATTTTTAAAGATGCTCATTGGAAACAAGTAAGTAAATAAAAGTAACAGAGTAGGGGTTTGAATGTATATAGATGTATTTATTTCAGAAACAAAATGACAATACACATATCAAGGTTTATAGAGAAATCGTCACGACTATAATAGATTATTTACGAAGGGATTAAACAGGTTATAAATTCCGTTCATTAATTTATATTCCTATGCATATATTTAGATCAAAATCAAAATTAATTCTATTGTTTTATTATTATTATCAGTAGCAGTGATAATACTTCTCTTATCTAAATTGCTAATGGTTATGGAATTAATAATCAAAACTTTAACTATTATAATTAGTTGAAATTATTAAGTATGTGCCACAATTAATTTTCGGGTCGCTTCACAACGCAATAATTTTTTTTTCTCTCGAAACCCAAAAAATTAAATCACCTTATGTTTTAGATCCATTTAATTGCATAATTTTTAAAAATAGGGCAAGGAGGCAGGGGAAGCTGAGAATAACTTTATACTTTTATGAGTATGAACTGTAGTACTTTAAATGGGTAACGCTATCGAATTGAAATTCAATTTTGACTAGAAGTTGTGAATGGGTTAAACAAGATGAACTCGGACTTTTAAAAATGTATTTTATATTTTATTAAATAATGATCTCCATGATATAGTTCCTTTATTTAATTGATTCTCATTTTCACCAGCATGGCAACTACAACTAGCAGTATTAGTTAGACTATTACCATAATTTAAAGTATTTTTATAAGAATATAAAAATGGTGAAATAGTTGATATAGTTAAATAAGTTAATAATAATATAGTTGATGATTTTTTTGATATTATGTTTCTTGTTGTATATATTGAGCTCATTTTTTGGTTTTATATAAATTGATTTATGTTAATATTATTGATTAGGCGTAGGGTTGAATGTATTGAGTAAGGGACAGGGAATTTTCAAGTATGAATGATAGATGTATATATTTATGATAAGAATGATATGTAAGGATAAAGAGATATATTTATATATTTATATCTGTATGTATATATGTAGTAAGTAGTAAAGTAACGATATTATGATATGATATTATGGAGTTTATAACTTTACATAATAAATTAATAATAATAAAATAAATAATAAAAATAACACATTTTTTAGTTGCAAAATCGAATGTTTTTTTTATTCATTATTACTAAACTAAAGTATGGTTTTGAGTGAAGGAACTTAGTTTTTTGCTTAAAAATAATTACTGATGGAGTTATACGATTACCTTTTAAAAGCATTGATGTTTATACGGTAAAGGACACAAATGTTTAAGATTAAATTAGTCTGATATGTCTAAATTTAAACTATTGAGTACTCAAACTTTGAGTATTAGCTAAAATAATATTTTACTAATTTACTAATATAATTTTACGGATATTTGTTTAAATCTATCGTAATACCCCACTAATATTATTTATTCATTGAAACATATGATAATGGTCATCCATCTACTCCTTATTTGGAGATCATTCAGGACTGAATTGAAAGGTTCTACTAGGTTTTCTTATCTTGTAATCAATTGATCATTGGAGCAGTAAGAGGTTATTGCAAATATTTACAAATATTACTAAGTATTGTGTTTGTATGTATAATGTCTAATCTTAAATTTTAAGATTTCTAATTTTGTGTTACAATATTTTGATGTTACTTTTTTGCTTCTGTGTTAGTTATCTAAAGACACTAGATTTGTACGACGGCCATGGCAAAGTTTGAGTCGGCAAAGTCTTACGTACGTTGACCAGTTCTAGTCCAAGTTGGGTCGACTCTGGTACTAAAACATAAATTTACCGAAAGGAGCCAACAACCCTATATCAATTTCACTTTCAATTCTTTTTTTAAGTCAGATCCTGAACATCATCAAAAAACCCTACTATCTTGTCCAAGATGACTCCCGACTATCGGTATACACAAACCTCAATTTAGATGTTGTTTTTCAATATTTGAAGCAACATAAGAAAAAAACAAATTGGTATGTATTTCTAATTTTTAATATTTTGAAATTTGTTTGTTTATTTATATTCTGTAAAAATGAAGTAATTTTTTAATCATTATCAACATCAAAACACGTCTAAAATTAAATAGACACGTCTATTTTAAATCACGTCTATACGGTTTATAACTAACTAAACTAATTGCTAAGACGTGTATACGAAAGTAACGTGTTTCAAAAGCTCTGGGTATTTATAGACTCTTTTCTTCGAGGCTTGTATTTTTTTTGCCATAACAGACGTCCGATTGGATGATTATTTGCTCTTTTATTACTCAATATAATGAAAATGAACAAGAACAACAAGCATAGCATCTATCATATGTGGAACGTGTATACACTTGATCGTATAGACTCTAATTATGTTACTCTAATTTAATACCTGCATAGTTTTTATACTTTGTATGGTTCAAAACTTGTCGAACACATACATTCGTAGTTCAAAAGTTGGCTGTATTTACTTTTTGTTTGTTAGCTAAAACAATCAATAAATAGAGTTCACTGAAAGCTGCATTTAACGAAAATGTATAAATCTGGATTTATTGGAAATGTATTAACGTTTATAGTTTTCTTAACGTTGCAAAATTTAAAATGATTTGGCTGCGAAAAAAAATGAATCAAAATTTATTCTCTTTCATTCAAATAATTGGTTGTATTTATAGAACCACTAATACTAATGCTGGTTTTCTTTTTTGAACCTTAGTACGTAGCTGATTATATGATTATATATTCCAAGCAAATAATTGAAACATTGCAGGGGTAAAAAGGAAAGAAAGGTTTGTACTGATCTGATCTAGGACGGTATCGTAGTTTTGTGTTTCATAAATTTCTAAGAACACAAAATCTTTTGACTCACAACTTAACGGAATTTTATTCAGTCATAATAACGCCATAACCAAATATACAAAGAGCTAAATTGAAAATTTCCTACCATGCTTTGATTTGAAACTTGAACCTCCTTCCCCATCCAAATATTGAATCATATAAGTATAGAAAAAATGTCATTTGAAATATTAATCATACCTAATTCATGGTTTAGAAATCCAAATTCAGATTTTACAAATCTAAGATATTTAATAAATAAAGGATATGATAAACCTGTTCAAAAATATGGAATAATTCAAACAAAAAGAATTATTTCAAATGATTCATTTTTTGAAAATTTAGCTGTTTTACCAAATGATGAATTAAATTTATTTTTATTACTTGGTTCAAATGAGAAAATTGAAGAATTAGAAAAGAATGGGGTATATAGAGATTTTAAAAATGAAAATATTGATAATGCATTTGAATGTGATATACCTAAAGAATTTGGAAGTTTATTTTCCTTGAATGAATTATCAGACTCAAGAATTAGAATAGTTGATGAAGATTTTAAATTTGATGATAATATATTAAAAAGAGTTTTAACATTATTTGGATTAAGAACATATAATTATGAAGTATCCAATCAAGATGAAATAAATTTAAATTTAACAACTTTTTGTTCATTCTTGTACAATTCAGCATCCACGTTTTTTGAAATTATAATATCAAAATGTTTAAAAAATTCAAAAATTTATGAAGAGTTATATCATGAACCTTTATCAAACTACAAGTCATTAATAATTCATGCAGATTGTATAATTGAACATAATTTAATTGATTATTATATCACCAAATGTAAATTTAAAAAATCCCACAAGGCAAATATTTCAATTGAAAATGCTGGAATTAGTTATAAACAAATTAAAGCTACAAAAAATTTTGAAATTGGATTTTTATATAGACGTATAGAATTATAGAGAAAAAGATATCAGAAATTTGCATTCATAGATGTTAGTTAATTCTTTTTCGAGTGGAATTTTAGAACTCATTTTTTGCAAGCTATTTAAGTCGTTTGGATTGAAATTTTCATCAAATTCCGTTTGTAGCATTCCACACGCGGAATTTTGTAAAACTATTACGAATCTCAACCCAAACAGAAATGAAATTTGATACAACCACAATGGAATTTGAATGAAGATACTTATAATTCAAACATCATGGTTCTTAAATGAAAATCAAGATTTCAAACTGTTAAGATATTTGATCAATAAAGGTTATGATAAAAGTAGAAAAAGATTTAATTTAATTCAAACTCAAAGAATTAGATCTATTGATTCATTAATTCAAGATTTAGGTATTTCTGAAAACCAGCAGTTTTATTTATATTTGTTCATTGATGAGGAGATAACTGGACATAGACCATTTGGTGATGAAACTGTGGAATCTTGTTTTGATTGCGATGTGGATGAGGTTTCAATTGATTTAGATAACATCGAGACATTTTTAGTTCCTGATCGTTTTATACTCGATAATGATGTTATAAACAAATGTATTGCAACAATAGCTTTTAAATCAATGAAAGATCCAAAAGAATTTGAATTGACGTTATATACATCATTCATGAAATCAATTGGTTATAAGTTTTTAAATTATGTATTGGATCAAAAATTATTTCCATCATCAATGACAAAAGGTCAAAAAAACTTAATTATAATTGCAGAATGTGTAAAAGAATATAATTTGGACAAGTATTATCAAAATTTTTGTGAATTTAAAGTTGTAGAAGATAATATTTTGATTAAGGTTGATAATGAAAAAAATTTAGATGAAAACATTTGGTGGAAAGCTTCAAGAGATTTTCATCTTACTATTCTTGAAAGAATTATTGATTTAAATTAAATTTGATTACAATGGGATCAGGAATCAAAATGGAGGAAAAACCTTAGAGAGAAATAGAGATATCTGAAGCTAAGAAAATTCGTGACTTTGGAAAGTTAAAGTATTTGCGAGGGTGCAACTAATATAATTCTGTGGTTTTTAGAGTTTTGAAACATTGGACAATCGTAGTTTCATGCGATGAAATATTTACATCGACACTGTTATCTTGATCTCCATCGTCATGAATCCTTTCAATGCATTTTTGTCGATGCGGCTATATCCTTGGTCCAACACATCATTCTGCAACATTTTGATTGATTAATAAAATCTTGAAAGAAGCTGAATTACGAAATATAATAAATTATTATATTTTTCAAATATTTTTAATCAATTACTTATCCAATTTTAGTTATTGTTTTTAAACCCCAGAAACTAAAACTTAGACTAAAAAATTAGAGTTGAATATGTTATAACCAAACAAAGTAAAATACAATTACAAAAATTTGATTTTAAACTTTATTAAAATATATATAAATAGGTTTAAACTTTTCATCCCAAAATATCTCGATTAAAAACTCTTTTACATTATAATTAAACTGTTGGCATGATATTTCATCTTCTTATAAAATGCTTAGAGTAAGCTCTAATTGAATGAAAGTCTGAACGGAAATTTTCAGATTTCATTCGACGTATACCTGAATTGAATCATGTCAACTGAAGTATATGAAGAAGAATTTGAATTTGAATCAAATACCAATAGTAAAAATCAAATACAAATTAATGAAATTAATGGTGATCAATTAACTTTTGAAATCAAACAAAGACAAAAAGATCTACAAACAACAAATATAGAAATATCCAACAATCCAAATAACAATTCAGATACAACTTACTTAAATTCAATAATTGGATTTATATTATTTTTATTACTGCCATCAACAATTCATGAATATTTAGAACTTTTATTAATTGGTATATTAAAATTATTTGGTATTACTTTATTACTTTCATTTCAATATGGAATAGATTTTATACAATTTTCATGGAATGGTGTAAAGACACTTACAAAATTTATCCTTTTTTTTTAGATGGTTCATGTTCGGAGTTTTAAACAACTGTTTCAAGAATATTATGTGAAAGTTTCATGGCTAATGTACTTTGTGTATATGGATTTATAACATTAATGAAAAATTTATCCGTTTTATGTTTATTGAAATCGTCTCGGTTGTTTTTAGTTTACGTCGAGCTCTCGCTTTAGATTAGTCCAAGGTTTTTACTTTTGTCCCCCTGTTCTAACTCCATACTTACTTTTGTGACACAAGATATATACTTCCTTCACCCGTAATGTAGAAACTCAGATTATGTGGGGAATTTTTCATTTTAAATCAACAATCTTTCTTCTTTTAATCAACTTATATATCAATAGTTTCGTCTATCATAAAGATATATTCAAAATTATTTCATCTAGATAACATATTAACAAAAAAAAGATGGTCAATTTCAACGTTAATGGTAAAATTGCTTTAGTCACTGGTGGAACAAGAGGATTAGGTTTACATTGTGCAGAAGCATTAGTTGAAAATGGAGCTAAAACAGTCATAATTACATCAAGAAAAGCAAAAGCTTGTGAAGAAGCTAAAGTTCAATTAGAAGAATTAGCAAAAAAAAAAGGAAATAATCAATGTGAAATTATATCAATACCAGCTGATTTAGCTGATGAAAAACAATGTGAAGAATTATTTAAAAAAATTAATGAAAAAATTGATAAATTAGATATTTTAGTTGCTAATGCTGGTGCAACTTGGGGTGCTCCATTAGAAGATCATAGTGTTTCAGCTGTTAAAAAAGTATTAAATTTAAATGTTGCAGCTGTTTATCATTCAATTCAATTATCTGTACCATTATTAGAAAAAGCAGCTACAAAAGAAGATCCTTCTAGGATTATTATAATGTCATCAATTATATCTGTTTTAAGTAATGATTCAGTTGGTACTTATGGTTATTTAGCTTCAAAAGCTGCCGTCTCACATTTAGGTAGAAATTTAGCTGTACAATTTGCTCCAAGACATATTAATGTTAATTCTATTTTACCTGGTTTTTTCCCAACTAAAATGGCAAATGGTTTAATTGAAGTTGCTGGTGATATGATGAGAGAAACTAATCCAAGAGGTAGATTAGGTGAAAAAGAAGATTTACAAGCTGCTTTAATTTTCTTATGTTCAAAACAAGCTAATTATATTAATGCTGTTGAATTACCAGTAGATGGTGGAGCAAAAAATAATAGTCCTGCTTCACATTTTTAGATACTTAGTTTAAAGAGATTTTTGATAGTTAGATTTCTTATTTATAAGTTTTAAAATTAGCACAATTGATTTCCTCTAAATTTAGATTTCGATTTGACTGAACAATGATCTTTAAAGAAACATACATGTCTTCAAATGGGACCGGATGATACTCAATATCAATAATCTATGTTCAATTCTTCATTCATGTGGTCCTTGTTGGGTTAAGATTGAGTATTTTGTTTCATTTTTACACTCTATGCAGTAATTAATTTTCTATTATCAAATTGCAATTCAACATCTACATACAACAATTCAAAATCAATTGAAAGTCAACAAGGATGTCTACTCACGTTACATTAGTTACTGGTGCTTCTAAAGGTATGGATTTACACTTTTTTCAAATTCTATATTCTGTTTTCTTTCATACTAACTTTTTCTCAAGGAATTGGTAAAGCAATCGTTGATATACTTTTACAACATCAAAATTCAAAAGTTGTAGCAATTGCAAGATCAAAAGAATTACTTGAAACATTACAATCAAAATATGGAAGTGAGAATTTTCAATTTATTGCAGGAGATGTAACTGATTCAAATATTAGTCAAAGTGCTATAGACTTAGCAACTACAAAATTTGGACAATTAAATTCAATTATAGCAAATGCAGGAATTATTGAACCTGTTGGTCCTATACAAGATATATCAATTGAAGAATGGAAAAAATTATATGATCTAAATTTTTTTAGTATAGTTCAATTAATTCAACAAAGTTTATCAGAATTAAAAAGAACTGGAGGTAATATTATAGCAGTTAGTTCTGGTGCAGCAAATTCAGCATATAGTGGATGGTATGCATATGGATCATCAAAAGCAGCATTAAATCATCTAATTAAATCTTTAGCAGCAGAAGAAAAATTAATAAAAGCAATATCTATTGCTCCTGGAGTTGTAAATACTGATATGCAAGAATTAATTAGAAATTTTGGATCAAAAATGAATGAAGAAAGTTTAAAAAAATTTATAAATTTACATAAAGATGGAAAATTAGTTGAACCAGAAATTTGTGGAAAAGTTTATGCTAATTTAGCTTTAAAAGGTTGGTCTGATGATTTAAATGGTGAATTTATTAGATTTGATGATGCAAAATTGAAAGATTATCAATAGGCTTAGCTCGGGAATTGAATTAAATGGTGGGGTTCTTCATATAGGAGTGTTTGTATAAATTTGAATACGCCTTATCGAGATTATTATTACTGAACAAAAAAACCCTCACTCAGGAGATTTTTTTTTGGAACCGATCTTGAAAAACCGACTTTATTGAATGAAGGGTCAATACTACGAAAAACACATGATTCAAACAGCAACCTACTCAAAGTTTTAGAGATAAGTCATTGACTTCTTTTAAATTCCAACAAAGCTCCTCAATATACTAAGCATGTAGTCTAGTAGATTTTTCATATTTAAGATTCATTTAGATCGCGCTTTGTAAAAAAAATATAACGAGATTCTTTTTGATAAACTTTTTTTTTCTTTTTTCAGTTTGTATTATTCAATTGATATTGAATCGTCAAATTAAAGTTTTAAACTTTATTGAAATCATAAAATAACTAAAAACATCATCTCAATTTGTAATAAAGAATAATAATAAAATATAATAAAATATAATCAAAAAATGTTTCAAAGATCAACATTGTTAACATCAAGATTATTTTCAAGAAATATTCAAAAACAAAATATTCAATTATTTAAAAGATTCAAATCAATTAAATCGACTCCTACTCCTATACAACCAAAAGTTAAATTACAAAGTAATACTTTGTTAATATTGGGTGCTTTAGTAGTTGGAACAACAATTGCAGCAGCTATATATAATAAAAATGAACCTAAATCAGCAATTGAACCAGAATTACCACAAATACAAGATGGACCTGATTTTCCACCAGGTAAAATATCAGTAGTATTTGTATTAGGAGGACCAGGTTCAGGTAAAGGAACACAATGTGATATTTTAGTTCGAGAAAAGGGTTTCACTCATTTATCAGCAGGAGATTTATTAAGAGCTGAACAAAAAAGACCAAATTCAAAATATGGTGAATTAATTGCAAAATGTATAAAAGAAGGTTCAATTGTACCACAAGAAGTTACTGTTGAATTATTAAAAAATGCTATAAAATCAAATTATAATAAAGGTCAAGTTAAATTTTTAATTGATGGATTTCCTAGAAAAATGGATCAAGCATTAACTTTTGAAAATAGAATTGCAAAATCTGCATTAACTATATTTTTTGAATGTCCTGAAAAAATTATGTTAGAAAGATTATTGAATAGAGGTAAAACTAGTGGTAGAGCTGATGATAATATTGAAAGTATTAAAAAAAGATTTAAAACTTTTATTGATACTTCTATGCCTGTTGTTGATTATTTTGAAAAACAAGGTAAAGTTGTTAAAGTTAGATGTGATCATCCAATTCCTGTTGTTGCATCTCAAGTTTTGGATGCTTTAACTCAGAGAGGGGTTTAAATAAAATAAAAAAGGAAATAATGATGATGATGATAAAAGATAGATTGATTTAAAGTGAGAAATTTTCTACAAATTTAAATGTTCATAGATTTAATAAATAGAGCTTGCATTTTTTATAAACTGTCTCTTACGTTGATTCCTTCATCTCTGAGTTTGTAGTGATATCTAACATACCCAAAATTTAATTACTCAACCCCAAAAATACGAAAATTGGTAGTGCTCAAAAATTCACTATCAATTTATTATTAGTAAGATAATCTAAAACGTAATAAATCTCATATCTAAATAACACATTCTACAAATTCTAATGAGTGTAAATACAGGTCTACCTCCAAATTGGACAATTAAAGTTTCCAAAACACATAATAAAGAATATTATTTAAATCAATCAACAAAAGAATCATCATGGGATCCACCATATGGAACAGATAAAGAAACTTTAAATTCATATATTCAAAAATTTAAAAATAATGATTATAAACCTGTTACAAATAAAGATGGAAAAGTTCGAGTTAGTCACATTTTGATTAAAAATAAAAATTCAAGAAATCCAAAAAGTTGGAAAAATCAACAAATTGATCTAAGTAGAGAAGATGCTATAAATTTAGCTAAATCATACCTAAATAAAATTTTATCTGGTGAATTAAAATTTTCAGATTTAGCTCAAGATGAAAGTGATTGTAGTTCACATTCAAGAGGTGGGGATTTGGGATTTTTTGGTAAAAAGGAAATGCAACCACCTTTTGAAATTGCTGCTTATGATTTACATGTTGGAGAAATTTCAAATTTAGTTGAAACTGATAGTGGAATTCATATACTACAACGTACTGGATAATTAAAAGAATAAAAGAAGATTATTATTAGAACAGAAGTAAATTAAAAAAATATTAAACCGAATTGCATTTCTGTATATACATAAATACTTGTCATTAATATTATTAATTTTTTTTTAAAATTTTATGTTAAATACTTATCTCATAAATTATTTTGAATAACCATTTGTAACTAACCAATCTGAAATTAATTTAGAATCACGTTCAGCCCATTTACCTTTTGCTGTAATAATATCTAATGATTGAGCTAAACCTTGATTATAACCCTTTGTATCTTTTGTTTTAAAAAATTCTTCAACTTTTTGTTTTTGTTCTTCTTTTGTAAATCCAGAAGTTCCCAATGTAACTACTGAACCTAACATTGATAATCCTGGTGGTAATAATGAATAAACTTTATCCCAATTTATAGTTAACCAATTCCATAATTTTTCAACACCAGCTTTATGAGCTCTTAATCCTTGCATTGGAATATAAATATCTTGTTGTTTAACAACATCAGTTTGCAACAAAAGATCAGCTACTTTATCCATAATTTCTGGTTTTTCAAATCTACCTAATGAACGTAAAGCAGCAATTTTTTCTTCAATTGATTGAGGATTTTTATAAATTTTTAAAATTTCTTCAAATGTAGATTCATCTCCAAATTTTGCATTAATATTGAAAATTGTTGCTCTTAAATTTGGATGAATGGCTTTTTTATCTCCTTCAACAAATTTTTTGAACGAGTCTTTGGAAAATTCAACAGCTTTTGGATCATCTGAATTTGCTGCTGAAGCAAATAATGAAGATTTTAATTGTTGATCAGCAAATGAATCTGAATCATTAAATTCCCAACCAATTTCTTTTAATTTTTCTCCAATTAAATCTCTTGTAAATAATTTTAAAGCATCATTTACTTTTTGATCTTCAAACATTAATGCTGCTTTTATTGATCCAATTCTTCCCAAAATTTCATCCCAAACAACATAATTTGATTCTTTTGACCATGATTTAACTAAATCTAATAAACTTGAAGTTTGAATAAAACCCGAAGATGCTAATGATCCAGCATCTGCTACTAATCCAACACGATCTTCAACTGATAATTTACCATCAACTCCAGCTTTACCTAATTTAGTCCATCTTGATGAATCATAAGCAGTACGATAAATACCTGCTTGATCACCATTAATTTTAAAAAAATCATCATTTGTTGGTAATTTAAAAACTTTAGATCTTTCATCTAATACTAATGATTCATCAATTCCATCACTTGTTTTTAAACCAAGGAATACTGGATATAATGTTTGATCTTCTTCTTTTTTAACATCTCCCGTGGCTAAAAATCTATTTTGAGTAACTTTAATTTCATTATTACCATTATTTTCTTCAACTTTTATAATTGGGAACCCAATATTTTTTGTCCAAATATCCATAACTTTAACAACATCTTTTCCTGAAACTTCACTTAAAGCTTGCCATAAATCTGAAGTTTGAGTATTACCCCATTTATGTTTTTTTAAATAATTTGATACTCCCTTAATGAAAATATCTTCACCTAACCATCTTGAAATCATTTTTAGTAATGAAGAACCTTTTGAATAAGATATAGCATCAAAAATTTGATTAATTTCATCAGCTCTTTTTACTGGAACTTCAATAGGATGAGAAGCTCTCAAAGCATCTAAAGTTAAAGCATGTTGTAAAGAATCACTTACATAAGATTCCCAAACTTTCCAATCTGGATATAATGAATCACAAGCATACCAAGACATCCAAGTAGCAAAACCTTCATTTAACCATAAACCATCCCAAAAATCCATTGTAACTAAATTACCAAACCATTGATGAGCTAATTCATGCATAACAACTTCAGTAACTCTTTGTTTAGTATTTACATTTGTATTTTCTGGATCAATTAATAAATCAACAGTTCTATAAGTAATTAAACCAAAATTTTCCATTGCTCCTGCTGAAAAATCATGTATTGCAACCATATCACATTTTGGTAAAGGATAAGGAATATCAAATTTTTTATCAAAAAATGCTAATGTTTTTGCTGCAATATCTGCTGAATATTGACCTAATTGTTGAGATCCTGGAGTTGCATAAACTCTTATAGGAACTCTATAATCTTTATTTTCAACATATTTTAAATCACCAACTATAAAAGCAACTAAATAAGTTGACATTAAAGGAGTAGTATTAAAAGTAACTTTCTTTTTATGATCACCTATAAGTGTTGTTTCTTTTTCATCCATATTTGATAAACATACTAAATTTTCATCAGCAATTAATGATATAGTAAATTTAGCTTTTGCAGATGGTTCATCATAAGAAGGAAAAGCTCTACGACAATCAGTTGGTTCCATTTGAGTAGTTGCTAAATATTTAGTTTTACCATCTTCTTGATAAGTAGATCTATAAAATCCAGCCATTTTATCATTCAACTCACCAATAAATTTTATATATAATTCAGCTTTTGAACCTTTAGTTAAATGATCATCAAATTTAAAAGTAACAGTTTGTTTTTCAATATCAAATGAAATATCCTTGATGGGAACATCATTAATTTTAACTTCTTCAATTTCAATTTCTAAAGAATTTAAAGTAATATAATTAGTTCTTTCATTTACTTCAAATTCAATAATTTCTTCACCATTAAATTTAAAATTTTCAAAATTTGGTTGTAAAGTTAAATTATAATGTAATGGTTTAACATTTGTTGGTAAAACTTCTCTATCTTGTGGAGTTGATGAACTTCCACTTATTTCTGATTTAAGATGTGAACACATTGAACAATAATTTCTTTTAGGAGTAGCAATTGATTGAAAATTGGTTGTTGTTCTTAGTAGTTCGTTATAGATATTATTCTGGAATTTACTTTTGAAAAATAAGTCTAATCTTTTATTATTAGTATTTTTATTCTTAGTTGAATTTATAAATGTAGTTGTAATTGATGTTGAAATAAATCTACTATTATAATTTCTTATGAATGATTTAACAATTACTGGTTTAAAGATAGTAGTAGTTGATTGAATAAAATTCATACAGAGAGATTCTGTTTAACTATTTAAATTTGTATCTAATAAAGATATTATAAGAGTATAAAATATTAATGCGTGTTAAATACTTAGGCTATTATTATAAAAACCTATAACAATCCGGAGTTTAAAATTTACTATATGGAATCTCAAACGATAAAAGTACGAAGATACAGGTAAAATGTGAGTTAATTAACCTTTTTAACTAGGAAACCCAACGCTTTTTAAACCAAATTGAGAATGTTTTGTGTAAATTATATTATTATGTTAATTGCAATTCCGTTTTGACATGCCATTCAGTTGAATACTTAATATTTAAATATTTGATGCCGTTTAAAACTGTACAAGCAAAATAGATAGACGTATGCGATGCTTCAGTGCTACGTGAATCCGGAACTATTCTTGGGCGAATCTTAGAACGAGTAAAAAATTCCTTAGGACGAGAATAATTTAGCCAGGTTAGTGAATGGCTGTTTTAAATATTTTTTCTGAAACACATAACAATAAAGTTTGAAACAAAACCAAGTAACAATTGAATAATGCCGTTTGTTAGAATTTCTTGAAAAAAAATATTGATGGCGAATTTCAACGTTTGAATGTTTGGGGATTCATATCGTAAATATAATAAGTACATACTGAAACGATTTAGGGGTTTTTACTTAGTTTAAGCTTACAATATACGACGGAATTTTAAGGAGATCCTTTTTATGCAACTAGTTAACCATTAATTCTTCGTTATATATTTCAGACAATATAGACGTATTTACTTCTTTGGTTTTTTCTTTTTAACTAAATCCGATAAATCATTAACTTTACCTTCATTTTGAGGTTGTCTTTTTTTAACTAATGAAGTTAAATTATTAACAATTGCATCTGTTGCTCCAGCTGTATCACCACCTGATAAACTTTCACCTAATATCCCCTTTATAATATCTAGTTGTTCTTGTTGAATATCTTGGTTGGGATCTTTTATTAATTCTTGATATTTATCATTTAATTCATTTATCATTTCTTCATTATCTTTTCTTTTTGTTGTATCTTTTTCATTTAAATTTCTTTCTTTTGTTGATTCAATAGCTAATTTAATTTGTTCAGCTGCTTTTTGTCTTGAATTTGGATCATCAGTACAAAATTCTAATGCTAATGATAATTTATAATGAGATTCTGATATTGGACTTGAATTTTTTGGATATAATTCTAATCTTAAATCTAAAGATTTTTGTAAATCTAATGCAGATTGTGGGAAATTTTCAGATTCTAATGATACTTCACCTAATATATCGTAAGTTTCTGATAATTTTTTTAAATTTATTATATAATCATTATCTATTGGATCTGACTCTGATTTAATATATGGTTCTTTTATGTTTTTTGGTTTTTCTAATGTTTTTAATTTATCTTCAAATATTCCTCTTGCAACATCTAATATCATCCAAGCCATTTCAAAATCATTTGTTTCTTCTGGTTGTTCCTCTTCTTCATTTTCCTTTCCTTCTCCTTCTATATTGTCCTTGTTTTCTTCGTCTGCCTCTTCCTCTTTCGTTTCAACTTCTTCTTCTACTTCTTCATTTACAACTTCTCCATCAATTGGTTCAGCATCATAGAATTGAAATTTATCATCTTCTTCAATATCCTCAACTTCTTTATCAACTCCTTCATTTTTGACTTCTTCTTCCTTAGTTGTTTCTTGATTTGTTGTAGTAGTATCAATACCACCTAGTATACTACTTTTACTAACACCATTTTGAAATAATGCTTTACCATATAATAATAATAAATCTCCATCTTCTTTATTATTATGTTGTTTTGAATATAATTGACATGCATCTCCATATTTTTCTGATGCTAATTCATAATTTTTTTGAGAATATGCTTTTGATCCATCTGATACTAATTTGTTTATCTCTAGTGAATAAGACATCTTAGTTCAATTAACGGATATTTTGGTAATGAATGAAGTGATTATTGATTCAATTAATTAGTTCAATAGAAATATGAAGAATATTATGTTTTGTTTATTTTGTGTAATGAATTCATTTTATACTATAACGCGTTTATTATTATCAACCAAAGATAAGATAACATTTTTGATGGGAAAAGTGGTGGAAATTGTTGCTGATTAAAAAAGTGTTTAAATAAAACAATCAGATCCAAGATATGCTAACTGGCTTAGTGCTTCACTCAAATTTATTTGCAAGACAACCAAAGGCAATGTAAGTTGAAGTGTACCATAGTATATCAAATGATTTGATTCGCGTTAGATTTGATACAAAAACCTCCTAAAATACTCAATTCCTTTCAAATGTGTATCATTTGTCTTCAACATAGCCTTGTCTGTTAGAATTGGACCTTGTTCTTGTGTATAGTAGCTAAATTGTCCTGATTGATATTTGCAATTGAATACAAAAGTGGTTGCAAAAATTGTATTTGTTTATTGTGTGTAAAAAATCAAATCAAAATATGGAATTTTATTAGGGAAAAAATAATACCACACAATATACACACAAAATATACTATACACTTGAAATACAAACATTTTGATCCAAACATCATAAACTACTCAATTATACCACTTTTACTTCCAATTTAATGATAGATATTCAATGAAACAACTGCTAGTAATAATTTAATTTAGTTTTCCTGTCAAATTTATCAATTTCCTCATCAAAGCTATATCTATCTATCAATTTTCTACGGAATTATGTCAAATAAATCATTAAGAAGAAAACCACCACCACCAATAGATACAGAATTACATAATGAGAATAATACTAATAAGAATACCTCACTAATTAATCAATTGGAAAATTTACATAGAAAATCATTCTCAAATATAAATAATCAAAGACGACTATCACAGATTGATCAAAATATTTTAAATTCACAACAACAACAACAAAAGGATCTTCCGAATATTCCTTATATAACAACAACTCCGACAAGAAACTCATATAATGATACATTTGATAATTCAATTAATGAATCTTTCACATCATTTGATTCACCAAAGCCCAAAGGGCCGAAAGATTTATGGGAATATAATCAAAATGGAATAACACTGCCACTTCAAGATCAAAATAATAATAATTTCATTCCTTCATCATCAACTCATGCATCAATTCAAATTAAAAGAATACTACCTAAACGAAGTTATCAACAAATTTCAAGATCAAAATCAAATTCAAATTCAACAATACCTACTGATGAATCTTCACCTTATGATTCTCCAAATCATGATACACCTGAAGAGAGTAGAGATTCCAGTTTTATCGAAAAAACACCAAAAAACCCACCGTATCCAACAACTGGAATTGAGGAATATTTTGATGAAGATTTAACACCTGAAATGATATTTGAAGTTCCTTCACCTTCTCAAAGAAGAACTAAAGCAATAATTAATCAATCTATAAATACCACTTCACCAAAAATTAATGAGGTACCTAATTTAAGTACTAGAAGTTCATTGTCTACAATTTATGGTCAACATTATCAAAGACAACAAATGGAAGAATCATCACCGTTACTGAGTAATTCACCACCCATTTCACCATATGAAGAAAATATACCTAGACGTAAATTGTCTATGCGTTCATACAATAATTATCCAGACTCTGAACCATATAGTCGATCACCATCACCAAAAAGATCTTATCATAGTAAAAATAATTCATTAAATGGATATGATAATAATTATTTTAGTCATAATATAGCAAATCAATATCAAACTCAAACTCAAATTCAATCTCCTGATGAATATTCACCACAAAGTAATAATTTTAATTCAAGACCTTCATATCGAGTAGTTTCAGATAATCCTTTTTATGATGAAGAAGAAAATCAAAATTATGAATTTGAATCACCAGCAACAGATTATTTTGATTATTCAATATTACCTGAATTACCACCAAGTAGAGATACTTCAACTGCTAATACATCTATAACAATTGGTCCACCATTACCTAAAAAATTACAAGAATTACCACCATTACCATTAGATTTACCAGATTTACCTTTTAATACTTCTTCATTACAAGCTCAACATTTTGAAACTTGTAGAGAAATATGGTCAATATCAAAATTATTTAATTGGAGTTGTAAATTACAAATTTGGTTAAAAGGAACATCTGTTTCAAAACAAGAATTAAAAAAAGCTATAATAAGATTAATTGCATTTCATCGTAGTGATATATCATTAGATGTTTTAACAAAAAATTCTCAAGCTGCATTTGATTCATTTTTACAAGCTCAAGCTATTGAATTAGTTGAATTACTGAAACCTAATTCAAATGGTGATAGATCTGTAGTTATATTTAATGAAGAAGTAATTGTTAGTGGTGTATTACCAGGATTAACTGAATGTTATTCACCAGTTCCGCATATAAAAGATGAAAATGAAGATTCAACAATGACTTGTTATTCAACAATGTGTAATTTTAGTAGAATGATGAATCTTGAAAGAAAAATGAGAACAATGAATATTAAAGAAATTGTATTAGCAAATGATTGGGCTGCTCATTGGAGATTAACTATTGATGATCTTAGAGATTTAAATCCAAGTTTAATTAAAAGACAATCTCTTATATTTGATTTATTAAGATATGAACAAACTTTTATACAAAGAGCAAAATGTTTTGTTGAAATTGTTGGACCAGAATTTATAAAGGCTGCAAAGGGATATTTAGGTTCAAATAATTCAAAAATTAAAATTTTTGAAGAAGAAGTTTTAAAAACTAGTGAAAAAATTTTATTAATTCATCAAAATCAATTATTTGAACCCTTGTTGAAAATTTTAATTTCTGAAGGTAAATTCATAAAAAATGTTATTGAAATTGTTAGTATCTATATTGATTGGGCAAAAGAAGTTAGATCATATTTAATCAAATATATGAATAATATGCCAATGATTGAAGAATTATTAAGTTTATCAAATTTAAAATCATATATAGATAATAAAATTGGTCAATTATCAAGAGTTAAAGAATTAAAAGTAAACGTTCCAATATTATTTATAAGTACTTTTAATTCAAGATATCAACAAATTCCATTACAAATTTTAGATATTCAAAAAAAATATTTAGAAAATGAACCAGAATTTTTTTTATTAAAGCAAGCAAGTGATGAAATTAAAGAATTAGGTTCTAAAATAAATGATTCTAAAAAATTTGCAGATAATTTACATGCTTTAGAACAATTAAAAATTCAATTACTGTGGAAATCAAATTTAAATCCAATTAATTTAAATTTAAATTCAATAAATAGAAAATTAATATGTAGAGGTGATTTAACAAGAAGAACTGATTTAAAATTTACTTCACAAATTAATCATTTAATTGTTTTAGATAATTATATTATAATTACAGAAAGATTAAAAAATCAAAAACCAAATGGTGCATTATACAAAATTTATGATTATCCAATTCCCATAGATTTTTTAATATTTGAAGAAAAAATTGTAAATAATTCATCATCATCTCCAGCAACAATAAAATTATCATCTTCACCAATAACAAAACCTTCAAGAAAATCATTATCATTAGATGATAATAATGAAGATCATGATGATATTCAATATTCTATAAAATTAAGATATGCTGGAAAATTTAAAAATTCATATACTTTTACATGTAAAACAGAACGGGAATATTTAGATTGGATAAATTATTTAACAATTGCAAAACAAAAAATGAATGAAAGATTATTTAATAATATTGTTTTTAAACCAATACCAATATCAACAACATGTTTTGCATATGAACAAAATAATAAAATTAATAAATTACAAATTGTAACACCATTTGATCCAATATTTGAAATTTGTCAAGATTCAATAAAAAAATTTGAAACATTAGGAATTTCAAAAGATATTTATTCCTCGAATAATAATGTTAGAAATAGAATGGTATTTAGTAGTATTCAAAGTAGTTTTGAATTTCAATATAATGGTCGATTTTTTACATTTATTGGATTAAATTCTGGTTTATATTGTTGTGAATCTCATTCACATTGGAAAAAAATTTTAAATGGTAATGATTTTAATAAAATTCATGTTGATACAAATTTAAAAATTGTTTTAATTTTAAATGAAAAAAATTTAAAATATTATTTATTAAATCAATTGATTGAAATTTATTTTGGAAAAAGATCAAATATAATTGGAATTTCATTGTCTAAGGATCCAATATTATTTTTTTCAATGAAATTATATAAGAATATAAAAATGTTATTCTTTGCTAAAAAGAAAAATAATATGACAAATATTAAAATAATTATACCAGAAATTGATAATAATGGAATATTTAATAGATTTAAAGATTATAGAAAATTTTTTATAGAAGCTGAATGTTATGGTATATCAATTTTTAATTCATCATTTGTTTTATATACTGATAAAGGTTTTGAAATTATGGAAATTATAAATTTAAATCCAAGATCAGTACCTGATTTATCTGAATTGGAAAATGATAATGTTAATAACAAGAAAAAAATAGATTATCAATTTTCAAAAAAATCAGTCTCAACTACTAATATCAACAATGGTTTAGATTCAAATAATCATCAAATTTTGCAAACAATTAAAAAATTAATAAATTCGATAAATATTCAACCAATAGGAATGTATAAATTAAGAAATAATAAAGAATTTATATTAATTTATTCAAATTTTGCAATTTTTATAAATCAAAGGGGAAAAATTTCAAGAAATGATATCCTTTATTTTAATAATGATTTAAAATTTAAACAAATAAAATTTAAAAATAATTATTTATTTTTAATAAATGATGAAATTATTGAAATTTTACTGATTAGTGATTTATCAACGGGTTCAAATAAATTAATTCAATGTATTTTAGGTAAAGATATACATTTAATTTCAAATGATGATGATGATGATATGTTATGTTTTGTAATGGCAAATCCTTTAATTCCTGGTTTACAATTAGTGTTTAAACTTTAAAAGAGTTGTTGGATTGAAAGAGTGTTTGAGTTTTGAAACTTTTCGAGTGTTTTGTAATGTTTATAATTGTAATTTTATATATAATGAGTAATAATGTGTAATTTGAAATTCTCTAAGCTAATCCTCATCGATTAAAATGTAAAAATAACGAATAGTTTGCAACCAAAATTTTGAGACATTAATAATTCTTGTTTTTTTTTCCTTCAAGCCATTTAATAAGTTATTTACCTATACATCCTATTGACAAAGCAATAAAAATTGCTTAAAGTGAATAAAATCTAATTGCTTGAAGTCTCAAAGACGATTGAAAAATTAAAATTCTCACTCAACCACATTCATAGTGAAAAACAAACCACAGCTATAGTAGTGACTAACGAATTCTTCTTTTCTTATAAATAGACTTTAAAATCGAGTCTTTTTCAGCTCCATTAACAAATTCAAAAATCACTTCTGAATCGTAATTGGTTAAAATTGCATCCACATTAGTATCAAGATAAAATAAAAAATTCCTTAACCGAGTCGCACCTTCAGGTTCACGTTCTGAAGTTACTTCTTTCAATTTTAAGTCTTTCAAGTTGGTACAATTATCTAAAACTAAACAACCTAAATCTTCAATTTCGTTATTTGATAAATTTAAATGAGTTAAATTTAATGGAAAATTTTGAGAACTTAACATTGAAAAAGTTATTTCATTATTCTCTAAATCCAACCTCTTTAAATTACTTAAATTGAAAAAATTTCCTTGAATTATTAACAATTTCAAATTATTGATGCTCAATTCCTCTAATGAAATGGGAAAATGATCAAGATCCAATAAGCCAGTATTTAAGTTTATCATTTTCAATTTGGTCAAATTTTCACATTCAAATGACACTTGAGGTGGTGGAAATGCTTTAAAATCTATTGGCACTGAACCTTTCAAAATTAAGTCTCGCAAATTCGGTGATTTGAACCATACATGTCCTTCCGCATGAGTAAAAAGTTCCGATGGATCAAGTCGGCCTACTCTACAGCCATGACCTGAGCAATAATTGTCTGACACATCCAACACCTTTAAAGATTTCAATTGATTTAAATTTGAATCTACCAAATCATAACCTATGTTATTTTTTGTAAACTTAATCCGCTCCAGTTCAGGAAAATAAACATGACCTTCAGTTGGAATCCAGCAATTTGTGATAATGATTTCGGACATTTTCTTTGGTAAATTGACTAAAACTTCGTCTAACTCAAGACATCCCATACTATTTAATTCCAAACAATCGAGGGCTTTCGGAAACTCAACACTTCCTATGTCTAGGGTATGCGTAGTATCGCAAATCTTTAAATTCTTTAAATTTGGTGGAAACCGAAAGGCAGCATCGATAAGAATCCACCAGTCTATTTGTGAAAAGTACAGAATCCTAAATCGGTTTTCTTCATATAACTCGTCTATCCTACGACGATGGAAATTGTTAATGAAATTCAAAGTTTTTAACGAATCGGGGAACAAGGTATAAACTAGGTCAAAAAGTTCAGGACAACTAGAAATATCAAGTAAATTTAGATTCTTATACTTGAGTACATCACCTAAAGTTTCAATATCACAAGAATCAAGTCTTAAATTTTTCATGGACAATGGAAGCTGAATATCATCCAAGGAACTCATCTCGCGGAGACTTTTGCAATTAAATGACTCAAGCTGGTGTAAATCAGTTAAATTCAAATTAATTTCATGACCTTTATCTAATGTTAGTTCCTTTAATGTTGTTGGAAATTGAATTGGGAATACATTGAAATGAGATGTTGTCAATGATTGTATGAAGGTGCTTTCAACAAAATTTAGGAATGATTTGATTTCATTCTTTTTCAATTTCACATTGCAATGTTTCAAATATTGATCCAAATGTACACCTACAATATAAACTTGATGCAAGATTGAGACTAGATCAGTAAATGTAGTATCTTTTAAAATTTTAACCTCATAATTGACTAACTTGAAACTTGACTCACTAACTAGTTGATTGATTTGTTTTACATTCCCAATAATTATTGAAGGTATAAACTCAAAGTGTTGATAAAGATCTATCAATGTTTCAATTGAATTGTTGTTATTATCTATCTCATATTTTGGATACTTTCGTTCTAAAACAATATATTGTAAACCTGGAATATATAATAAATTTTTGATTATAGATTTATCTTTGATGTTACTAAAAATTAATGATAATATTTCTTTGGGTAATTTGAGAAATATTTCCATTTGAATGGCGAGTTGTGATGATCTTGATATGAATTGATGAATAATTTTGGTTGCCACTTTTTTGAAAATCAAAAATTAATTAGACGTGATTTTCGGGCTACCATTTGACGTTTCAAATTTATTTCGTCTAAATTTATCTTAAAGATTAGTTTAACATTTGGCATTTATGACTTCCGATCACTTTAAATGATTTCTGTGGTCTAACTTTGCTTAGATTCAGTACTTCGGTTTAAATTCAGATTTACATTTTCTTAGAGTCCAATGTGAAAATAAACTAAATTTTGATATAAATTTCAATTCTGTTGAAAATCTTCTTGAAAACATCTCCTTGCTTGCATTATCAATCTCTCACGTAATAGTAAATACTTTTAAAACTTAGATCTCATGATTTGAACTCACAGCTTATAAGTAACAAAGTAACAAACCCCTGACTAAATTCCAAACATCTTAGTTTCAAACTTCTCTTATATCGACGGATTGGGTATCCTACTTTGATATCATGAAGTGAAATATGAAATCCGAGTAAGTAATTGAAGGACCACTTTGTAGCGGGTGAGTAGTCCAATAGATAATACTGAATGATGAAATTTTGATCCTGCCTAGTTGCTTGATGTAATAGTTGAGTGACACAAGTTAAACATTATAAAGTTGACCTTGGCATAACTCATTTGCGATCTGAACAAAGAAATTGCGTGACCCAAAGCTTGATGCAATATCCTAAGACACCCTTTTTCATCGTCGAATACAGTGAAGGAATTTTGATAATATTCGTTTTTCCAGTCACAAAAATTGATTTCTAGAATATTACAATTACGCAATTTTTGTTGACAATTAATTTATGAATTCATCATATCATATTGCTTTGTCAACAAAATTCAAGTAAAATCTATTCAATAAAAAATAGCTATGATTATTAGTATTGGTTTTGGAGTACAGAAGAGACTGCGTTTTGGCTAATTGAATACTCAATCAGCTAATTTAATGACTATTTGATTGAATATTTGATCATCTGCCTTGGGATCTTGATTATTGTGGTTTCAAGTTATATTTAAAGTTTTTGAAATAATTTAGATTAGAGTTGTGAACTAGGAAGAAATCAATCATCAATACATACTAATTCATCTTATCATAGTCCATACACAACACCGGGAAATACATTATCAACAAATTTTCAAGTGGCTTATAAAGGTAAACATCTCAAGAAGAAACTCAACACTAAATTCAAGAAACCAGTTTACAAATATTATCGTCAAGAATCAGAGCTTGAAAGAGAGAAGAGAGAATACAACTATGATCATGCAAAAGGAGAAGATACGAAAACTGGTGGAATACTTTCAGGAAATATAAATGCAGAGATATTTATCATTCACTATAATTTTTGAAGTATTCATTCACACCCAATGGATTTGTTAAAGCCAGAGGGAAAGAGTACTTTAACTATTAAAGTCCATGATAGATGTTTTAATTTAGATACGGTTTACCTCAATCCTTCATTCAAAGCAAACTTGACTAACTTGGGAACAGTTGAATATATATATAGTCCCACAAAGCCTATTTAGCAATCATTGCAAAGTTTGAACCAAAACATCATGCAGCCCAAGTGACAGATAACATTAAGGAGCTTAAATAAGTTTCCGATGGACTTTGACAAATTCAATTCCAAATATTTTGAATACTATCAATACCGGATGATTCGGAACAAGAAAGAGTTCGATCCAACATCTTGAAATTATTCAAACATATCGATGAGTATCGACACAAAGACTTGGTACAACTTTTTAGAGTTTAGCAGATTTTAAAAAGTATAAACTTTATATATATGGATGTTAATACAAAATCAACAAGACCTTTTGAATCTTCATTCCAATCATATTTAGATTGAATAAGTGTGTAAGTGCTTCCTTTGAGCAATACATTCAGCCATCGTATTGCTCAAAGAAAGTCTTACACACGTAGTAATTCAAAATATGATTGGAATGACCTTTTATGTTGATTATTTTTATATTTTACAATTCATTCAATCAAGAAAGTAAAAGTAGACTTTAGATCTAAAACTTGAATGATCTAAATAGACAAACTTGTAACTTTAAGGATTCTTTCGTTCCTACAACCTCTTCAAGCTTATAACAAACAACGGCATTCATTATTGACTGATAGTATTGTATTTTTATAGGACAACTTGATCTACACGTTTGATGATTTGAGAAGGTTCATAAATGTTATCTTTCGATCTTATCAACTAATTGTAAAGCATTTTGATTTCTCAATATTTAATATCACAGGAACATTAGAATCATCAGTATCAGGTATACGAAACATCAAATGATTCAGCAATCATTGAATAGTTCCAGCTATTTCTAAAGTTACACTCGTAACTGTAGCTTAAACCCACTTTGATGGTTCCTACGCCTTAAAGAATGATCCTCCTATTGGTTCGCGATACTCCGGACATGTAATCCCCTTACTATTGTTCTTTTTAAAACAATTAAATACGTTTAACATTCTTATTACTTGTTTATCGGATTTTAAAGACCTTTTATATTGTTCTGAAACAATTAAATAATTTTCTACTCGGATTAATTCAATTGTTCTTTATGTTTTTATTTTCTAATAACGAATGGCTAATATGTTTGAAATTTAATTATACTGGTTATACTCTTAATGAGTAGTTTTGTAAAAGCATTTTCAGCAATTGACATGAGTATTTCACTTCTTCACTTATATTCAATTACAATTTTTTTTCATACATGTAAGAAAGAAAGAATAAGTATATAACTAAAAGAAGTATTCTATACATATTGATAGAAATGATTTTCGATATTCAACGGCTTAGACTAAATCAAGAAGAATATAAAATCCCGGTATTTTTTAAAATTGAAGTCATAATGATTCATCGGAATTAAAATGGTATTTTGTTACTCAATTAGGTAATTAAAACAGGGATTATAATCTATATAATAATTGCGAATACGGAACCGTTTTGATTTTCGTCCGTGAATTATAATAATAATTTAGAAGAATTCTTGATTAAATTTTGTCATATTATATTCAGCCTAATGGATATTTAATTTAAGCATATGATTTAGCTTTGTTTGATTCAAAGTGTAACCTGTTAAGTTTGTTATTATAAATTATCAAAAATTTTACATTCTTCATACAACTCTAATCCATCCACTGGTTCATTTCAGTTTGTACATAACAAGATATACTTCATTTGTATGAGATTTGTAAATCCGGGAATTTGTCAGATCAAATTCTTCTACCACTACTACTTCTCTTATCCTTACGCCATTATTAGGTCGGTGAAACGGTAATCTCTCTCGCTAAACCAAAATTATATTGGAAAAATTAATAATCCCATACAACCGAGGAAACTTTATTACTATATAAGAGTACTGCATATAGGTTGGATGGAACAATTACTATGTAATTATCACTACCAATTGCATAATACTGATAAATCTGGGGTAACAAATTTTTCATTTGCTCATACTTTAAAATTTAACATGAGATTAATAAATTTAATAATACCGACGTAAATATTAATAGTGTCGAACGAGTTGAAATTTATATATATAAAATACAATTTTTCACTTTTATAAATTTTTATAGATTTTCCTTTCTTCTTTTTTTCATATTTTTACAACTTAGTTTTAGTTACTTTTATATATACTATTACTACATTAGTCACAAACTACAACAAATACAACCAAAATGCCATATACTGAAATAGATGTTACAGTAGAAGAAAACAACTTCCAAAAAGAAGTTGAAGAAATTAAAAAATGGTGGTCAGAACCAAGATGGAATAAAACTAAAAGAATTTATACTGCTGAAGATATTGCTAAAAAGAGAGGTACTTTAAAAATTGATTATCCTTCTTCTCAACAAGCTGATAAATTATTTGATTTATTAACAAAACATGATGCAAATAAAACTGTTTCTTTTACTTTTGGTGCTTTAGATCCAATTCATGTTGCTCAAATGGCTAAATATTTAGATTCTATTTATGTTTCTGGTTGGCAATGTTCTTCAACAGCTTCAACTTCAAATGAACCTTCACCAGATTTAGCTGATTATCCAATGGATACTGTTCCAAATAAAGTTGAACATTTATGGTTTGCTCAATTATTTCATGATAGAAAACAAAGAGAAGAAAGATTAACTTTATCAAAAGAAGAAAGAGCTAAAACTCCTTATATTGATTTCTTAAGACCAATTATCGCTGATGCTGATACTGGTCATGGTGGTTTAACTGCTATTATTAAATTAACCAAATTATTTATTGAAAGAGGTGCTGCTGGTATTCATATTGAAGATCAAGCTCCAGGTACTAAAAAATGTGGTCATATGGCTGGTAAAGTTTTAGTTCCTGTTCAAGAACATATTAATAGATTAGTTGCTATAAGAGCTTCTGCTGATATTTTTGGTTCAAATTTATTAGCTGTTGCAAGAACTGATTCTGAAGCTGCTACTTTAATTACTTCAACTATTGATCATAGAGATCATTATTTTATTGCTGGTGCAACTAATCCAGAAGTTGGTGATTTAGTTCAATTATTAGTAGAAGCTGAAGGTAGAGGTGCTACTGGTGATGAATTAGGTGCAATTGAAGTTGAATGGACAAGAAAAGCTGGTGTTAAATTATTTAGTGAAGCTGTTATTGATGAAATAAACAATGGTAATTATAAAAATAAACAAGAATTAATTAAAAAATTTACTGATAAAGTTAATCCATTAAGTAATGCATCAAACAAAGAAGCAAGAAAATTAGCAAAAGAATTAACTGGTAAAGATATTTATTTCAATTGGGAAGTTTCAAGAGCAAGAGAAGGTTATTATAGATATAAAGGTGGATGTCAATGTGCAGTTATGAGAGGTATTGCTTTTGCTCCTTATGCTGATTTAATTTGGATGGAATCTGCTTTACCAGATTATGCTCAAGCTAAAGAATTTGCCGATGGTGTTAAAAAAGCTGTACCAAATCAATGGTTAGCTTATAATTTATCTCCATCATTCAATTGGAATAAAGCTATGCCACCAAATGAACAAGAAACTTATATTAAAAGATTAGGTGAATTAGGTTATGTATGGCAGTTTATAACATTAGCTGGTTTACATACTACTGCATTAGCTGTTGATGATTTTGCAAATAATTATTCACAAATTGGTATGAGAGCTTATGGTCAACAAGTTCAACAACCTGAAATTGAAAAAGGTGTTGAAGTTGTTAAACATCAAAAATGGTCAGGTGCTACTTATATTGATGGATTATTGAAAATGGTTAGTGGTGGTGTTACTTCAACTGCTGCTATGGGTGCTGGTGTAACTGAAGATCAATTTAAAGATCATTAAACTACCAACCAGTTATGAAGACAAAATGTTTTTTAAAAAAGGTAAAAATTTAGTTGAAACCTTTTATTTTAATTCTACTTTTATAGAAATTAATACAACTTCTGTATAATACATGTATTTTGGAAAATTTAGTCGATTTGTAGTAGATGGTGATGTCCTTCTATAAAATACTTCAAAGATTAATACATAATATGATGGTGCGGCTTTTCCCTAATTCAATCTTTTTTTCGTTTCTACACAAAATGTCAAAATTCTAAATCAATTCTTTTCATAGAAGAAGACCCTTTGTTAATGAAAAGATGATATGGGATTCATAATCCCAGGAAAACCATTATTAAATCTTCGACAAAAGAAACGACTAAAAAGATCAGAATCAATCAAACCATTTCGTAATCAACAAAAAAGAAAACCAGATCAAATTAAAAAAATAAAACGAAATTCCATTATTTCATTATCATCATCATCAAGTAATCAAAACGATTTAGTTAGTAGAAGGGTTTCTTTTACAAACATTGATAACCCCAAAAAATTAACTTTAAATCATTTACCTATTGATATTATCACTAAAATATTTATCTTGGCTGGTCCAAATAATAACTTACCATTAATAAATAAATCAATTTATTCCAATCTAAAAATATCTGGTGTAAATGATTTTAATTCCGTGAACGAAGATATAGATTTAAACAAAATTGGTAAACCATGGAAAAATTACTCAATTTTAATTCAATTAATCAAAACTTATTTCCTAGTTGATTTAAATACAAGAATAGATGAAAATAAAATCACAAAAAAAATCAAATATTACGAAGATCAAGTAAATCAACTACCTAAAAATTTTATTGAAGTTGAAAGAAGTTCATTTTATCAAAAATTACTCATAAATTTAAAGATTTTAAAAGAAAAATTTAATTTTTATTTATCAATTGAAGGTAAATATGTTTTAAATGAAAATTTATTAAATTATAAATTTATATCAAGTCAATTATTAGAAAATTTAGACAATATAACATTCAATAATAAATCCACAAACAGTAATATCGGTAAAGAGAAAACTAATGAATCGGAATTAATTAGATTTAAATCAATTGATGATATTGAATTAAATAAAAAATTAAGATATTTATTTTTAAAATTTAAATTTGAAGAAATTGATACATTATTAAAAATTGTTGAAAATGAGTTAACAAATAATATATTTCAAGATTCTTCTATATATGAAGATAATTTTGAAAAATATAATCAATTTTTAAAATCAAAACAATTGGAATTTTCTAAAGTTGGGACACCAATTGATGAAATTCATCAAAACAAATTATTGGTAGAAAATCCGATTCTAAGAAACTTTAATGATGAAAATTTACCCAATGAAGGTTTCAAAAAAGATGAATTTAGTTATTTTAATTTTAAAAATGGTTATATAATAGGTCATGAATTTTTTGGAGAAATTTTAACAAATAAAAATCAATTTAAAATTCCAGTAAAAATATTTATCAAAAGTATTTCATCAATTAGATATTTTAACTTGTTACAATTTTTAATTTATAATTATCCTCATCAACCTATAAATAGTGAATTTATAATTTTAAAAATTTTAACAATTTTAAAACCTGAAAATTTAGTACATACAGAAATTAAAATTCCATTTTTAAGTATTATTACATTAATTATGTTTGATGATGATTTATCAAATAATATAAATCAATCAATTATTGAATGTTTTAAATTATATAATCAATATTGTTTAATGGATGATAAAGAGATAAAAAAATTTGGAAAAAACGTTAAAGGTCAAAATATCTTGGAAAATATTTATGAAGGTTTATATTATATGTGTTCTTATTTATTAGGACAGTCAAATTCTGCTGATAATGATAATGATAATGATAATGACAACGATAATAACAACGATAATGAACAAACTAATTTAAAAGAAAATATAAGAGAATTATGGATTTTAGCTTTAAAATTAAAAAATTATAAATTAACCGATTTACTTTCAAAATTTAGTAAAAATCCAGATATAGATATTTTACATAATTATTCTTAAATATTTATACCTATTTATTTGATATTTACTCATTATAAAAAACCAATTCTACTCTGGTACCGTATTATTTCTTTAAATATATGAACTGATTTAATCTACAATACTCAATATTGTTGATCGATTATGGGTTGATGTGAATGTTGTTGGTGATGTGGGTGTTGCTGTTGTTGATGATGGTGTTGCTGATGCTGTTGCGGTTGAT
Organism: Lodderomyces pseudojiufengensis; assembly: GCF_024610245.1. Classification (NCBI taxonomy): domain Eukaryota; kingdom Fungi; phylum Ascomycota; class Pichiomycetes; order Serinales; family Debaryomycetaceae; genus Lodderomyces; species Lodderomyces pseudojiufengensis. The sequence continues at coordinate 974,465 of NW_026261523.1, forward strand.
GATGATTTAGTTGTTGTTGATGATGACTCAGCTGCTGCTGTTGTTGCTGTTGTTGTTGATATGGATCACTTAAATGATGATGAAGTGGATGATTAGGTAAAGTAATTTCATGAAACCAAGGATGTTGTAAAGCTTGTCTTGCAGTTATTCTCAGTTCAGGTCTCATTTGTAAAAGACTTGTTAATAAATTTAAACCCATTGAATCTAAATTTGGTACTAATAATCTTAAATCTTGTGGTACAAATATTTGCCAATTATTTTTATAATTTGAATAAGAACTTATATTTGGCCAAGTTCTTTCATTTGGAGTACCCATTAATCTAAATATTTTAATTAATTGATCTTCATTTGCTGTACCTGGAAATAAAGGTTTTCCTGTACACATTTCAGCAAATATACATCCTGCAGACCATATATCTATTGATGTAGTATAAGCTCTTGAACCTAATAAAACATCTGGAGCTCTATACCATAAAGTAACAACTTCATTTGAAAAAGTATTAAAAGTTATACCAAAAGCTCTTGCTAATCCAAAATCTCCTAATTTTAATTCTCCTTTATTATTAATTAATAAATTTTGAGGTTTTAAATCTCTATGTAATACTCTATTATCATGACAAAACATTATACCTTTTAATAATTGAAACATAAAACTTTTAACAATTTTTAAATCTAATGCTCCATTATTTCCATGAACTTCCATATATTTTTTTAAATCTTTATCCATATATTCAAATACTAATGTTAATTTATTTTCTGTTTGTATAACATCATATAATGTTACAATATTTTCATGATCTAATTCTTTCATTAATGAAACTTCTCTTATTGCTGTTGATGGTGTACCTTCTTCTGGATCCAAATTTATTTCTTTTAATGCAACTAATGCTCCTGTTGCTCTATTACGTCCTTTATATACTGTTGCATAAGTTCCTTCACCTAATTTTTCAAGTTGTTGAAATCTGTTTTATTTTGTTAGTAAATTGGAAATAATGAAAAATTAATACCGAATAAACACATACTGAGACGATGAACCAGTCATTGATCAATATTTCTAAATGTGAAAATATGTTCTGAGGAAGATATATAACCACTTTTTTTGAAATGGTTAGTGGTTGATAAGAACTAATGATAATTACTAAAGTTGTATCAGAAATTCAATTAATTGTTCAAAATGGAAAAACTAAAAAATAACTTTTGTGTCATTTCTATACCAATTTTTACGTGTCTCACAATATTCAGGAGAGAGGTTCACTCATAATTGAGAAGGAATTGAAAACTAGGTTCTATTACTTTACCGATACACATCGTCTTCTACAAACTTCCAATTCTAATGACTTCTAGGTGCTTTTTTCATCAAATTTAAAGAATTTTCAACCCATCCATCAGCACCTCCTTCCATTGCAATTATATCTAATATACGTAATTGTGAAATATCAGATGGCTCATTTAAAAATTCTTTTATTTTATTACAACTCATTATAGCTGCATTTCTTGTACTTGGTATTCTTAACATTTCTTTTTCTACTTCCCAACCATTTAATATTGATAATTTTTCTACATGATCAACCAATGAAGCATATGTTGAAGATGAAACAGGTTGTTGATGTTGTAGTAGTTGTTGTTGTTTCGATATATGTTTCTTAGGAGGTGGGTATCGTATTTTATTACCATTCAATGCATGTGAACAACAAGGAATTACCATAAATGGGAAACCAAGTAATGGCATCCAACAAGTTAATTCATCAGAATGATTACCAATTAAAAATGTATTAGAAGGAAATTCTTGAGTTGTGCATACATTAGGTGAATTTAATAAATTATTTGAAGATAATTGAGCTTGTGTATCATTTATATCATTGAAAGTTCTTCCATTATCTTGAATTTCTGGAATAAGTTTAGAAACAGATGGATGAGGTTTTAATAATATACTAGGTACAATTATTTGTTCAAATAATTTATCTTGAACAAATTTAGGATAAGTTTTCCAAGATTTTCTACTTCTTGCATCAATTCCTTCACCTTTATAACCTTCCATAATTAATATATAAACTAATAATCCATTCCCACAACCTAAATCTCTAAATTCAAATTTATCCTTTGCAAAATTTTTTATATTCCAATATTCAATTAAAAATGCTGCAATTGCTAAATCTTCAAATACATGTTTATTTGGATCAGTACTTTCTTTCCAATTATTTACTAAATCAGATGAATATTTTGATTTTAAATAAATATATTTATTTTGAAAATTTACTTTTGGTACTATTAAATCATGATTAACTCTTTTTGAATATCCTATTTTAACCCCATTTGAATGTTTTGTTGATGTTTGTAATAGTCGTATCGCAGTTCTAACAATTCTATTTGATTGATCTATTGATTTTATGAAATTTAATTCATTTTCAAAAGGTAGATAATGGATTGAAACTTTTTGATTATCATATAAAATCCCAACACCCAATACTTGTGGTAAATAATAAGGAATTTCTTCTTTTGAATTAATATGAGGTATATATACTATTAAAATTGTATTATTATCATCACTTTTCAATAATAAACATGTTTGATTGACAATATGATCTTTAAATGGATTTCTCGGTATCATTCTTCTAACAATTTCTATTCTATTTGATAATTTAAGTTTTGAATCACTGATAGGAATCTTTCGAATATTAACATCTTGTAGATCTCGATGAAGTAATTTATTTTCATTTTTAACATTTTCATTATCAATTGTATTTGATTCTATATCTGGTAAAACATCAATTAAATTACTTGTAAATTTCGTATTACCTTTTTCAGGATCATATGAATTTTCAATCAAAATATCAGCTCGTAGCAAGACTGTTGAATTTATATTTGGATTTTTAATTACATTAATCATTGCAGTTTGAAAATGTTGTGGTTCAAAATTAACTTTTGTTTCACATATAGGACACCATTTGGAACCCAATATTGAATCCGTATTTATCGTTATATCTGGTTCATTTTTTGAACCTCTTTGTTTGTTATACCCCATTGGATCATTGATCTTCGTTAATAGACTCTATTAATGTCTCAGTTTCAGATATTTTTTACGGAACCAAACATCATCTCAAAAATACGCGATCGAAATTGTCAAAAGTATGGAGAAAGAAGCTCTTATCGCACGAGTAAAGACAAAATACACTGATTAGCCGATCGCTGCTAAAAACACTAGTCAAGTAAGGTATGGGTGGACAGACTCAATCCAGTTGCAATACATTACCAATTTTAGAAAACTTAAGTTTGATCTATTTCATGTATTAACCAGCATACTTAGTTATAAATCTATGAAAAAGGCATCAGTAACATCATTATACTTATGCTTTTTATAACAATATGGACATTTAAAAACATCCATACCCTTTTTAGATAAATGCCAAATACTATCTCTTAAAGCTAAATGTTGACAATAATTTAATACAACTACTTGAGTTTTTAATAAATTTTCAACAACAAATTTTTTCTTTTTACCAACTACTGAACCATTATTACCGTCTTCTACTACAATTGTTTCAATTATATCACTTGTGATTGGTATAAGTTGTTCACGAGATATGGGGCATATAAAAATTGGATGATTTTTAAATAAAAACCTATTAGAATCAGGTAATTGAAATGGTAATTCATAATGATACGTTGCAACATTATTGAAAATATAATTTTCATTCGGCTTTTTATCATTGTTTTCTGTTTTAAAATTATTCATTTTTAATTGAATTTGATTATATTTGTAAAAACTAGGTAAGTATAAATGACCAGCAAGTATACTTTGAAATAATGATGAATCTTTTGACAAGTTTAAATCTTTACAATATTCAGCTATAAAATCATTTGATATATTTGAAAATAAATTTTCATTAGAATGAACATTTTTGAAAGAACTTAAAAGATCAGATACAAATTCAATTTGACTTTGTCTTCCTATATCTGGATTTTTCTCATCATTTTCCAATACAAATCCTTGTTTAATTTTTTCAATAAAATGATGAATTGCTAATTCTTTACTTTTCTGTTTGGAGAAATTCTCAATACCACTATTAAAATCTGGTTCAAATAATATTAGTGTCATCAATGGAGCAATTTCATGCAAATAATTTTTTAAAAATTTTGTAAAATGATCTTTTGAATAAAAATAAGCTTTGACTGCATCATCATAAGAAAATCCCAGAGTTTTCCCATTTAGTAAAATAATGAATTGTAATATGTGAAATTTAAATTCAACAACATTAAAAGTATCTGATTCTTCAAATTCATGTGTGTTTTTCAAAACTTTTTCATTATATTTCGTATGAAGCCAACCTAACGCTTGTGATAAATCATGTCTGATACATATATCATCAACAATTTGATTCAATAATTTAAATCTTTCCAATAAATCTTCATTTAAGTAAAGGTTAGAAGGTATTTGTTCTAATATTGAAGGTACAATTGAACTTTGACCAATTTTTAACAAATGTAATACTATTGCTTTCATCAATTCTTCTTTGTTCTCTTGCTTTATATTTTTATCCTTTATCTCCTTTGATATAACAGTCTTTGTCAAATAAGCTAACGTCGCTTCATTTAAGGTTTTATCAAGATTGAAATCCTTTACAGGATAGTTATCCATATTTAAAGGATAGGTATATGCTTCATCAAGATCAATACTGTATTTAGAATTATTCAATATATTCTTCAGAAATTTATTATTTGCGGAGTTATAAGATTTTAATCTACCTATTGAGGATTTGTACCAATTTTCAGACTTTTGAGGTAGTAGGGATATTTTGGCTTTTGATTTATTTGAATTATTGATAACTGTATTGGATTCCGATGATTTGGATTGTAGTTCTTCTTTAATTATTTCTTGTTGTAAATCCGATTCAATACTCTTTAGCTCCTTTAAAAAGTCATTTGAATCTTGTGTTAATAAGTTTAGTTGTTCAGTACCAGAGTCATTAAATAGTTCAATTTCATGTGTTAGATTCTTTAGTAGCGCAGTCATTTGACGATAGAACTCCTGAGTATATGTAAGTTATATGTTGTATTGTTCTTGTATTGTATAAAAAGTGATTAGACTATTATTGATAAGGGGGAAATTATAAAATCACTAATTTACAATAGAAGATATAAATAACAAGAGATATACAAAAATTTAGAACTTACAATCTTTTCAGTACATTACACTACAACCTTAATTGATAAACTCTATTTTAATAAACATTATTTACAAGTCATCATTCATTGGTCATTCATATATCCAAATAATCTGCTTTCACTAATAATTCTAAAGCCAAATGAGTCGGTATATTAAATTCAGGAATATCACCACTTTCCGCTATGTCTTTATATTTGAAATGATAATATAAATATTCAACAATACATTCTAGTATATCACCTTCCATATCTAAATCTATTTTACCTGTTTTACCCTCTTCAAATCCTTGAGAATTTCTTAAAACTGATGATATTGATGCTACTTCTTTCAGTATTATGAACTTAAATTGATCCGAGGATACTAATGTTACAAACTCATTCTCTATATCAGCCATTTCAAAACCTTTCTTTCTTGTTAAAATGATAATGATTCTTCTGCAAGTTTATGATAAGAAATATAATGTAATAATTGATTGTAAAGTAGATCTTTTGAATCAATGTCGCGTGTTTCCAAAGTCTTTTTTTGAGTGTCCTGAAACTTTGGAATATTACACTTATTATCAAACTTAGTATGTTAGTTCAGTAATTTAAACGAATATCTTACGTATTACATCAACGTATGCCGACAAACCCAAGTTATAATTGGCTGAGACTTCAGAATGTTTACTATGATATAAGAACTTGTTATGATCATTTAAATTGGTCAATTGATAATATTCATTCTAATTTTAAAATCTCAATTTCAACAAATTCAACTTTAATTGCATTAGCATCAAAAAATGTACCATATCCGAACTTAATTGATATATATAGCATAAGTGGTAATAAAATATGGTCAATTGTATATAATAGTACTCAGTCTGATTATATATTAGGTTTTTATTTCAAAAATGAGGAGTTAGTTTTACTACTTAATAATGGGAAATATCGACATTACTTGGACTTCAAGGGGAATTTCAACGAGTATCAAATATATAGTGATATCATAAGTCTAGATAATATAAGTGTCAATGGAAACTCAGATCAGGATAATTTAAATGGAAATGAAATAAATTCTGGGAGATTGATAACTAACTTAGAAAACAATGAAACCGAAGAAGTCACAAACATACTAGAAGCACAAGTTTACCGACAATATCTCATAATTCGACTAGAAAATAAATTAATCATAAGTGATCTAAATACTCATCAAAACTTCGAAATCAAATTGAATCAATATGTACCGAAGGATATTGAAGGATTTGCAGCACATATAGAACACAAATCAGAGAGATTGCTTATTAATTTGGCTTGGAAAAATACCGTCTTAGTTATTGGAATAGATTTTGGATTGTCTAACTATGAAATTTTAGATCAAGAATTGACGGATGGTCCATTTAGTAGTATCTCAATATCGGAAAGTGGTCAATTAATCTCGCTACACAATGAATCAACCAGAAAGATATTTGTCGTAAGTAGTGCATTTGACCAAGTTTTATTGGAATATGATACTGCGAACGAATCAAGTTCTCCTTATCAAGTTGAATGGTGTGGAAACGATGCGATCGTCTTATCATTCAAGGACGAGGTCAAGTTAATTGGACCAGGTCAGCAATCAATATCATTTTTCTATGATATAGATGACGATGATGAATTTGATATTGACAATTTATTATTAAAAAATTCAAGTAAAGATGATCTTAGTTATACCATTCCTATATTACATCACTTACCCGATGGCATAAGAATTTTGACTTCAAATAAATGTCAATTTTTATCAAGAGTTCCTGAAAAGATTGTTTCAATGTATCAAATAGGTTCAAATAGCCCCAGTGGTTTATTAGCCGATTGTATCGACAAATTTGAATTAAATGCATCAAAAGCCAATGCGAACATAAATTTTTTGAAGAATGATAATTTGTTGCCTTTAGCAATGGAAGATTGTTTGAATGTTGCACTTTATGAATTTGATCCCGTGTGGCAAAAAAGAGCCCTACGAGCAGCATCATTTGGTAAAATTTACGACACAGAAAATCAGTTTGATTCGAACGAGTATTTAGGTGCACTAAATATTGTAAAAGTTTTAAATCAATTGAGAAGTTTTGAATTAGGTTTATTTTTGACTTATTCAGAAATTGAAATCTTAGGATGGGAGGAAGTTGTCAAAATGTTACTTAGAAGAGATCAACACTATTTATCTTTGAAGATAATTGACAAATTAGAATTAAAAAACTTGTTACCTGTGGTATATATTCACTATTGTTGCACCCTTATCAGAAATGACTCTTCATCATCAGATTCAAAATTATTCAAACAAATACTCAAGAAATTGATTTCTGGTGGGAATGACAAAACGAATTACATCACTACATCTGACATTGTTGATGTAGCAGATGAAGAAGGACGTACTGAATTACGTAACTCCTTGATCAATATAGATCCATCAATAACCAATAAAATCCGTGAATACATAAGTTATGAAGAGTCTGAGTTGGCTTTGATCAAATCTTTCCAATCTGGAGATTATGATTTGAGTGTGCTAATATTAATATACCTTCAAGAAACTACTTCCTTATCGGACTTTTTCAAAATTCTCAATCAGAATGAGAAACGAGTCAAGGAAGACGAGCTGAACATTAATGGAGAGATTGACTCACGAACCGAAAATATTCCCGTGGAAGGTGATGTAATTGGACATACTTGGCTATCATCAATTGGAGAACTAGAGCCAAGAATAATGGAGAAATTTTTATCACATCAAGACAGATCTGATGAAGTTGACTTATACAAACTCAAACAATTCCGAAAATTGAACTCCAACCCTGAGGGTGAAGATTACTACAATCAATACAAAAAATTACTTCAAAAATTAATTAGAAAGTCTACACATCATACAAGCATAAAGACATTTCAGAGGGAACTTGACCTTTTGGAAAAGCAAAAAAAATTGGAAGAGATATACTCACAAAGCTTTTATAAATATCAGTCAATAAGCGCTGTAATCAAACAGCTAATTTCAATGCATCAAATAAAGCCAGCTTCAAAATTGGTAAAAGAATTTCAAATAGGTCAAGAGAAATTTTGGTATTTAGTACTATCAACCTACTCAAAGACGAAGGATTATGATAGATTATATGAATTTGTATTTGGATCATTGGATTCAACTAGTGCGAAATCTCCAATCGGGTTTGAACCTTTTATTGACGCAGGATTTGAGTTTAATTTTCCTAGACGACATATTTCTGCATACATATCTAATTCGGTTAAATATAAATACGATGAGAAAGTTAGATTATTTATTAGGAATGATGATTATGAACTGGCTGCTCAAGAAGCTTTTAAAAATAAAGATGTTGAAATTTTGAAAAATCTTAGCAAAAACGTTCCGCAAACGAATTCGACAGCTAGTAATATCATAAATAGTTATATAAAGAAACTAGGATATTGAATACTAGAATTGAATTGAGAATCTACTTTAGTGTAAATGAATTCTTGTCCTCCTCAAACTTGTTTCAAAAACTGAGTTTTTGTGTAATAAATGGGACTTATTCTGCGATGCTTCACTTTTTTGATTTTTGAGTTTATGTAAAACACCAGTTTGCTCAGTACAAGCACGATATCACTATGGTAGAGATAGAAGAGATAACGACTGAAGCAATTCTTCCGGAAACAGCAGAGAAATCTGCAAACGTATCAAAGAAGGAACCAACTCAATTGAACGATGATGGTCTAGACAGAAAGACTTTATTTGTTAGATCAATTCCACATGAAACAACTTCAGACCAGTTATCAGAATTTTTTTCACAATTTGTCCCAGTCAAACATGCAGTGGTTGTCAATGACGAACAAGGTCAAAGCAGAGGGTTCGGTTTTGTTTCATTCACAATGGATGATGATACGTTAACAGCATTGGTTGAATCAAGGAAGACCAAATTTAACGATAGATTTTTAAGAGTAGATATAGCTAAAAGAAGAGATAGGAAGGATAGAGACAGTACGACTCAAAAAAAGTCAATAGAACCAGTTGAGAAACGACGAGCCAGATTGATAATACGAAATTTACCATGGAGTTGTAAAAAACCAGAAGAGTTAAAGAAAATTTTCAATAAATTTGGAGCAGTATTTGATGCATATATACCGAAGAAAAAATCAGGACAAATGACTGGGTTTGGATTCGTAATAATGAAGAAACAATCTGCAGCTATAAGAGCTGTAAAAGAGTGTAAAGGATTAAAGATTGATGGAAGAGAAGTTTCAGTTGATTTTGCTGTTGAAAAGTCTAAGTGGGAGAAAATAAGGGAAGAACGAAACGAAGAAAATGATGAAGAGGAAGATGAAGTTTCAGAGCATGAGAAAGATGATGACGAGGAAGTAGTGGTAGTAGATAATGATGAGGATGAAGATGAAAGTGATGATGAGGATGATCCAGAATTTGGGGAATTAAACGAAATAAAATCAGATGATGAAGTTGACTCAGATGAAGATGTCAAAATAAAAGCGGATAGTGATATTGAAATAGAGGAAGAAGAAGAGGAAAAACCTCGAAAGAAAAGTAATAGACAAGAAGCATATGCTGTTTTTGTCCGTAATATACCTTACGATGCTGACGAAGAAACATTGAAGGAGCATTTTGAGTCATTTGGTCCCGTGAAATATGCATTGCCAGTCATAGATAAAGAAACTGGATTAGCTAAAGGCTCTGCATTTGTTGCCTTCAAGAATGAAGAAGCTTACTTGGAATGTCTTGAAAACGCTCCATCAAACACGGGATCATCTTCAATGTTGATTGCTGACGATGTATCACCACAATATGTATACCAAGGAAGGATCTTATCAATTACGTCAGCTGTTGACAGGGAGTCTGCTAATAAATTGGCTGAAAGAAATTCCATTAAAAGAAAAGAATTATTGGGTAAAGCCCCAGGAGAGAAAGACAAACGTAATCTATTTTTATTGAATGAAGGTAGAATCACAGAAAACTCAAAATTAGCACAAAAGATATCAAAAACTGATTTAGAATTAAGAGAGAAATCTTACAAATTAAGAGTACAGCAATTGAACAAAAACCCAACATTGCACTTATCGTTAACAAGATTAGCCATACGAAATTTACCAAGAGCTATGAATTCGAAAGCATTAAAAGCTTTGGGAAGAAAAGCAGTGGTACAATTTGCCACTGAGGTGAAAAATGGTGATCGTCAACCATTGTCAAAAGAAGAAGTTTCTAGATCAACCAAGCTGAAAAAAGAAATACAGGAAGAGATTGAAACCAAATCGAAAAATTCAAAACATAAAGGTGTTGTGAAACAAGCAAAAGTTATTATGGAAGTTAAAGGAACTGGTGAAGCTGGTAGAAATAGAGGATATGGGTTTATTGAATTTAGAGATCATAAGGCAGCTTTGCAGGGTTTGAGATGGTTAAATGCTCATGAAGTTACTAATCAAGAAATAATCGAGGGTTTAAGTGAAGATGAGATAAAATTGGCTAAATTGGAAGGGCTAAGTAAAAGAAGATTGATTGTTGAGTTTGCTGTTGAAAATGCTCAAGTTGTGAAAAGGAGGAGAGAAAAAGAATTAATCAGTAGAAAGTACAACGACTCCAACGGTGACGGTAAAAACGAGTCAAGCAGAAAGAGAAAAAGAGATGATGACGATGGAGAGACTACCTCAAATCGAAATGATAAAAAACAAAAGAGAAAAGGGTCACTGAAGAAAGGTAACATGAACAAAGGAGAAATAAAAAATCAATCCTCATCACAAGACAAAGGCTCGAAACAGGAGAAAGAACCTAAAAACAAATCGGGACTTTCAGATAATGTCAAATCAATCATTGGACAAAAGAGAAGAAGAAGAAAAGGTAAAAAATAATTATTTTGCATTACGATTATTACACAAATTTATCTATGTAATATACATTCGTCATTATTTAAATTCAAGCCTTAGTCTCTATTATATCATTTTCTCGTTCTTTTTATTTTCATTAAGTTCTTTTACTTTTTCGTTAAAACTTATTTATCATTACATATCGTTACAATTTATGAATTAAAACATGTTGTCAAACACTTCGTGAATCTATTGGTCGTACCTTCATGAAACAAATTCGTAAGTGAGTATATTTATAAGAAATAATCACTTCTTTGTTGTTTTGTATTATTATTTTTGACTGTTAAATCACCATCTTGAACAGCACTAAAGATTTTAAAATTTGGTTCTAAATCTTCATCAACTTGCATCACACTCGCAACATTTCCACATCTATAACAATAATTTGGTGCTGACCACACGGTAACAACATCTTTTTCTTTAAAATGATATCTAAAACCTTCCATTACTAATTGATGAGCTCTGGCGATTAATTGTAAATTATTTATATGATTAAACTCTCTTGAAACTTTAGAACCAAATAACCAACCTGCACCTCTTGGTGAGACGGCCCAGGTATCAACATTATCAGGATCTGACCACACTAAATCACAGAATCCACCTTCATGAGGAACTTCTTGAGCTCTTGATAAAACTCTAATTTGATCCAACATTCTAATTTCTGGTGATAAACCACCATGTACACATAGTATCTTTCCATCTATTATAGCAGCTAAAGTTAAAAAATCAAATACTTGACAACAATATTTCCATACAGTAGTTGATCCATATTTTGTTAAACATTCTTCATAAAAACCATAAACTTGAGTAATTTGTCTTGATTCATGATTTCCTCTTACTAACGTTATTCTATGAGGATATTTTACTTTTAAAACCATAAGTAATGTAAAAGTTTCTAATGAAAAGTATCCACGATCAACATAATCTCCTAAAAATATATAGTTTGTTTGATTATCATCACTTGGTAACCCGCCAGATATTCTGAATAATTCTAACAAATCATGGAATTGACCATGAATGTCTCCACATACTGTTACAGGTGATTGTACTGGTTGAATATTGGATTCTTCCATCAATAATTCCTTGACTAATTCACAAAGCTGCTTCATGTCTGATTCTGACAATGCTACACATTTTTTGATTTGCTCAAGCCATTGATCTGGTCCTCGTTCCCCCATTTTGTAAATGTTTTATGTCTATGTTTTTTTGGTAAAATTATGAATTGTGATGTATTATAAATTTTTTGATGAATAGATATATTAAATTGAGTATTTGGACTACTGTCACTATATTTAGATCTCTATGGGTATTTCTAATGAACTGAAAAGCTAGTATCCCAAAAGTTTGATCAGTGAGCGCAACAGATATAGTAGATGAATAGGTATAATTTTTTGATAGTTATCAATATAAAGAATTATTAATAATGATTGTGATGATGATATCATTAATTTGTGATTTATTATTAATTTCCATGATTCCATCATTTTTTCCCAAATTTGGTAGCCAGAAAAATCCGTAACTTTTGTATCATGAATTGCAAAAATAAATTTTTCAGTTTTACAATTCATGTACTGATTGAACTAGTTCTACTACAACATATATATTCTACGATGTTATCTAGAAACACGATAATTGGTCTTAGACTGAACATACTGCTTAATCTAATACGAGATTTGTCCATCAGCCAAAAATGTCAAAACTCATCATCATCAGCAACCGCATCAGGATCATCCTCAATCGATCAATCAAATATCAATAACATGAAAAGTAAAAAATCATGGAGTGAAGCGTCAAATGCATCTTCATCAAACTCTAAATCATCCTCCGTACAGTCAGATATAAGTGAGAATTTATCAAGAATAACAGAATCAATGTCAAGTGGTGAACCACCAATACATATAGCACAAACATTACAAAGAAAATTTAAATCAGGCACAACTTATAATCCATTTGATTTTAGTATGAATAGATATAGAATGGAGAAAAAACAAAATCAACAAGTTAAAAAAGAAGATCCATTTGTTAAATCAGGAATAAATCCAAGAACACTTTATTTAATGCCTGAAATTTTATCACAATTTTTAACTAGTACTGGTCAAATTTTACCAAGATCAATTACTGGATGTAATGCTAAAAATCAAAAGAGATTGACTGCAGCTATAAAGAATGCAAGAAACTTAGGATTGTTATCTACTGTACATAAACATTATAGATTTTTACCATCAAGAAATATATAGTAACCATATTTGTATTTTTACATTGAAATCAAGATTAGTGATTGAAAGGATTTGTAGTAATAATTGATAAGCACCAATTACTTCTTACACGTTAGATCAGTTTCGAGATATGGTTTGATTAATGTGTCTACTATACATATCCTTTTTGTTATAAAATACACTACTCTAAGTTGTATAAGCAAATGAAAGTCACTCCCAAATTTATAAAACATTTAAATCTAGAAAAAAACCATCCAACTCTTTTACATCAATTTTCAATAAGTCAACTTTTACACTCAATTGATCCAATTCTAGTTAATAAATATATCAAATCATTTAAAATGTTATCAAGATTCATTAAATCATCAGGTTCAGCCTCAATTGTATCATCAAAAAGATTATTTTCAATTTCATCAACTAGATTAGTTGATGGATCAATTGGTAAAGATTCATTTTCAGAAAAAGAAAGAGCTCAAGAAAATGTTTATATTAAAAAGCAAGAAGAAGCTCAATTAAAAAAATTAAAAGCTAAATTACAAGAACAAAAAGATACTATAGATAAATTGGAAGAAGAAATTAAAAATAACAAGAATGGTAAAAAGTAAGAAAGGAGATATTATCATTGGTTTTTTTAAATGCTTTCAGATTCTGTTATGACTTTGCTCAAGATTAATCATGATTTTATATGAAAATTTGGTCTCAATAAATAGTATTCAAAATTAATGAAATAGAAAATCAAATCTTTTGTCACCGGATCAATCTTTTATTCCTTCTTCATTGTTTGAGAGATCTAAACTCTAAAACTTTCATAGACTCTTGTGTGAGAGATCTGAGCCTAAAACTTTCAATGATTCTTAAATGATGAAAATGGCTTATAATCCAGTGATCTTATTTGCATCTGAGTCTATTGCCCCTTAAAAGTATTATAATACCAAAAGTCAAGCAATATTGTACCTAGAACCAGAGATTAGTTGGGATTTAAACTGTGCAAATTTGGTGTTTCTCCACAATCTTTTTTAACTAACGGACTCACCGAAGCATTAAGCTAAATTTGTTTAAGAAGATGTTCGAAAGTAAAAGTATTAGAGTTTGACCGAACCTTCTACAGCCTTATTTTGTTTTTTTTTTTTTTGACTGTGTGAATAGGAAACTCCTTGTTGATCCATCCTGTTACCTGCTCTAGAAAACGAACATTTACGATTACATCAATTTGCATCTAAATTTAGGAACCAACTGTAATTTCCTAAAAATTAAATAATTAAGTAGGTTTGCACCTACAAACGATTTCGCAGTTGTGATGAACACTTCAAGATGAAAGTACAGACTTATCATAAAGTCTTTATCGAAACAAGCTCAATATCCAAAGACTTTTTGATTCACGAATATGTTGTAAGAGAAAACTTAAGTTATTTTCGGACTTACGTTTTGCATAGTTTATACTTCCGCAACCATTAGGAACATCGAAATCTGTTAAACTCTTGAAACAAACGTTTCATCACCTTGACCAAAACTGTTCAAGTTGTTCTAATAAGGTTTCCAAAATAGTAGAATTATAAAAAGAAACGGTTTTTGAAAGTATAATTCCAACAATGGCTAATGGAACGCTAAAATGAAAGCAAACTATCAATGATATCGTTAATTTTGACTAAAACTTAAACTTCAATTTTTGAATTTTTGAATTTTTTTTAATTAACATGTTCATTCATTAATATTTGATGCTTTTGAATGTCAACTTGAACTCCCAAAGTATTATTCTGATTGTTACTAAAAGTTGATTTAGCCTATTGAGTAGTTGTAAAATAAGTTGTTAGTTAGTAGAAAAATTAATTATTACTTAAAATAGAAATAATAAATATTCATAATAATAATTTTTATACTTTGCAACATAATTTACAATCTTTTTTAATTCACAACTTAAATTCATAATCTCGAGTATCTGATCATTTCACTATATCAACTTAATAGTAACGATACATATTAAGTAATTCATTCGCTGATACAAAATATTGATCAATGGGCTTGAACATTTTTCAGAAAAAACCAACTGAGGCTAATGATAATAATTTGGCAAGTTATAATATTTCAAGTCCTAAATTATTAAATTATAACTATGACGAAATAGAACAGACTCCCCCAACAACAAGTCGACCATTATTACCTACTTCAGATAGTTATCATGTTCAATTCAAAGTAAATAATGGTAAATCTCAATCACAACAAGAATCAACAAAACTTATCGATCCAACTAGATCTAGGACTTATAAATCTCAAAGAATAAATCTACCTAATAGTTCAAATGGTTCAAATAGTCCAAATTCAATATTAACCCCTCCACAAACATCTACTTCAAATTTTACAGAACCTGTCAATAATCGAACTTCTGCTACTAAAAGGAATAGATCACCAAATACTCCAAATTCTTCAAAAATGTCAAATGCATCTCATATGAATAAATCATCCGATTCATTAAATCAAATAAGAGCAAGGAGAATGAATGCTTCAAAAAAGCCCAAACAAAGAACAGTAAATAATTCAAGAAATGGAAAGGGTAGGCCAATTCGAAGAAGAAATAGTATGGCTTCTTCAAAGGATTCTTTGATATTGATGAAAAAGTTAACCAATGAATCAAATACCCGAACCAAAGGTTCTAAACCTATTATTAATGACAGAAGCTTGCAGAGTGATATACTGTCTAAACCAATAGCTAAATCAAAACCATCAAATAATGGCAATCGTAAACACAAACGTGATAGGACGTCTGATCCAAAATTCAAAACTCCATATCCAATAAATGATGAAATTATAAGTATTATCATAACGGACGAAGTAGACGAGGAAGGGGCAAACGTTGAAGATTATGAAGAAATAGAAGATGAAGAATTTCCAGTGGGATTCGAGCCAGTTATTGCAAGAAAAAGCCAAAGTCCACAATTAGTCAAAATTGAAACATCACATGCATCGAATAACAATCAGCAATCCGCAACTCCTACGGTTGGTGCATCTGAAAATGTAAATAATGCAAGACTATTATCGCGTCAAAATACTTTGAGACAATTAACCAGTTCTTCCCAGCCCCACGAAGGTCCTTCATCATCGTCCCCACAATTAAATTCAGGATTATACAATAGACGCCAAGACACAACCACTACAAGCATTTATTCTTCCAGTACTGATGAGCCTCAAATTGATCGAGAACAAGCAGTTGCGTGTATTTTAGAGAGAACTGGAAGTACGGCTCAGAATGGTAGAAGAGGAAGAAGAAATCCTGAGTCGAAACGCAATCCTAGGTTGAGAAACCAAGTATCAACCAGCTCAAATATGAATATGTCCAGAGGTGGAACAATTGATGAAAATTTGGAAAGCCATGAACCTCAAACAGAAAGCATACGAAGATCAAGTATCACTTCAACTACGCCCACATTCCATACTACTTTCTCAAGTATTCCAGAATCATCCACCTCATCAACTGCTTTAACATCTACAACAATCTCCCATACAATAAGAATGCAACAAACAAGATCAGCAATAATAGAAAGACTCAATAGAAGAATTGATCCAACTCTGTATTCATCAACAGAAATAACATCAACCATAAGAGAAGAAGATCAACCACCTCCATTAGATGAATATGCTTATTCACATCAACAATTTGAAAATTCACCACCATATAGAGAAAAATTACATAAAAGAATAGATCTTTTATCATTTGATCCAAGATATCATGTCCCCGTATTAAGAATTAATAAAAAATTAATTAAAAATTCCCAAAATTTGAAAAAAACTATTCGAAAATTAATAAAATTACATTGTATACCCACTGAAATTAATATTTGGGAAATTACAAAAATTGATGATTTAAAATTTTATCAAATTTTACCTTCTTTAATTATGGAAGTTAATGAACAAGATAATGCTATTGAACAAATAAGAATTCAAGAAGAAAGAGAAGCTCAACAAAGAGAATATGAAGCTGAACTACAAAGAGCAATTGCTATTTCAATGGAAGAACAAAGTCAAAGACAATTATTTAAAGGATTTAGGTATAAAAGTTCCAATAATGAAGAACCACAAGAAGTAAGAGAAAGTTCGAATGAGATAGATAATGTTAATAGACATGATCTTCCTCCTCAAGAAGATGAATTTATAAATGTTGATGAAGCTGTAAGTGTATGGCAAAGACAGCAAAGACAAAATCGTCATCAACAAGAAGTTTCGAGTCAACAACAACAACAACAACAACAACAACAACAAAATCAATTAAGAGTACCTGGATCATTTAACTATTTATTACCTGCTCATGCTAATTCTTCTGCTTCTTCATATATGACAGCTTATTGATTAAGTTTGTTAGTTTGTATTTTAATTCATAAGAAAAAAGTAATATATAGTCTAAAAATTAATATTGTAATATGATGTATGATAGAGTATTAAAAAAAGAAAAAATTTAGATTATTAAATTCATTAAATTACTTCTATGTACTTAATTTATTTAAATTATGATTTAATCCAAAACTTCTTTTCAATGGTGAATTTTGTATGTCAGTTTCGTAACTCATTTGATTATTTAATTCAATATCATTAGTCATTACAATTTGTTTTAATTTTTTAGTTGATGATTTTTTATTAATTGTTCCATATTTTTTAACGAGTGTTTCTGATTTAATTGAATTTGTATTACTTCTATTACTAATTTTATGAGTTAAAGAAATTGGAGATTTAAGATTTATTGATTGTTGAATTGAGTAAACATCTTCTTGCTCATCATCATCATCATCTTGTTCTTCATCATCACCATCACTTTCGTCTGAATCTTCTGATTCTTCTGATGAATTATATTCTAACATTTCTCCTAACATTGATCTTCTATTTATAAATTTATTAAATGCTTTATCTTGATTTTCTTGTGATTCATCATCTAATTCAATAAATATATCACCATGTTCATTTTCATACAGTTTTGTTGAACTTGTTGAAATTGTTTCTTGATCATCATTTTCTTCTGTTGTGGTTGTAGTAGTTGATGTATGAGAATAAATTGAAGAATGAATTGAAGGAGATTTAGCATTTGGATGAATAAATTTATTATTAAAAGAAGATGAATTTGAAGAATTTTTTGAAATTAATGAATTTTGATAACTTATATTTGAATTTCGTTCATCTTTAAGTTGTTCCAATTTAATTTCTTCAAATATTTTATTTATAAAATTTGAAGTTTCTCTATTAGTTAAAAAATTTTGATAATTTAAAATTTCTAATCTTAATTGTATACGTTTTGATAACACTTGTTTTAAATAACTATTCCATATTAATTGAATTCTTTTTTCTTTATTTATTGAAACATTACTAATAATTCTTTTTTTTGTAAGATATGATTGATCTATATGTGGTGGTGGTAATGGTGGTTGTTGTGAAGATAATGTTGCAATTGATGCAACTAATGATGGTTCAACATTTTGTAAATTTGTTTTGATTTCATCATCTTCTTCATTATCTATTTGTGGTGATGGTAATTCTTCAATTATTCTCGATGGTTTATTATTTTGAATTTTTAGCGTTGATTTATTTTGTAAATAATTTTTATCTTGTTGATTTATATAATTTGTTAAATGATTATATTTACCTAAATTTTCATTAACAATTTCTTCATGACTTAAATTTTGGTTATTTGTTGCACCCATCAGATTTTTTAAATTTTTGTCCATTTTTGAAACATGATATATTGGAGTTGAACCTAAATTTGGATTTGTTGAAGGATTTGAAATTTTTAAATAATTTGAATTATTATTATTTTTGTTAAGTTTATGAGGTGGTAATAATTTTATCGAGGCTAATCTTTTTATATCTTGATTTTGACAACTTTCACGGTTTTTTGTATTTGATCGCTTAATTGATTTTGATTTTGATCTCTTAATAGATCCTCTTGCTCTTTTTGATGATGCTTTAAAACTATAAAATTTAAATTTATTCAAAAGTTTAACCAATTGTAATTTAAATCTATACCATAAACTTCCCCTTTTTGATTTTATTGCATTTGTTCTAATTAAACTTGAACTTGATTGAATTGATGAATTTATAATTGAAGAATTTGTTGAATCATTATGATATAATTGAACATTTGAAGTTCTTGATTTTGGTTTTTTTTGAAATAATGATTTACTTTTACGAAGTGAATTATTAATATGTTTTTGAATATGAGGTTGACGAGTTCCTCTTCTTTGAGATGGTAAATTTCTTGATCCAATTCTTCTCAGAGTTGTTACTCTTTCATTACTTTCAGATGATGATTTTTGTCTAGTTGAAAAAATAGTAGCTTGACTTTCCATTGAATTTGAAATATTTCTAGATAATTGACCAGAATTATTGAAAAATTCATCATGTTGTGATTGATTAGCACTTGATCTTTTAGTTTTAGAATTATTTGTTAAACTAAAAGATTTTTGAATTGATGAATTTCCCTTTTCATTATCATTTGTTTTTATACTTGATAAATTATCCTCATTTAAATCATCTAAATTATCTAATCTTTGTGAAATATACGGATTTTGTTGATCAATTATAAATTGTGAAAATCTTTTTGGTATTTGATTGTAATCATTATATCTATTTGGTGAGACTTGCATCGTTGGCTGAATTGCTTTTTTTGGAGGACTAATTTCCTTTTGAGGTGGATTTATTGATTTCAATAATTCAAATGTATCAGCAGATTTATTTGATTCATGATTTTGTAGTAATAATTGATTACTTGGAGAATAATCTTCTAAATAATAATATGGATATGAAATGGGTAATGAAGTAGTTGATGTTGATTCAACTTCTAATCTACTATTTAATACTTCTTGTGCCATATTAGAATTAATCGTTTTTTTGTTGTCGTAAAAAGGATTTAATTCCTGTCTATGTTGATTTGAATTAAGTAAATGTGGATAATCAGTAATTATATTTCTACTTAGTCTATTATTGGTTGATACCTTTTTTGTTATGGTTAATTCTTTATTTGATGGTATTAGATTATAGTCATAAGTTGGATCAGAAGGAAGTGGGAATTTTGGAACAACTTTCATAATGAAATTTTAATTTGACGAATCCCCCAATACTAATATATATAAAATTTGAAATGAAAAGTTTTAGGGTTGGCTTGGTTTGGTTTGATATGGTAACAAAATTAAGATTAAGTTTTAGTGATAGTAAATCTTGAAATTTTATGGTTTGATGACTTGGTGAAATTCTTAGTAAAAGTTTAAAATGTAGATCAAAATTTAGACGAAAGCAAATTGAATTGGTTTTATATCACTAAATTTTTGTCTTATATAAGTATAAAATTATGATTTAGTGTAATGAATCAAGTGATGTAAGATTATAAGTTGGTGATCTACTGCATTAATATCGTTGATCTTTCTCAATTGATTCGTATTTGTTTTAAATTTGTTTACTAAAAAATGGCTGGTTGCAAAAAAAAAAAAGTGGTTGTAAAAAAATCTTAATTTTGTGAAAACGAGACAACCAGCATCACCATATTAAACGTAGTACATTACATCAACGGTTCATCAAGTAGTTTTACGAGATAAAGACATTCATTAACTTACAACCAAAGGAATCTATCAAACCGATTGAGACAAAATAGATCATCTATTCACCAAAAAAGTCGATTCAACCAAGTGTAACAAAGAGTAAATCAAGCCAGGTGGAACAAGTGATTGAAGTTTCAACAAACAAATTTACAAGTAATAATAAATCTTCTTCAAAGTAACTACAAAATCAAACATATATTAAATTTAAATATTAAAAACCACAACTTTTTTTATTCTTTTAAATCATTTTTTGTTTATGCTTTCTATTCTTTTTTATATCAAAAATTGAACTAAAAATATCATATCATCTATTATAATCAATTATTTTTAAACTTTTGATGGTGCTAAACCGACAGCATTTTTCTTCAAATCATAAATAGAATAATATCTTCTTAAAAAGGCATCACCAATGATTGCTAAATCACCAATTGGTTTTGGGAAATCCATTGGTGTAAAAACTGAAATACATGATCCTCCAACTTCTAAAATATAATCATAAGCTGATAAAGTAAAATTATAACCTGAAAAAGTTAAAGTTAAATCTGGTAATGAATCTCTTTTATCACAATCAACTTGATATTGTCCTGACCAAGATTTTGTTGCTCCAATCTTAGTATTTATAATTTCTGCTAATGTAGATGGTAAAGTAATTAATGATGTACCAGTATCTATTGCTGCACCAGTTTTAACTAATTCTGCATATTCATCACCTAATCCTAAACCTTCAAATGAAACTTCCCAATAAGCTTTTCTTCTAACGGGTAACCAAGTAATTTTACCTTGAAATAATGATTCATCATAACCACCAAAAGTAGCAACTCCTCCATCATTTTCATCTTTATTAGTATCACCTAAATAAAACCCAAATTGTGGAGAATCTAATAAACCTTGATTTATTGCATTATAAATTGGTGGTACAATTTTATTTACTGATATAGTATCATAAGCTAAACCTAATATACCATCAAATTTACCAAATGCAAAAGCTAATCCTGGTTCAGAAGTAGCTTCTGCAAAATCTTGATGAGGAATAACTAAATCACCAATAGAAACAATATCTTGTGATATATAACCTTCCATTGATCCAGAACCATATTGAATTGAAAATTCAGAACCATTTGCTTTATAAGTTGAAGAAGCATCATGATCATATTTAGAATGTAAAAAACAAGCTAATGAACTACAATCTTGTGAAGGAACCCATAAATTTGATGAACCAGTATCTAATATAACTTTAAATGATTGACCAGGTGTACCAATTTGAATTTCAGTAAAATATTGAGCATTTAAATAATTAGTTAATGGAGCATCATATTTACCTTTATTTTTAGGAGTAACAAAAGGAATTTGAGCTTGTTGATGTTGATTAGACATAACTTGTTGAATTCCATAAGATTGAGGATTACCATTTGCTTTATTAAATAAATTTAAATATTTATTTGCTAAAGCATTAGTATAATCAACAAAATTATTAGCATCTAAAACTTCTTCATTTGATAATTTATTTAATTTAATTGAATGAGTTTTACAATCAACTAAATTTGAAGAAAAAGCTAATAAAGTAGTAGCAATTGAAGTTAATGTTGATATGGATAATTGCATTTTTTTCTTTAAATTAATTCAATTATTTATTGATATTGATTATAGCTTCAAATGGAATAGAAATACTTGATAGTTACTTGTTCTCTGTTTTAATATTAAAAAGCCCACGGTACAAATTTAAATTTGAATAAATATCAATTTAATCTTTATTAATTGTTCTATTTCAATAAATAATCAATGTTTGAATATTAAATATCAATCTGTTAACTAAAGAAAGAAAGATTTAAAAGATATGACTTGTTGGTTTAAATTTAGTATAAATTAGGAGAGGGATAAAAATAGTGGCAATTTAAATTAAGTAAAGTAATTAAGTAGTGGATTATGTAATAGTACTACTAAGTGATTATGTAATTAGTAACACAAAGGCTTAATCCAGCATCAATTGTCACTGATTAGATAAAAAGTACATTTATACGACGACATTTGGTATAACCATTTTAAGACATAATTAACCTCAATAAAGTAGTCGTTTACTATAATAGTTAAAAAATGACGTAGCAATCTTATCAGTAAATAAATGTCTCAAGTTGATTCAAAGAATTTTTGTTATTCTAATCGGTTTCAGATTTCAATTTAAAAGACAAAGAAGAGTAAAGATCTTAGTGTTTGAGTTTGGGTAAGTATAAGACTTAGATCTAAATGACTTGATAGTTTATAAAAACCAAAGTGTGTGGGTTTTCTGATGTGTACTTTAAATAGAAGGATTTATTCTGGTTTTCTCGGAGATGTTTTTGAACTAGATTCTGATAAGTTAGTTCCTTATTGACCCGTTCGTGGCAATGCTTACTCCACAAAATTCTATTTTTACGCACTGAACTAGTTATCTTGTGAGTGAGTGAGTGTTTCGGTTATTACGAAAAATGACACAAAAGCTTAATTTCGGATATTATTTCAAAATGATATTCTATTAGAAAGAGATGATAAGATTTAATCACTTTTGAAAGGCTACTAAACGAAGTACTAGAAAATGTTTGGTTCAGGTTTCTTCACTTCAAAAGTGGAAAACTATATACCAAATAAACCTGTTAAATTTAAAAAACCAAATGAAGAAAATCCAAATAAAATTGAAGAAATTACAATTCCAGAATTAATTAAAATTGAAATACCTGAATTTTCATCAAATTATTCGTTTTATATTAATCCATTATTATCATCTGGACATGTTCAAACTGCTTATACCGCATTAAATAATTTTGAAAAGTATCATCATGTTCATTATAAAAGAGAAATTTTAAATATAGAAAATAAAACATATCAAGTTTCTGATAATATTGATTTAAAATATGATCAATGGAAAGGTGAAAGTACAATAGCATTAGATTATGCAATTAACACTAAAGATTATAAACATGATGAAAATCATTTAAATTATAAACCAAATTCACAAAGTAAAGAATTACCTCCAAGAACTGAATTCAAAAATCCAAAAGAAGAAATTATAAAAAATGATAGTGAAAAACCTTTATTATTGATATTACATGGATTATCAGGTGGATCATATGAAGCATATATAAGAGCAGTATTAGAAAAAATCATTGAACCTCCTTATAATTTTGATGCAATAGTTATAAATTCAAGAGGTTGTGCAAAACATACAATAACTTCTCCACAATTATATAATGGATTATGGACAAATGATTTAAGATATGTTATAAATGAATTTATTACAAAGAAATGGCCTAATAAAAGAATTTATTTAATGGGTTTTAGTTTAGGTGGTGCTATATTGGCAAATTATTTAGGTCAAGAAAGTAATTCAATAAATTCACAAATTAAAGGTGCTGCAATGTTTGGTACTCCATGGGATTTCCCAGATGGTGCAATACATTTAAGAGAAAGTATTATAGGTCATAATGTATATTCACCAACAATGTGTAATAATTTATTAAAATTAATAAACAATCATAATGATATAATGATTGAAAATGAATTCATTAAGGAATTTAAATCAAATCCAACTAAATATAAAATTAAATTTTTAAAAGATTTTGATGAAATTTTTACAAGTAAATTATTTGGTTTAAATTCAGCAAATGAATATTATAGATTAGCTTCCCCCAATAATAGATTATTAAAAATTAGAATTCCAATTTTAATAATAAGTTCAAAAGATGATCCTATAACAGGATATAGAAGTTTACCTTACTCAGAAACAGAATTAAATCCTTATATTACAATGATTACAACAACAATTGGTGGCCATTTAGGTTGGTTTAGTTTAAATGGTGAAAGATGGTATGTTAAACCAATTTGTGAATTTTTTAAAAAATTAAATGAATTTGATATTGATGAAACAAGTATAAATCAAAATGATTTACCTTTAGATATTTCAAAAAGTTTTATGTATGATAGATTAGTAAATCAAATGATTGTTGAATAAAGTTGAGGTGGAATTAAGGGTAAAGGATAGAGATAGAGTTTCGTTAAAGTTTAAGGTATTAGTCTGTATAAAGTTTTGCTAGAGACAGATCATAGAAATAAACATTTACTATCGTCATAAAATTTAAAATTCTTTTTTGTATTAAAGTCTATATTTAGTCTATAAAAATGTCTATATTCTATATTCCACTTAAACGTCTACCCCATCAATAACATATTTTTCAAATAATTCAAATAATTTAGGAATAACTAATGAACCATCATTAAATTTATAATCTTCAAATTCAGGTTTATAAGCAATTACAATATTCATTTCACCTGAGGGATTAGATATGATATTCAAAACAATTGAATATAATATACCAGCATTTGCACTAAAATAAATATCTCTAATATTAAAATTGGAGTTTGAATCTAAGTTACTTTTAAATTTACCTAAATTTGATATTGTAAATGTAGAATTATTATTAATTTTTCCAATTTTATTCTTAAAATAATCCATAAGATTTATATATTTCATCATTCCAATATCTTTAAATGATGATTTTGTTTCAAATTGTTTATTAAGTTCTTGGTTAAAGTATTTCATTGATTCTATTTCATTTAAAACAGGTGGTGAAATTACGGAAGATCCACATACCATTGTACCAAATTTAAAATTCTTTATATCATTTCCATAATATCTTCGACCATTTATTGCAATAAATGAATTTATACTATACTTCGGACTAGTTGGATTAATTGATTTGAAAATTGATTCTTGTAATGCCTTAATAAACATTATATCAATATATGAAGTAATTGTGACTTCTTCCTTTTTACAAAATTTTGCAATATTAGACATATGAATTGATGAAATTTTCAAAATTTTATAATTTGATGTTAAATCTTTTTCAACTGGTTTTGGATTATAAAAGATCGGAGGATTTATATTTTTAGGATATAAATAATTTAATGCCTTGGAATAACCAGGTATATATTCATTTAAATAATGATTTATAATTTTACCATATGATGGAATATATAAATCTGTTATTATTTCAGAAGCAATAATTGGTTTTGAAGGTAGATATTTAAAATCTTCTTCTAAATTGAATAAAACTTCTACCACTTTCTTTGTATCATCTCCAATTAATGATAATTCTTTTGATAAATCTTTCATAAATTGAACAGCAGATAATCCATCAAACATTGAATGATCAACATAAACAGTCATAAATTGTTCATTATCATTAGTTTCAAACACAATAATTTTCCATAAAGTTTCTTCAGTATTAAAATTTAATGATAAACCATCTAAATATTTAAAAATTGATTCATTAAAACTTTCAATTTTTTGAAAACTAACAACATTTTCAAATTTTATTTCTTCAAGATATTTTAATTCCCAATTATTCCAATTTGCGGCAAAACTATCAGTTCCATCAATTTGGAAAAAATTTTGTAAAAACCAACTATTTTTTAAAATTAATGATCTTAAAGCATTTGATAAATTATGCTCTGTTATTCTATCATTTTGATTGTATTGAATAGTTATATTAAAATTACTATAAAATTTCTGTGAACCTCTACATATATAATACCTTTCAAGAAATTCTGGTTTTCTAGAAATGGATTTATGATCTGGTGAAGTTGACATGTACTAGTGACTCAAAGATGAGTAAAAAAAAAAAAAACCGCTTATTGAGATCTGAGATCTGATTAAAATTCCGCTATGGAATTTTAGTTCACTTTATATAATTAAGTGATTAGTAATTAGTTAACTTTCGTGAGTCATTTGGTTAAAAACCTGATTATTCAGTTTAATGTTTCGGTGAGGAGATTCTCCATACTCAAACGGCTGTTGAAGGTTTGTTTCTCAACAATTTAATGACAATTTTGACATACGAACACTTTAACTTTAGCCGTTTGTGTTAAAAATATCACTTGGGTACCTTCATGAATCATAATTTTACATTTTCATCTTCATTTTACTGAAAGATATTGTATATTTGATTAATAAAACATTTGTAGATTGTCTATATCATTTATAAAAGAAACAGGTATAATTATTAACAAAAAAAATTATACCATTTATACCACCAGGGTTTATTTTCTAATTTATTATTTAATTCAGCAATTTCTTGTTTAACCATTTCAAAATCAACTTGTCTTCTACCAGTATCAATATCAATTTCATCATTATTTAACCAAAGTTTCAATAAAGGAATATTAAAATAATAATAATCATAAAATTTATGACCAATATAACATAATATAAATACTGGTAAACCTAAATAAATTTTAAATAATGATTGAACATCAACTCCTTCTCCTGGAGGCCATAATGCTGCCCAAAATTGTAATACTAGCACCACTAAAATAGCTATAATTCCATACCATGATAACCAAGTTGGTGAAACATATAATAATTCATCCTTGGGAATTCTTGCTCTATGATTTAAAGCATTTTTAAATCTTATTTCACAAATATTTATAAATAAATAAGTAAATAAAGCACTTAAACCACTTAAACTTAATAACCAATCAAATATTTCTATTGTTGTATTATTTCCTGGAATACATATTAAATAAGCTAATAAACCAAATAAAAATTGAATAATTAAACATCCCATTGGTCTTCCTTTTCTATCTATAAATGTTAAGAATTTAGGACCTTGTTCTAAAGCTCCTATAGCATTTAAAACTCTTGTTGATGCATAAATTGAAGCATTACCAACTGATAAAACAGTTATAATAACAACTGCATTCATTATTGATGGTAATACTTTTATATTTGCTAATTTTATAGCTATAACAAATGGTGAAGTATTTATATCAGCTAAACCTCTGCCTGCAGAACTTAATGATTCACTTGTATAAGGTATTAAAAATCCAATCATTATAATAGTTATAATATAAAATCCCATTAATTGATAAAAAATTTGTTTTCTTGATTTATTTATTGATAATTTTGGTGTTGCTGATTCAACTGATGCTAAAGCAAATAATTCAATTCCTGCAAATGCAAAAGCAGCATTTGATATTATAAAACACATTTGTTTAAATGGTTCAACAGTATTAAATAATCCACCATTTGGTTTATGCCAATTTCTACCTCCTATATATGAAGTTCCAGGTACCCCACCAGTTACAATAATAATTCCTAATAAATTAAATCCAATAACACTTATAACTTTTATTAAGCTTAAAGCACTTTCAATTTCTCCATATCCCTTTATACCAAATAAATTTATAAATACTAATACAATATAAAATATAGTTACCCAAACAGCAGGGTTTATACTAGTGTTCCAATATTGTATACTCATTGAAGCAGCAACTAATTGTAAAGGCATAGTAATTAACCATTGTAAAGCATAATTCCATGCAATAGCAAATCCTAAGGATTTATTTATAAATAATGTAGGAAAAGTAACAAATGCACCACTTACAGGAAATGCTGTAGCTAATTCAGATAAACTTGACATTGTTACAAAAATTAATGAACCAATAAATAACCAAACTAACAATAATCCCAATGGACCAGCATGAGATAATGAAGAACCAGTAGTTATAAATAATCCAGATCCAATACTTGCACCTAAAGAAATTAAAGTCATATGTCTTGTTTTTAATCTTTTACTTAATGGACTTGAAGCAGTAATTAAAGCATCTCTTTCTAATTGAGTAAATTTTGAATAATCAAAATTTGGATGTGCTGGATGTAAATGTAAACTTTCTTCATCTTGTAAACTTGATATTAATTTTATTTCATCAGTTTCTTCTGTTATATTTGATTTTGATGAATGATTTAAATATATTGGTGGTAATTTTGAATAATCAAATGGTTTAAACCCATTTATAAAATTTAGGAAAATATGTTTTGGATTATGACATGTAGTTGATGCATAGGATGATGTTGTTGAAGAAGTTGTAGATGAAGTATTTGTAGTTGATGAAGTTGTCGTAGTTTGTAAAGTATTTAAATCATTTTCATTTACTATAGGCATGGAAGTTTTTGAGTAGCCATCCATCTCAAACCCTCCTTTAAAAATATGGAATGGTTATTGAAAGCTGGTGATGAATGTATAAATAAATTGAAATAATGTTTGAATGTAGTATGTAAAATTGAAAATGACGGTCTAATAATTAACACAGTAAAATTAATTACCAATTAATTAATTAAATGAATGAAATTGGTTGTATATTGTAACAATATATGACAAAGGATGTTCTGAATGAGATGTTGTATTGAATGAAGAAAGAAAAAATAAAATATTGTTGAAAGAAAAGATGTTGCGTATAAATGAATTATGATGATGACTATGAGTATTTTAATATTAATGGGCAGTAACCAAATTAAATTAAAAGTAAAAAGGAATGATAGAAAGTAATCGTCTAATATTAACAATGTTTATTAATTGACCAAGGATGCATAGAATCAATTTAGTAAACAATTTATGCAAAACCTATTATCAAATTAATGAGCTTTAGAGCTAATCAAAATCAATTAAAATTCAACAGTTCATGCAATATTATTCTGCTAATTAGAATTGATTGTTTGTTTCTTATCTTTTAGACTAAAAATTTTTAAACAATGTAATTTAAATGATGTATAATGAGTTAAATTATATAGTCAACAGTTTTCAATTGAAAATGTGGTATATAGCCTACGAGTATGAAAAAATCTTTCATTAAGTATAAAAATCTACAAGATTCTAAATACAGTTTCAAATAGAATAATCAATATTCAAATGTATGAAGAGATCTAATAAGATCTTAGTAGATCTTGACACAGATCTAAATCTGATAGATCTAGGAGATTAGAATTAAATTTAAAAGACGATGTGAAGTATGCACCAAAGCGAGTATAAAAGTATTTGTGGTCTGAATACTATATGATCAATTTGAAACGTAGAGAATTTGGAATTTTCATTTCTAGATTGACTGAGATTTGCCTTAATGCTTAAAGACTCATAATAGTAGAAGCATGAGCAATATGTAGACTACTGTAATTGTAATATTATTACTATTCATATCTAGATTCATCGTATCTTGTTAATTACCGTTTTACACTAAAAAAAAAAGTTAATTTTTTTGTGTTTGTACTATTAGACGACTCCTGATCCGGAAAAATGATTTCGAATTGTTTCTATTTTAATAAATGGAATAAACAAGATATTGGTTAGCCCAACTTTCAAACAGTATAGAGATAGGTTAAGATCAAATAAACTAATAGAAACTGGAACTCAGAATTTATATCAACAATAAGGTCACGAAATTTGTGACGCCGTCATAAAATAATTAAAATTCAAATTTTCTACTAAAACAGGTTTACGAATATGAGGAGGGGGAGGACGGGGGAGATCATTTTCTTGGTTTTACTTTAACATTTAATGCTTTTTTTAATAGAAGGCGCACAAAACGGCACTACACTAGGTCATATCCGTACGTTTCACCCTCTAACATAACATAAATATATCCTAAAGACTCATAACTATGTATCATGATGAAAATCAATCATTGAAAACAACATAATTTTCTTTTTCAGCGTTTTCTTCTTCCGATGTTTCTTCTTCGGGTGTTTCTTCGTCAGTTGTTTCCTCTTGAGCTATTTCTTCTTCAGCGGTCTCCTCCTCGGCTGTTTCTTCTTCAGTGGTTTCGGATTCTGTTGTTTGTTCTTCAGTAATTTCTTCTTTAGCTGTTTGTTTTCCAGTTGTTTGTTTTACGGCTGCTTCTTTAGCCCATTTTTTAGCTAATTTGAAACTTTTTATATCTCTTTGCTTTTTAAATTGCAATTCAAAGTTTCTTAATTCACCTTTATCACATTTTTTTCTAATTTCTTTAGTTAAATTATAAATTTTAACTAGCGAATCACTATTTTTAGGTGCTTTCCCTGATTCCTTATTATTCCTTTCACATTCTTTAAAATGTTTTTTTGTTTTTTGAATTTTACGAATTGCATTTGAAGCATCAGTATATAATCTAAACAGAACTCCCTCATAATTATTTTGATTTAATTCTTTTAAAATTAGTTCCAATGCTTTAATAATTGCCCAAAAACTCACTCTCATTTCAGTCATTGGTTTATACTGTTTACTTTTTCGATTCAGTTTAGCAACGTGAAACGCTTTATTCATAACAATAATATCTTCTGAGCAAAAGCCAATTCCTCCATAACCATTTGCTTTACCTTTATCATACTCTGAAACATAAAACCAAGTTGTAAATATGTTGTAAACTTTTGGTTTTGACATTTGATTCATTACTCTTTACTACTTTAAAATTCTAATTTTATAAATTCATCGACTTATAAAATTAGTATTTGATCAAAACTTACTAATTAAAGTTTTACAAATGTTAAAAAAATGAACAAGCAAAAAAAAGAACATTAATTGAAAACTTAATTTAAACATACTATGTACCTATTAATTTTTGTGATTCAATCAAAGGTAATCAACTAAATAATTAGTAAAATTCAAAAATCACAGATGTTTCATGATGTGATGATCACCAATTCTTCATAAATAAACAAATATTGGTTTCGCTATTAATTAAAAATATTTATTTATAAATGCAACAGGGGGTAAAATTAGTAGTTTTGAAACTTCAATTACACAAAGTTAATGTCTCAAATGGATTGACAAGCCTCTTCTGGTCATATTTGAAAATATATTCTACGACATAAAATTCAAAATTCAAATTGGCTTTTCAAATGGATTTGAAGAAAGGAGGTAGAAGTCGCAATCTTTAGTTTTACTTTACCAACACAATGCTTTGAATATAAAGCTCAGGAAACGACACTACACTAGTCATATAAAAACTCAGCCTTACATATTTCAACCTCTATCATAACGTAAATATATTTTACTTTTTGAAACTTCACTATTAAGTATCACTACTTTATAAATTAATCAATTTTCAGATGCTCCATTTCAACATAATTTTCTTTCTCAGCTGTCTCTTTCTCAACTGGTTCTTCTTCGTGGTTTTCTTCTTCAGTGGAATCTTCTTCAGTGGTTTCTCCTTCAATTGATTCTTCTTCAGCTGATTCTTCCACAATTGTTTCTCCTTTAACTATTTCTATAGCCAATTGTTTAGCTAATTTATAACCACGGATACCATTTTTCTTCTTTGTCCTCTTAAATGATCTCCTATGCTTAAATAAGAATTCGAAGTTTTTTAATTTACCTATTTCACATTTTTTTCTAATTTCATTAGTTAGATTAAGTATTTCAATCATCAAATCAGTATCAGTATGTATTTTCTTTGAATTCTTACAATTCTTCGGATTTTTATCATC
Source organism: Lodderomyces pseudojiufengensis (assembly GCF_024610245.1). NCBI lineage: Eukaryota > Fungi > Ascomycota > Pichiomycetes > Serinales > Debaryomycetaceae > Lodderomyces > Lodderomyces pseudojiufengensis. The sequence goes on from NW_026261523.1 coordinate 1,006,540, forward strand.
TTTTTTAACACATTTCTTTGTAATTTTAATTAAACGAAACGCTTGCAAGGAATCAGTGTGTAACCTAAATGAAACATCCTTATAATCGTTTTCATTTATTTCTTTGAAAATTACTTCCATTGCCTTCAAAATTGCCACAAAACGTATTCTTATACTTGTCATTGGTTTATATTGTTCACTATCTTTACTTGGTTTAGCAACTGGAAATGATTTATTGAAAACAGATAATTCAGGTGAACAAATACCAATTGCTCCATGACCATTTATCTTACCAATTTCATCGCGCTCTGGAATGAACCATGAAGTTGTATATATGTTGCAAACTTTTGAATTTGTCAATTGATCGATTACTCTTTACTATTGCAAAACCATGAAATTTTATTTGATTAAAAACTTACAATTAAAGTTATAAAAATGTTAATTAAATCCTCAAGCAAAATTACGCCAATAATTGAAAACTTTATTTCAACTAAAATCTTTTACTATATGCCCCGTAACTATGTCAGTAATCCAATCAATGTACTTTAATCAAGTATTTAAGAGATCTTTCAAAACATAGATGTTTCATGGTGTGATGAATATCAATTTTAATAAATCAGTATTGGTTTCACTTTTCATATAAATGCAACAGGGGGTAAAATCTGAAATTTCAAAAACTTGAATTACACAAACTTAAAGTCTCAAACTGATTGCCATTTCCTTTCTCGTCTTATTTTTTGAGCAAAATATTTCATTTAACGACATAAAACTCAATGAATGCAAACAAAAATCAAGTGATAACTCGAATTTAAATTGCCTAAAATGGATTCAAATGTGATCGAGGGAAGAGGTTGGGTCTGATACTCTGGTTTCAGATGTAGCATGAGGCTCACAAACAGCTCAATCAGAGAATATTATTTCCATGCAGGTAATTTGAAATACACTGTTTTCAACTTCAAGATAATATAATAATTTTAATGTGTTAAAAATCATATCAACTATATTGTAAAATTTATTCAAAACTCGCTTAAACCTCAACATGATAATTATCAGTTTCATTTATCTTCGTTGCTCATTTAACATTTTCGGCTGTTTCTTTTGCCAATTTTTTAGCTAATTTATAATCATCTATACCTTTTTTGCTCCTAAATTTCAATTCAAATTTTCTTAACTCACCTTTTCCACTTCTTTTCTTAATTTCTTTAGTTAACTTATCCATTTTAATTAACAAATCACCATCAATTTTTTTTCTTCTTGAATTTTTCCATTTATTTGGATTTTCACCAAATTTTTCCAAGTACATTGGTATATTCCTAATTAAACGAATAGAATTTAAAGAATCAGTATGTAATTTAAATAAAACTCCCTTATAATCATAATCATTTTGATCTAAAACTTTTATAAATTCTTCCATTGCTTTAAGAACTGCCAATAAACAAATTCTCCTTCCAGTCATAGGTTTATATTGTTTATTTTTTTGATTCAGTTTACGAACTGGAAATGATCTGTTTATATGAGATATATCTGATGAACAGACAGCGATTGCTCCATATCCATTTGTTCCACCATGATCATCATATTCTGGGACGTAAAATGATGTCGTATATATGTTGAAAATTTTTGCTTTTGTCATTTGATCAATTACTCCATACTACTGAGAAAACATCGACTTTGAAATTTATTTTGAACAAACACTTTCGAAATTAAAGTTGGGAGAAAGTGTATAAAAAAAGTCAACAAGTTAAAAACACACTATTAATTGAAAACTTAATTTTAAAAAAACTTTCATGTGCAAACTTCGATGCGTGAAAATGGTTTCATTTGAATAAAAAGCAGTCAAATAACCACCTTTGCAAAGTTCATGATTTCAAAAGGATGTTTCACGATTAAAACCAATTCTTACTACAAATAAAATTGGTTTCACTAAAATTAATATTTGATAAAGTTTTATAATGTAGCACGGGTAAAACGTGAAATGACACAAATCTAAAGTCTCGAACTAATTGTCACTTTTTTCTTGACGTAAATTTTTGATAATCGAAAAACATATTTCACGACATAAAAATCAACTTATTAAGATTCATTTACTTATATCAAAACTTCAATTGATCAGATGGAATGTCTGATGGATTTATACCTATAGTTGCAATATTTTATGCTGTTTTCCATCCTACTGAAGGGACAAAGATAGTCCATCAATACCCAAATAATTCAATTAAAACTGCTTCATCAAATAAAAATCCGAATAAAAATGATCAAGATGATAATGATAAAACTAATGACAATGAAGATGATGATGAAGATGAAGAAGATGAAGGATTATTTAATTTTGATACTGTTAAAAACTATATAATACCAAAACCTCAACTATGTAATCAATTAATATCGTTTAAAATCAATAAATTTAAAGTTATAGGATATCCAATAAATATGAAAAATGAACATTATGCAAGAAATTCTTTTAGTTTTAATTTTTGTTTTGTATTTAATTATGAAATTGGAGATGTTACACCTTATGAATCTGCAATAAAAAGAATGGGACAAATGTTTCATGTTTTGGAAGAACAAAATTTTTTATTAAGTAAATTAGATAAAGATAATTCATTTATTAATAAGAATAGTAAAAGATCAACGGATAAATCATTAAATGATATGAATAAAATTGATTTAGAAATGTACACAACAAATTTAGATAATATTGAACAAGAAATTATTGAAAATGATGCAAGTGTAAATGCACCTGGTCATTCAAAAACAAAACAAATCACATTATCATCAATTGAATCATTAATTCAACAAATTTATCAAGATTTAAATAATTATTCTGAATGTTGTATACCATTAGATACTTCAAATTCAGTTGATATTAAATTATTTCCAATTTTACCAGCCCCGATAAATTTGAAAGCTTTTCAAGTTCCAATTGCGACTGTAAAATTAAAATCTTTAGTTGATGTTAATTGGGATCCAACAATGATTAAAATATTACCTTATATAGATGGAATAAATTCAGTTAAAAGAATAAGTGAATTAGCAGATGCAAATTATTTATTAGTTAAACAATGTATACAACATCTTATGCATTATAAATGTATTGAATTAGTTGATATATTTCAATTTAATAATATTTATGCACCAACAAATCATATAGGGGATTTTTTAAAAAATGATGGAAAAATGGCAGAACAATGTCAAGCTTATGTTGTAACAAATAATAATAATAATGAATATTCAAGTAATCCAATGTCATCATTTAATAATACACCATTAATTAATAATTCACCAAAACCAATAATTGAAAATTCTACTTCACCAACTTTTAATTTTAGAAAATATTCATCAAGTATATCACCATATCTGAAACAAAATTATTTGACCAATTCAAATAATAACAACACTAACTCTAAATTAAATTATTCAAATATAAAAGTTCCAACAAAAACAAGTTTATTCTATTTATATAGATCTTTAAATCAAGGTCAAACAATAAAAGAATGGTATAATCAACATAAAAATTTATTAATAAATATTGATATAAGAAGATTTATAAATTTTGGAGTATTAAGAGGTATTATATATAGAATTTATTCATATCCTATTTTAAATTCAATAACAAGAGCAATTGAAAGTGGTGATATTTTAAAAAATAATCATGTTTTAAATAATTTAAAACGTAAAAAAGAATTATTAAAATTATCAAATAAATCTACTACAAATGAAAGAAATACAAATTTATTAAAAACTAAAGTTCATGAACAAACTTTGAAAACAAGAAGAGTTAGTTTTAATTATGAAAATGTGGAGAATAATTCTAATTCAAAGAAATTAAATACAATGAATGAAGTGATTCTAGAAAATGATAGCGATGATACTGAAGATGATGAAGATGAAGACGAGTATGAAGAAGAAGAAACAAAAGGAGCAATTAAAATAGTTCCACTAACTGAAAGAAAATCAAGAAATTCATCAACATCATATAGAAATATAGAAGAGCTTAATAATTCACCACCACAACAAGATAAGATTTTAAAAGAAAAAGAAGAAGAAAATGAAGAATTAAAACAGGAACAAGATATGATATATCTTATAAAAATGTTAAAAGGTTTTCAACATTTTGATTCAATTTGTACAGAACTACAAAAGTCAAGATCAGAAGTTGAATCAATGATTGAAAATTTGGGATCGTATGGAGTTATAAACTGTTAAGTTTGATATGAAGTTATGAAGTTATGATTATATAGTTATTATGTAGTATTAATATATATGGGTAGCAGAAACATTACAAGATTCGTCTTTATTTAATGAGTTCATGCATTTAGTACTTGAGCTCAAACTATAAATAATTAACTTCTATATTAGACTTTCTACTTAAAACTAACTAATAGGTAAAACTGTAAAACATGAACCACATGTAGGATTTATACTAAAACCGATCATATTATTTATTGTCAAGTGATATTGGAAAACACAAAGTACTTAAATATAATTTATTAAATTATTAGACGCAAAGCATTAAACTGAAATTTGATTATTGCACATGAAAAATCGAAAAGCACACCCTGTCGAAATTCAACATTCAAACAAGTAGATTAAGAAACTAACAGATGAGATAAAATTGAACCTATATAATGAAGATGATGAATTCAGTTCAGACAATAACTGGTTACAACATTCAAAATAGTAGTATTCACTGTAGATATATTATTTCTTAACCTTAGACTAATAAGAAAAAGAAAGATTTAAGAAGGGTAGATGAAATTGGAAATGTCAACTACGTGTCCACAAATCGAAACTAACATTTATTCAATGAATGATTTAGTGTTTTAATTATCTGTTCAGTTTTGCAATTTTTTCTTAGCTGGATAATTCTTTTGATCTCCAATTAGGAAATATTTTTGTTAAACAATAAAATCTGAAACAGACGAGAACAATAAACAAATTAAATTAATTAATTCTGAAACAAATTTCAGTTCAATTTTTATTCTCGTCTGTTTCAGGTTTAATTAATTTCATAATTAATAAACGTTGTTTTTTTTTGTTTCAAAACTAATCGTCTATAAACTCAGCAGTCTAGTTTGCTAAGCATAAAAAAACTTAAATCAAGGTCAATGAATAATGATATAAATAGTTCTATTATTTTCCCAGAATTTTATATCAATGGAAACAATTATTAAAAGGTTTTATCAACAATTAAATTCAACAATAATGCTGTCTTCCACTCCTAAATTTGCTGGTAATTATCATTGCAGAACTAATTACTTACAACCCTTTGCACAAGAACAATTTGATACAAAAGAAGAAGCTTTAGCATTTATGAAAAAATATCATCAATCATGGGCAAATTATGAAAGTAAATCAAATGATGTATTACTTTTTAAATGTAAACAACATGAATGTGAAGCTGAATTAAGAATCAGTGAATCACAAAAATCCAGAAACAAAGTAATTTGGAATATTGAACCAAGATGTCTTGAAGATGGGATGGATAAGCCTCATATAGTTGAACCAAAGGGAACACTTGGTTATTATTCTTTACCAAATGAAGATGAAGGATTACATAAGCCAGTCATGTACATCAAAGCTGATCATGATCCCAAAATAAATGTATACAAAATTATTAATAAACTTACTGAACAAGAGTTAGATGATTTAAGTAATCAAAGAAGAACCATATATGAAATTATTGAGAGATTTAGTGAACAAGAGTTAAATGAATTAAATAATTAAATATTTAATTAATACTCCATAAATGAATAAAATTATAAAGTTGGATTTTGAGAGTCCACAACTTATCATTTGAAACAAGCAAGGTTAACTCGAACTAATATAATAGGTCACTTAATGTTGATTAATTAGTTCTATTTATTTATTTTTATACATTACATATTAAATATAAAACTTTTAAAAAACTATACCTCTGGATAAAATTTTATATCAAATTAGTGATGAGATTTAAATTACTTTTGTTTACACAGCACTCCAATTAATCTATATTCCAATATTTGGATATATAGGCTCTTGATAAGCTATCTTATACTTGTTTCTTTTCTTATAAGTTTTTTATTGTTTAAGTAGCTTTCATAAGCCTAAAATCTTCACCCAGTGGCTCATTACTATTCATATGAAACCTCAAAAATTAGCTATTAATTATAGCAACCTGGGAGTATGAAGTGCACCAAATTTACCATTGTAGTTGATGTTTTTAAAATTCTGTCTGTAAAGTATGATGAGAAAGAAGAAGGAAATAGCAGGAAGGATCAGAGCGGTTATTCCTAGCTCAAATATCTTACCTAGTGTTATCTGTTCATGCATGTCACAAGATAGAACACGACGCACAACGCGGAAGCGAAAATGCAGAAATAAGGTTGACTTTATTTGCACTTTTTGATTCTACTCCATTTGTGAAATATTTCATGGATAATTTGTTTATTTTTAGTCATACTTGTCAAGACCATCTTCATCATTATAGTTCATACTTTCCACCTTGTATTACAGTAGCTTTTAGTTGATTGGGAAACAATCTCAAACTGCTGCTACTCTAGTCACTTGGATTGGTCGAAGGATTGGTCGAAGGATTGGCGAAGGATTCGCAATGAAAGTATCACTCCCAAAGATTCATCACCGAAAACTATGAGTCAATTTGCTCAACCAACCGACAATGTTGCAATTTGAGATTTTTGTACATGTTAAGTATATCAGCCCATTGATACCTCAATTTTCAAAGTGCAAGTAAACTTAACCCTATTCGAGCATTTACGATCCCGCGTTGAATATGTTGTATTGACTTTCGAATGAGTAACATGAATAATCATATATCCCAGGACTTGTAATAAATGGTAGAAAATTGTGTATTCTTTATCGATTGAAGATGTAGTAAAGCATATAATAATAGAAATGAGTGATAAGTTACATGTATTTATAATATTCATGGGTAGTGTACATTACGAGAAACGTCTTTATTTTATTGTAAGTTCACGCATTTTTTTTATTTTTTTTATTTGTTTTGATTTTATGATTTTTTCTTTTTTGTTTTGATTTTATTAACTTAATAACACTTTTTCTTCTTTTGATTTATAACACCAAATTATCATACATCCTTCAACTTTTTCATTCTTCACTTAACAATATAGCAACTTACATCTAACAATTTACATTTAAGATCTAACTCAATCACAAAATGTCAGGAAAAGGAAAAGTACATGGAGGTAAAGGAAAATCTTCAGAAATTTCAAAATCTTCAACTTCACATTCAGCAAGAGCAGGATTACAATTTCCAGTTGGTAGAGTTAAAAGATATTTAAAAAAATCTGCTCAAAATAAAATTAGAGTTGGTTCAAAAGCTGCTATATATTTAACAGCAGTAATGGAATATTTAACTGCTGAAGTTTTAGAATTAGCAGGTAATGCAGCAAAAGATTTAAAAGTTAAAAGAATTACTCCAAGACATTTACAATTAGCTATAAGAGGTGATGAAGAATTAGATAATTTAATTAAAGCAACTATTGCTTTTGGTGGTGTTTTACCTCATATAAATAAAGCTTTATTATTAAAAGTTGAAAAAAAGAAAAATCAAAAATAAATAAAGCAATGATAAACTAAGATCAAATTCATGTTGGTTTTATTTACTTCATCTTCTCATAGTTCTATAAGTTTTTTTTAAAATTCATTTGTATTAATATAATAAATTTTTTATCATTAATATCTATAACTTTTGATTGATTGTCTATCTCTAACTATTTACAGGTTTTGTGGAGGACGTCGTATTCGTGTTGTTGCTAGTATCTAGTGAAGTTTTATTATCCATTTCTATTTTATTATCATTACCAATTTTAACATATTTTGGTTTATATCCTTCTGGAATTTTATAATCATCTAATTTTATATTTATATCACCTAATTTTTGTTTTATATATTCAATTTCATGTTGTAAAATAGTTATATCATCAGCTAATGCATCTCTTTCATTACTTGCTTTTTTCCTACTTCTATAAGCTTCATAAAATATTAAACTTCCTGCAACACTAAAAATAAAAAATTCTGATATAAAAGTTGCACCTTGTTCAATAGCTTTATTATCATTTAATGGTCTAACTCTTATTTTTTTTTCTCCTAATAAATTCATTCTTAATTTAACATCTGTTTTATGTAAATTATTTGCAAATTTTATACAAATTGTTCTAAAAGTTGAATTTGATTGTGCTGATGCTGATATTGCTTTTGACATTGGTTTTGCAATTGTTCGTATTAATAATGATGTTATTTTTAAAGCTATACCACTCATGATTTATAAATTGGAAGTGCTATCTCATTTGTGACTTTTAGATTGATGGATTATCAATGGTTTATGTATTTGTTGTATGTATGACGATGGTTGTTTATTTTATGTGGCGATAAAATATTATGTGTCGGCCGCATAATTAAGTAGGAAAAAAAGTTGATTTATCATATTTTTGAATCACAAGAGTTGATAAGATTTTATTGAAGATTGAAAGTGTTGATTGTTGAATGTTTGGATGTAGTATATTTTTAATATCATCTCTTAGAAGTGTCAAGATCGACCGAAGTTTGGAGATGTAGATATGCATGTATCTTGGCAAGGATCTACATACAAACTTTTGAATCTCAAACAGTTTTGTTGCAAAATTTCAACAAAAAAAAAATTCGATTCAATTTATCAACACATGATTGATTTTCAAGGACTCAAAACAAGGTCAGTTCTGTTGATTATAAACCAAGGACAGTGTAAGCTGAATAAATAAATGTATATTTACAATTTTGGGTATCTATTTAATTCTATAGTCTATTTAATACTTCCTCAAATTTCTTCTGTAATATTATAAATACCAATTGATCCATCAGAACAATAAGATCTATATTCATCAAGATAAACATCCAAGATTAAATTATAAAATTTATCATCATCAATTTGATTAACAATAGTAGCATTACCAGTTTTAACTCCCTTTGGAGCAAATTCATTACCCCAAATTCTTAAATTTCCATAAAATGGTGAATAAAATTGAGTATCTATAGCAACACTAAAATTTGAACTATTTAAAATTAATGAAGGATCAGTTAAAAATGCAACAACAACTTCATCCCAAAATGGTAATGTTTGTTGTTCATTATTTTGTGAATAATTCCCAGTTGCTAAAAGTTGACTTAATGGTGATAAATAAGGAGTATTTTGAATTTTTGTTAAATTTCCACCAGCTTTTTCAATTAATTTATCATATAATTTTTGTGATGGTACTAAATAATTTGTAACATTTGCTCCAATAACTAAATTTTTCCAACCAGCAGTAAGAACAATTTGAGCAGCTTCTGGATCATCAATAAAATTAATATCAGTATTTATATCATTTACAATAGGAGTTCCAGTTGCTGCAGCAAATTGAGTATCGAAAAAACCACCCATAATATATAAACCAGCAGAATCATTAACTAAATTTGGATATAATGATAATGCTTGAGCAACTGTTGTCATCATTCCTGCAGAATATATATAAACAGGATCTTCATCTTTATATTTTTTAACTATATCAATTAAAGCTAAAGCAGCAGGAATTGACTGGTCATAAGTAACATTATCCCAAGTATACATATCTTCATAATGATCATCATAAGCACCTTGCCAAACTAAATCACCAAACATAGATTGCCAAATTTTAAAAGTTTCTTTTCTTCTTAATAATGGTTGATTTGCTCCTTCATATAAAGGAATACATGATGATAAATTATAAACATTTAAAATATTTGAAATTTGACCCATTGAATCAATTAATGATGCTGAACCAAAACTTCCTGACATACCTACAATTTCCCAACCATTTTTTAAAGGAATTAATGCTACTGGAGCTGTTAATCCATCATTATCTATATAAACTTTTTTTGATGAGGTTAATGATAATAAACTTATTGTAGCAATTGTTATTTTTGCTAAATTGAACATTGAAATCTAAATAAGATAAATTTTAATAAAATAAGGCAACGAATGAAATGAAATAATAAACGAATGAACTTTTAATTGAGTTGTATGAATTTAGTATGATAATGATAAGATGGAAAAATTTGAAAATTGATTCATCCTTTCAACTATTTATATAATCAAGAATCTCATTAGCCGACGAGTCTCATCTCTTTGTTCACCTTCCCATTATTGTGTTATTCCATTATCTTTTTATCTTTATCTTAAAATTCCATACTAAATTGTATTGTTACTTAATTGGCGGTGATAATACACTAAAAAAAGATTTGAAGTGAAAATTTTTGAAACACAAAAGCAAGTAATTTAAATTAAGAGCCGCACCGATAAGAGGTTATTTATTTTTGTCATAATTTATTGTTCATTCAACGAACCGAAGTACAATTTCATCTTAATTGAGTTAAATCAATAACATTTAAAACGAATCTTAATCTGAAAAATAGGACTTTAAGATAAGATTAAATTGATGTCAATGTTGAAAATTGCCTTATGAACATTTTATACCAACGGAATATTTTCCAGAATAGTATGTTTCTTAGCATCAAATAACGAATTCATTTAATTGATAACGAGATATTTGGACTTCTTTTCAAAACAGAAGACCTTAAGCTGTTTTCAAAACAGAAGACCTTAAGTTGTTTGAGTCGGTGGCTTTAAAAATTTTATATATGAACGGTTAATTTGAAGTCGATGTCGGAAGTTTAAAGCGGAAATTAATCAAAAATCTTCTACGCGCGCGATATAGTAACCTATAATTTAAAAGTGGATCATTAAACTTGTATTCCCTATAAGTTTTATTCCAAATGTTTCAAATCCATAGTCATTGACACCAAGAATTGCTTAACATTCTGGCAATAAGATTAAAATCTTAAAGTAAACTAAGTAGAATCTAACATCTTAGCCATTACTCGACGTAAATAATAGTTCATCAAAATACGCAAGACCAATCCCTAAGCTTCACATAACTCTAACCATCAGAAACAAGTTAGCACAACGATTAATATACTGAATTACATTGCATATTGAATGGCCTATATTTGGTTGTTAATTGATGAATTAAATTTAAGAAATTTGATGATCCCCAGATTTTTTATAAATTTCTCTTTGTGTTCTAATTCGGAGTTTTATAAAATTTGTTCATAATTTAATCATATTTTTTTATTACTTGAACTTAAGAAAACGTCTCAACAAACAGACCCCCACAAAAACTTATGATATAGAAAATAGTTGATAATTATAAGTTCTACAAATAAAATTACTTATACTTATATATACACTTATTTTAACTTAATTCAATCCTTCATCAAACATTTCTTATCATTGCTTGGACCTTTCCAGATCCCAAGATAACTACAATGCAATCGAGATTTGATACTTTTCAATATGAAGATGATTTACCAACATTACCTGTACCTTCATTAGTTTCAACAGTTCAACAATTACTTGCATCTTTAAAACCATTAACAACACTGGAAGAATATGAACAATTACTTGATGAAGCTAATTCATTTTTACAAAATGAAACTATTCAATTAATTCAAAAACATTTAGAACATATTTCAAAAAAGAATAAAAATAATAATTATTTAAATATTGTTAATAATAATATGACTCCTGCTATTTATGGTGAATTAAAAGCTGATATTTTACCAAAAAATCCTTATCTTATATTAGAAGAAGATCCTTATTCAAAAACTATAAATCCACCAAATCAATCTGAAAGATCAGCTAATTTAGTAAATTCAACTTTAAAATTTATTGTTACTTTAAGAAATAAAACTTTAAAACCAGATTTAACTCCTAAAAATCAAGTTCCATTAACAATGACTTGTTATAATAATTTATTTGGTACTACAAGAGCTCCAGATGTTGAAGGTGGTACTTTTGATATAAGTATGAAAAAATATAAAAATATAAATGATTCAAGACATATTATTATAATTGCTAATAATCAATTTTATTCTTTAGAAGTATTAAGTGAAGATAAAGGTGATTCTAATTCAAAACATGAAATTTTATTTCATGATCATGAATTAGCTGCAATTTTTCAAAAAATTATTGATGATTCAGATGTTGTTGATCCTGTTGAATCTATAAATAATTGTATTGGTTCAATTACAACTCAATCTTTAAAACATTGGAAATTAGGTAGAGAAGAATTAGAAAAATCAAATCCTCATCAATTAAAATTAATTGATGATGCATTATTTGTTTTAATTTTAGATTCAAATTCACCAAAAACTGATCAAGAAAAAACAAGTATTGTATCTCATGGTACTTCTGTTTTATCAAAACATAATGTTCAAATTGGTACATGTACATCAAGATGGTATGATAAATTACAATTAATAGTTACTAGAAATTCTGTTGCAGGTGTTGTATGGGAATCTATAACAATGGATAGTACAGCTATATTAAGATTTATTAGTGATATTTATACTGATTCTGTTTTAAAATTAGCTAAAAATATTAATGGATCTGAATATACTTTATTTGATGATAATGTAACTTATTCAACATCAAATGAAAATAAACCTGAACCTTATTTAATTCCTTTCAATATGACAAATGAATTACAACATATTATTCATTTAGCAGAAACTAAATTAGCTGATTTATTAAATCAACATGAATATAAAACTCATACAATTAAATTAGATTCAAGATTAGCAGGTAAATTTGGTTTATCAATAGATTCAATTTTACAAATTTGTTTTCAAGTTGCTAATTATTCATTATATGGTAGAATGGTAAATACATTAGAACCTATAATGACTAGAAAATTTAAAGAAGCAAGAACTGAATTAATACCTGTTCAAAATGATTCTATTGCTCAATTATGTAAATTATATATAACAAATGCTTCAAGACAAGAAAAATTTGAAGCATTTAATGAATGTTGTAAAATTCATTCAAAACAATATCATGATGCAATGATTGGGAAAGGATTTGAAAGACATTTTATGTCAATTGTTCAAGTTGTTAATAGACCAGTCACAGCTAAAAGATTAAATGAAATGAATCCAGATCTACCTCCAATTCCAGATTTTGGGGAGTCTCTAGAATTGGAAATTCCTTTGCTATTTAATTCTAATGTTGATAATTTACTGAATCCAGAATTACTTATTTCAAATTGTGGTAATCCAGCTCTTAGATTATTTGGAATTCCACCAGCTGTTGATCAAGGATTTGGTATTGGTTATATAATACATCATGATAAAATCATTATAACAGTTTGTTCAAAACATAGACAAACTGATAGATTTATTGATACTTTCCATCGAATAGCAGCAGATTTAAAAACAAGTTTAAAAATGAATTCAAATTTCTTATTAAGTATAAGTGAATCAGAATCAAGAAAAATTGAAATTCAAAAATTAAGAATTGAAAATGAATTAAGTAGTTTAAGTTTAGATTCTCCAATTTTAAAACATCCAATACCATTAACAACAGATAAAGATGATCCAATAGAAACAAATGGTTTCAATGGTTATCATAATGGACGTAAAACTTCATCATCAAGTGAAAATGATGATGATTCATCGGATTTTGAATTATTAGGTGGTTATGGATATTTTGATTATGGTGATTTAGATACAAGATCAGATAAATTAGCAAGAAATCATTCTAATTTTAGTAGTCAACCTCAATCAGCATTATCAAGTGCTTATAGTTCAAGACATCATTCTTCAACAAATTTAAATAAATTACCTCCCATGAGTACTGCTTATGATTTAAAACAAAAATTAAGTATTTCTGAAAGTATAAGGGATAAATTGTCGAAAAGTGAAGATACAATTTCACCAATTGACTCAACACCGGAACCGACTGATGAGAAGAAGACAAATCCGAAGAATTCAATAGGTAAACCATTAGATTTATCCCATTATGGATAAAATATATAGAAGTAATTAATATTTATGAATTACCGTTTAAGCATTACCCCTTAAAAACTCTAGAACTAGATTTGTGAAAAAAGAAGATTACTAAAGTAAGATCTCATGTTTTAATCAGTTAAATCCAATTATAATGCAAATTCCTATAACTGGACTAACTCAGCTACTGAAAAGTCTAATATCTATACGAGGTCCAGATGCAACTAAATTTTTAAATGGGCTTTTAACATCAAGATTATTACCAAATGTTGTTAAAAAGAAACAACATACTATAAGTGATGCAGAATTAAAACATGCAAATTTACAAGATATAATTGATATAAATACAAATTATGGATTAATGCATGAAGATATATATGATCCAAATTTTAATATAACAATAAGTAGAGATGGAATTAATTCAATGATTTTAAATTCAAAAGGAAGAGTATTTACTGATTGTTTTTTATATAGTGAACCATTTCATAATCTAAATGGAGAATTTAATTCATTAATGGATGAACCTGGATATTTATTAGAAGTTGATAAAGATAATGTAAGTCAGGTTATGATGATGTTGAAATTACATAAATTAAGTGCAAAAGTTGATATTAAACCAGATTTAAAATTTAAATCATTTTATTATTATAATGATACTACAGAATTTGATGAATGGTTAGAAGAAGTTCAAGAAACTTATTTTAAATCAATTGATCCTGTTAATGCATTACAAAATGCTAATTCATTTATTGCTAATGATATCATTTTTAATAAAAACATATCAAATCATATATTTGGATTTGCAATTGATAATAGAATACCAAATTATGGATTTAAATTTGTATTAGACAAAACTATAGACAAGGAAAAACTTTTTTCATCATCTTTTCAAAATTCATTTAAAATTAATGAAATACCTGAAAAGATCCTAAAGTATCGAAGATTTCAAAATGGAGTATTTGAATATAATGATGCATCAAAAGGAGAATCATTATTACCATTTGAATGTAATTTAGATTATACAAATGGATTATCATTAGATAAAGGATGTTATGTTGGTCAAGAATTAACTATAAGAACTTATAATAATGGTATAATTAGGAAGAGGGTATATCCATTAGAATTTTTTCAAATTGAAAAAGAAGTGGAAGATTTATCAAATATTCCAATTACAACATTAAGTAAATTAGATTTATCACCATTAGAAGATCAACAAGAACAAAATACTAATGAATCCACTCCAGTAAATAATCCATTTGGAACTTCTTCAAAACCAGTGCGGAAAAGAAAAAGTTCAAGTGGTAAAATTTTATCAATATGTGATAATTTAGGTTTAGCATTATTAAGTATTAGTGATGTTAATAAATCTCCATTATTTAAAATTGAAGTACCTACAATAGATGGTAATAAATTGATTGGTGCAAAAGTTACAGTTCCTGATTGGTGGCCAGAATAGAATTTATAGAATATTTGTTAAAGTTTGTAAATATAGAAGTTGTAATGTAAACTGTAAAGAATTTTTGATCTTCATTATCATGATCGCGAAAATTAATTTTTGTCGGCATTTGAGATCAAAATTAAAATAGTGAAAACCGACTACCAACAAGAAATGGCTGAAAATATACCAATTGAAGAATATCTACAACAAATTAGTCATGCTACTGATATAATACAATCCAAAATCAATGCTAATCCAGCAATCTCAAAACCTAGAGTTATGATAATTTGTGGATCTGGTCTTGGAGGAATAGCAGATATTTTAAACCCCAAGAAGAAAATTGAAATTTCATATTCACAAATTCCAGGTTTTAAAACTTCAACAGTTCAAGGTCATGCCGGGAAATTAGTTTTTGGATTAATTGGTGAAAATGAAGTACCTGTAATGTGTATGGTTGGTCGTTTACATTTTTATGAAGGATATACTTTTCAACAAACTACATTTCCTATAAGAGTTGCAAAAGAATTAAATATATCAACGGTAATTGTAACGAATGCCGCAGGAGGTATAAATGAATCATATAAACCAGGAGAATTAATGGTAATTGAAGATCATATAAATTTCCCAGGATTAGCTGGTTGGCATCCATTGAGAGGACCAAATTTAGAATCTTTTGGACCTCGTTTTCAGCCATTATCTGATGCATATGATCATGAATTAAGAAAATTATTTGTAAAAACTGCAAACAACTTGGGTATAAAAAGACCAATTCATGAAGGAACTTATTTTTTTGCTGCTGGACCAACATTTGAAAGTAGAGCAGAAGTACGAGCAATTAGAGTTTTGGGTGGTGACGCTGTTGGAATGTCTACAGTTCCAGAAGTTATAGTAGCACGTCATTCTGGTTTAAAAGTATTTGCATTATCTTTAATAACAAATGCAGGAGTTGGTGAAAAACCACCAAGTGCATTACATGAAAATCCAAAAGCATTAGATGAAGGTATGGCTAGTCATGCTGAAGTTTTAGAAACTGCTGATGAAGCTTCTAAAGATGTTCAAAAAATTATAGAGTCAATGGTAAATGAATTATAGAAATGTACATTTTTATTTTATTTATTGATCTACTTCACCTGCTGATTCCCATTTACCTTGTAAATTTTCTTTCCATAAACTTACCTTGTTGTCACCGCCAGAAACTGCCAATATATTCCCACTTAATGACCAAGAGCATCTCCAACATACATCTGGAAATTTTTCTTCAGTTAATTCTTGTTTTTGCCAATTACCTTCTTTATCTTGAGTCCAAATCAATACAGTACAATCTTGTGATGCTGTTGCTATATAAGGACGGATTAAATTTGAAGGACTCCATGCAACATCTCTTACCCAATCTGTATGACCAATTAATTTATTTTCTTCAATATATGTATTATTTACAGGATCATATTTCCAAATTTTTGCTAAATTATCTGATCCACAAGTAACAAATCTTCTTTGTTGTTTTAATGTATTTGGATCTTTTGATGAAGTCGTTATTGGAGCCCAAGATGCTGAATTTACTCCAATTGCATGAGCATCAAATATAACATGTGAAGTAGTTCCATCATCATTGAAATCTACAACAGATACTTTCCCATCTGATGCAGTACATAATAACACAGCCCCTAATTCATGAGGAGCCCAACTAACTGAATTTACACTTGCTTGATGAATTGAATGTTCTGCTATAATTGACCATTGTTGAGTTTCTGGTTGTTCTTTCCAAATTAATGCTTTACCATCATATGAACAAGAAGCTAGAATTGAACCAAATTTAGGATGAGCCCAAGCTACTTGCCATATTGGTCCTTCATGACCTGTTAAAGTTGTAATTAGTTTATAATTTTCAGTTCCATCTATATCAAAAATTTTAATTGTTTTATCTGATGAACAAGTAGCCAATCTTTTTCCATAATAATCCAATACTGCATCGTGAATTAGATCTTCATGAGCATTCCCAATTGTCACCATGACTGAACTACTGTTTGATAAATTTGATGTTTTGACGTTTGTTGGACGTGTTAAATTTTGTGCGGATATTTCAAATTGAAATTCCTATTTTGTACAATCAAGATATGGAGGATGATAAATTAGATGAACTACTGACAATACAGAACTTAGTAGAACAATTGAATCAAAATGTAAATGAAGTGGAAGAGAATTCAAAAAGAGTAACGCAAACAGTTAAGAGTTTAGTTCCTGAAGATGTTTATAATAGATTAGTTGAATCACCAACAACTACTTCCACCAGAAAATTAAGTAAGATTCAAATTCTAGAATCAGTTAGAATACATTTGATTATGGAATTACAAAAGCAAGACTATATCACTAAAAATTTGAAAGAATTAATTGATCAGAATCAAGAACTTTTAGATAGTGTGAAAGAATATTTACAATGTCAAGGTACTCTAAAAGAGGAAGCAAAATTGCATGCAAAATTAATGTTAGAAAATTATATTAAAACAAGTATTGAACCTACACTCAACAATTTAAAAAAGTCATAAAAAAGGTCATTAATTATAATCAGAGCTTGAAGCTGTGCTATCAAAATTACATTAAAACGAGTATTGAACCTACAATAAACAATTTAAAAAAGTCATAAAAAAGGTCATCAATTATAATCAGAGCTTGAAGCTGTGCTATCAAAATTACATAAAAACAAGTATTGAACCAACACTCAACAGATTGGAAAAGTCATAAAAAGGTCATTAATTATAATCAGAGCTTGAAGCTGTGCTATCAAAATTACATAAAAACAAGTATTGAACCAACACTCAACAGATTGGAAAAGTCATAAAAAGGTCATTAATTATAATCAGAGCTTGAAGCTGTGCTATCAAAATTACATAAAAACAAGTATTGAACCAACACTCAACAGATTGGAAAAGTCATAAAAAGGTCATTAATTATAATCAGAGCTTGAAGCTGTGCTATCAAAATTACATAAAAACAAGTATTGAACCAACACTCAACAGATTGGAAAAGTCATAAAAAGGTCATTAATTATAATCAGAGCTTGAAGCTGTGCTATCAAAATTACATAAAAACAAGTATTGAACCAACACTCAACAGTTTGAAAAAGTCATAAGAAAGGTCATTAATTATAATCAGAGCTTGAAGCTATGCTATCACTTGATGGTTGTCTACCAATATACGAATAAGTTTTCTTGATAACTGATTTATGAGGATCTAATTTTACCCAAGATTGTCTGATTCTATCAAGGTTCATATGATTTCTTTCAAATTTAAAGAATTTGAAAATAGTGTACAATAGTTCATAAAAGAACACCACTATCATTCTGAAAAGTCCCATGTTTTCATCATCTTGTCCGATATTGACATAATTTTCATCACCAGTTAATTCCAAGGCAATTGATTTTCGTTCATCAATGTTATATAGATCTTTGAAATCCCTCAGATTTAATGTATAATCAATAATTTTCTTTAATTTCTTTTGACAATCTGAATTTAATTTCTCTTCATAAAGTTTATAATTCTCTTCTAATTCATTTATCTTTTTTGAAACTATTCTTGTTTCATAATTTAATCTATCCACAGTACTAGTCAAATTATTAAAATTAAAT
Organism: Lodderomyces pseudojiufengensis; assembly: GCF_024610245.1. NCBI lineage: Eukaryota > Fungi > Ascomycota > Pichiomycetes > Serinales > Debaryomycetaceae > Lodderomyces > Lodderomyces pseudojiufengensis. The sequence continues at coordinate 1,025,440 of NW_026261523.1, forward strand.
TTTAAATGATCAATTACTCCTTCTTCTAATACTTTTTGTTTATTTGACATCATTTGAAGTTTTAAATTCTTAACTTTCATCAAATCAACATTCAATAATTGGAATGATTTTGCCATAGTTACATTAGATACATCCTGTTCACTTTCAAAATAATGGGTTTTCAAATTTTCATATCTCATTAATAAGTCAATGTTCTTAAAATATAATTGTGAAAATTTAGTCAATGTTTCCACAGAGGGACTTTGATATCGTAAATTTTTTTCAATCATTGAAAAACTATTACTTCTTGGTTTTGTCCTTGAAATTTCAACTAATTCAGGTGGGAAAGTAAAAGAATCTTTCATATGAATAAATGAATTTAAATTTTCTTCGTCAGGATTTATCAAAATTGGACAAGAATTTCTTCTGTTTAAATTTCTTTGGAATTCAGTTAATGGATGATTTATATTACTTTTAGAAACATCGGCACATGTTGAATCTAAACTACTTGATCGACGAACTTCTTCTGTTGATGATTCAGTATCTCCAATTTGTAAAAACGAATCAACCATTGAAGAAGATTGTAAAGATCGATCTCTTGCAATCAATGATCGATTAGTATCGTCAAAAGTTGGAGGAGCTAATTTATTATCAATATTTTTTCTACTTTGTAAACCAAATCTTCTTGAAAATCCCAAATTTTTAGTATTTAATTGTAAATCATGATTTTGAATAATTCTATCTCTTAAGCTTTCAAAATTATATAAATGAGATTCATTATTATTACCAACACTTTTCTTATTTTCATGATTCCGTAGTCTTCCTTGATCATCATATAATACATTACTTGATTGAACACCTAAAAATAATCTTGTCATTGTTTTTCCAACTAAATAATTTTTAACTAAAGAATCTAAATCTAAAGTTTCAACATCTAATGGACTTTGAGTATCTGCTAATTTTGCAATTTTATTTCTTATTCTTCCACTAGTTTTATTAATCATTTCTTCTGAATCTCGAGTACTTGCTGCATTTATATGATCCAGAACTGTATTTTTCATCACATTTGTAATTTTTTTCAATTCTCTTTTACCATACATCCTCTTTTGTGGTATAACGGGTTTCGGTGAAGTTAAAAGATCATAATCTTGAGATTCATCTAAATCATATGGTGTATAAAAATAATTTGATCCCTTTTCAGGCATTAATCTTGAATTTGTTACAGTAAATAATTTATTCATCGTTTCCATATCTAATTTTCTAGTTTTTTCTAATTTATTTTGTCTTTGAAATTGACCTATTGCTAACATAAAATTTTCAAATTCAAATGGATCTTTAGGCACATCAGAAACTCCAACAATCTGTAAACGTAATCGAATACTTAATATCAAACTGATTATTGCTGCTACTGTAGTTCCTGGTAATATCCCAAATCTAGAATTTGGTTTTGTATTGAAATGAGGTAATCCTATTAAATTCCACCAATTATTTATAGCTTCTTCAGTTTTAACACATAATAATCCAGTACAATATCTTCCATCTAATAAATCAAAATAAAACAAGCAAGTTTGTATAATATTAACCAATTCTCTAACTGCAAATTTTATAGGAACTTTAACATTATATATTTTATACATTTGACGAAATTTATCATCACTTGCATCGGAAATTTTGTCCGTCGTTAGTGATACTGACCTACCTGTACATTGTAACTTTTTCAAATCTGAATTTATTACAAATTGTGCCTCTATAGTCCTTGCATCTCCTGAAGAAATTGGAATTAAGTTTAAATTCGGTGGTAAAGATGTTAAATTAGTAACAAAACAAACTTCATTTGTAAAATCTGCTTGTTTATTTTTATTCACATTCATTGGTGGTTTACTTGATAATCTAGCTATAGTAACCATATCGTTTGTACTATTTGCTCTACTACTTGCAATTGATGATTGAGGTCTTTCTTTATCAACAGTTTTCATTCTTGAATGATTTTGAATTAATTCAGTCAAATATTCTTGAAATCTAATAGGATAATATTTAGTTGGTTTTTTAATGATTGTAAATTTTACAACAGATATTTTGGATTGTTCATTACCAGTATAAGCTGTAACAATTGTTCCTATATTTCGATTTATAACCCATTGTTCACAAATATATAATTCAAATCCATTTACTTCACTTTCTTCAATTAAGTAAAATTCATTTGAACTTACAAAATCCTTTTGGAAGTATTTAACAGCATTAAAATCAGGGATGATATATGTAATGAAATCATTCGGATTGGTGAAATTATTAGTATTACTTATTGAACTAGTAGTGGTTGCTAGTGAATTCTTCTTATATTCATTATTGTTTAGTGAATTGTTATTGTTGTTTTGTTGAGTGAAATACTTTGATCCTAATAAATTCTCTAAAGAACTATTATATGACATGTATATATGAGATGTGATGGTGTAGCCATATGTAGAAGTGATGGTTAAAGTTGTATCAGATTTGAATTGATTAATTTTGTGTTTAACAATCTGGTAAATGTAACAGTAGAGAAAAAAAAAAGGGAAAAAAAAAGATCTGATAAATGTATTCTACGTAATTGCGTCATAGTAAAACAACAAAGTTACTACAAAACTCAGAATCATTTTATAGAAATCTTAGATGATCGGTTGAGTTCAAGTAAGTAATCAAATCAGTGTAAATGGTGGGATTTCGAGTGGGATTCTCGAATCATAAAAATTGATATTAATTCTATACCTTCATATAAAACCGAGGCTTAGTTAACAAATAATTTGCAAGATTTTGCAAATGACAAAAAAAAAAATATCTGAAGCTACAAAGATCAATTGAGCTTTGGAAAGAACTGGAGATTAAAGTTGAACAAAAAGTTTATCATCAAATTTTTTGATGCGCAAATGAGACAACTCGTAAAATCGGTGCGCAATAAAATTAAACCTTGTAAAAGCATAAATCAAATGCCAATATCCTTTATCAATATGAATATGCTGAGAAAACGATTCAAAACAAATTAATAATAATGAAACTATTTGAGTCTTGAGTGAGTATGACGCCTTGGAAAAGTCAACCTCAGGTTTTGCTGGTGAGAATGATTTCATGGCGAATCTCTGTCGATTAATATAATAATATTGATAACAAAGAAATAAAGTTTCACTAAACAGGAATATGACCTTTCAAAGCAAGATATTACAGTGTAATTGCTAATTTTCATTGTGTTTTATTTTATTCTTCGTTAAGTGTACTTAGTTCTTTATATCAGAAGCAATATTGATTATGATCAAGCAACGGAGAAAAATTTCATCAAAAACAAAATATTATTCATTAAACCACTTAAGCATCGATCTTCTGGACAAAAAACTGTAATTTTATGACATATCTCTGGATGGTTTTTAAATCAATTGAGTCGCTGATTATCAGTTCCGTAGGTATTAAACAAATATCGAAGATCGTTGATCGTCTAACTTTGAATTCAAAATACAGAACATCGCTATTCGTAATCTTTCTAACAAAGAAATTGGTTCAAGTTTCATTTTATTAAAGTTAAATTATATTTATATAAATTTTCAAAGACACTTTTGTTGTATTATTTGTCAAATCTTACAAAATGAACTTAGTTCAACTCTTGATAATTAAAATTTATATTCTCCATAAATTATTTTTAAAAGTCGTATTTTTATCGTGTCGTAAAACACAAAAATAAAATTTATTATCAGGAAAAATTTCCGATTTGACTGTATTATCATCAACGTTTTAATTTAATTTCAATTGTTAAACTCATCCTCATTTAATATCAAATACTTGGTTCGATCAACATAGGCTCATAGACATAACAACACCGCAAACATTGGTAAAAGTCTTTGATCCAATATACATAGCGTCAAAATATCTAGTCTAATCTAATCAAGTCAAGCTAATCATTTACAAATTTGAACCAGTATGGCAAAACGGAATATTTTAAAACGGAGAAGGATTAACCCTAAAACGATAGTCGAGCAGGATTTGGAAAACTATATAGTCAACAATATGATCAGAGGCAATGAACATAAAAAAAATCAAGCAGTTCATTCGAAGAAAATTCAATCGGTGACAATAATACTACTACTTTCGAGATTTTAGCTTTAAAAGCACCCGTTAATACCAAACTAGTCTATTCAGGGTCAATATTTGATTCAAGATGGGAGAAAATTAGGGACATTATCAAGCAAAATACTGATGACACACCAGAGAGTACGGTCGAAGATTTAGAACCTGAAATTCCGTATTATCGAGTTAATAAATTTAAAACAATTAAAGAATTACGTCTTGAAGTTACACAAGCCTCCAGTTCAGATCACGAGAATTTAGAGGAATCATCCGATAGTCTTAGTAGTGAGTTGGTTTTGAATTCCAGTGAGCCAGTTGTTACAAATTTGTTTACCATTAATACAGAAGAAATCGGTCGCCGGTATCAAAAAATTAAACTTGAACGTGAACCACATGACATTAATTCCTATGTTGCATTACATTCATATTACATCGAGTCACTTAATATTCAATTTTTGCCAGCCCCAAACAACTATATCTTGACAGGTGCTTGTTCACTCATCGATCCCAGATTTTTACATATATCCAACATGCTAAGCTGAGTCGATCGGTTGCGTAATTAATTTTCAAAATACTTGACTACGTCTTAAATATTGCATTTTATCTAGTTGAATATATAATTGCTATACATATTTTCTGAATAAAAATCCTCTAGAAGTCTGCCTAGAACTCTAGCTGAGAATAAAGACAACAGCTAATTCATCAGGGCATGATATAATTGAACTTATCGCTCTCACATTCATAAAGATGGCACTTGAAACTTGAAAGCTGGAAAAGTCTTCAATAAAATCTATACATCATATTACCAGTTGCAAGATAGTTTTTAAACGTGTTTGTGAGACCATCCAAAGTATCATTTCTACAACTTTCAACTTCTCCAATATATTTGTTCATGTTGGTATAATCTGCCAACATCGCATTCAATATCTCTTCTATATGTGATAATTTCCTCTTTTCAACCACCATCAGTACATGAAATGCAACTTTTTCTATCTCTAAATTTTTTTGAAGAACCAGTTGAATAGGTATTAAAAAATTTTGAGCAACGCAAAAAAGGTAGTCCCGAAGGTAGACAGCCATAGTGTAAAGTTCTTTTGTAGACCAATATCCATCACTAGGTACAATCAAATTGAAGTCGTTTCCTTCTCCAACTTTATCACTATCTTTGAGAGTAGTAATGGATTGCCTATAAAACTTCCATAATAACAGCGGTTGATATTTTCCATCCAATATGTATTTACTGATGTGCTTGAAAAACAAGGCTGTATCACAAATTTGATAATTCTCAACTATTAATTTTTTTATACAATTATCTTCATCAGAATCAATATCAGGGATATCTTGAATATTGTTATCATCAAGCATGAAATCGAAGTTTCGCAAAAATTCTATTAATTCAACCTTATTGATACCAAATGTGAATTTATTTGTCCAATTCTTAAATGATTCACAAGATATTAGTTTTTGCTCTTGATTACAACAATATATCCAATGGCAATGTATACTTACACGGTTTGAATCAGATATTTCATATATGAAATCCTCATAATTACCTTCAATCACAACCCCACCATTCAATTCTATTAAATGCTTAACATTTTCTATATCATTCATTGTTGGATCTAATTTAAACAACATTGGCTTTTCTTTGCATTTAAAGATTTGTTCATTATCATGTATGCTTTCGCTAGATACATCACTAAAAGCTATAGGTGATGATATCATTTTTTATCCTAAATCAATTTGGCTCAAATTTAATTTGAATTGATATGACGATTCAATAAATATTTCAAATATTTTTGATTTTGATTCAATGTATAAATGTGCGTATCATATGAAACAGTGAAAATCCTCAAAGAGCCACTTATTGTGATGATTATAAGCCGTTTGTATGTAAAGAATAAAACCCAATAGAGTTTTGCCTCTGGATAACCGAGATGAATTTTTTGTTGACAAAAATTGTACATCCGTACCGCAAAAAATATTTTTTAATTGTGATGCAACAAAAAGTTGGTACAGCTCATGAGCATTTAAAATAAAATATGCAATTTGCAATTAAAGTAGGTGGAATACCTTTTAGATACGTTTAAGAGTATACTAGAGTAGTCTGTGTCATAATTTGTAATTCCATTCATCGCTACAACTGAGCAGGAATCTACAAAAAATACACAATCCAAAACACTTCAATAAAGATGATATTTTTTTAAAGTAATATTTGGTAAATGGAGAAGCAGTTTTTCACAAGTAACCAATTGCTCAACTAAAATCTACAAAGTTTATTCGCAATTGAATTTACTGTTTTACCTTCCTTTTTCTTTGGCATTGGCTCAGATGTTGATGATGTTTTATTATCTCTATCATGTTAATCCAATAAATGACTTCTAAAAAATAATTTTTTTTTGACCATAACTATCTCTCTTTTCATTATACTCAATGGATTTATCTCTTTTATCAATGATTAAAAATGATTTGGAAATATTTGTTCAACCTAAATATGTTGAATTTTAGAATTAAAAAACCATTTCTTGAATCAATTAAATAAATAGTATCTTTGCAATAAAATTTTTTCATATCTGTATGAGGTAGTCATCAATCTTTGAACCGATTACTAGAATTTTTCAATTCGTTAACTAAACTTGATTCATATGTTGAATCACAATATTGTGGCCATCATCACTCTAAATCATAAACATCTCTTGCATTAGAGCCGAAATACGAATTAGGTTATATATCATCAATATTTGCACCGTAATTCTTTGTAATAACTATAAAAATATGTTATTAAAAACCCTAGTTTATCAACTTAATTTTGTTTCCAAGACGGATTTAATCCGGATATATACGGAACAAGTATACATTATTAATTGCATATTCTAATTCTTTATGCCCACTCCATCTTCAAATTGTATAATCCTCATGAATATTTACAAGAAAAATTTATTATGCTTTTGTTGGTAATGATATAGATTGATGAAATGAGGTAAATAGGTTGAATTTTGATACATTGTCATTTTTTTACAGGTTTTATCAATTCATAAATCAAAACCTTTCCGATTTTGGAGAAATGGGCATTCACAAAATTCCGAGATTTGTTGAATTTATAAAAATTTTCAAACAGTTGACTTTATGAAATATTCTCCAATATCTGATTTAGTTTTCATTAAAGACCCAGCTATTGAATCAATGTTATGAACTATCCAGACCAAATGACAAATCTACAACTAAATCAAATGCCAGTAATAATCAATCAATCCAGTTATATTCAGTTGTGAGAACTGTTAACAGTAAGAATATCTCTTGCACTGGAAGCAATACCACCAAGATAATGATTCAAATTTTTATAACTCGTTCCTTGATTTCTTATGATTTTATTTTCATTCGCTATTGATATACCACAACTTCCAACAAGACCTACAGTGATAACTGCAAATTCAAAAATTAATTGGTATTGATGTATATTCCTTATATATTGAATTTAATAATAATGCTGGTGTATCACATGAGTATTTACCAAGTTGACCATGCTGGAGTTTGAGTTTCTTTGAAACCTGAATATCATCATTTTTGAAAATGAGTTCTTCTACTACTTGAGTTTTGATATCAAATATGTTTTTATGAGCTACTGGCGCTTTCGCAACAAGAATATAAAAAGTTAAACGATATAAACTTTGAGTAAAAGTAAATTCGACAAATTTAACATATATCAATTTCTCCACTAATGTCTGGTAATGAATTCTTTCCTGGCAGGTTATACCAAATTTGATTCATAGTAATTTTAGGACATTCTGATATTGTAATTGAACAATAACAAAAGTAACCATCCTCTGACCCAAGTGAGTTCATTAATTCAATAACTGGTAATTTAATGAAGCTCCTTATAACATTATAGTGATTACAAACCACAACTCCAATTATTGATGGACCAAAACCTTAATATGCAGATGAGTAGGTGTGACAATTAAATGAGGATGACATAAGTTTCCATGGGAAACTTGGAGGAGCTGGAGCCAAGCAAATATGACTTTCTCTATTAATATATAGTTAGCAAGTTTTTAATTCAGTTTTCAAGTAAATTGATTTTGCGCAATTATTCCTGTTAGTTAAACTTAATAAAACATGATAATGAAAATGAATCAAGGTGCATATTAATAAAACTTGATACAATAGTAAAACAGCAAATTTAACACCAAGTGTAAAACTTCTTAGATAATTAGCCAACACATTCAATTAAGAAATTCTTCCACAGTGTTATATATCGAACTCACATTAGTATCATTATCCGAAATATACGTTAAATTTTCAACAAGATCCATTTTTGCCCACCAATAGTTGTTACCTGGTTCATTCACACATCGTACAACATTAACCGTCTGTAGTGATTCTACTGAAAATTCAATTTGCTTAATCTGTTTTTGCTGGTGAAGTTTGTCTCTTTATAGTTTTCTTTTCAGCATTCAGATTCCAAATAAATGATTACCAATTCAGTATTTCTGGGCATAGTTGTTGTAGTTGTTCTTCCAAAAGTAGATTTGGTTCTTTGAAAAACAATTCTTATGAACTAATAGTACTTAATCTTGATTCAATCTCCTCTTTCACTGTAGCCAATGTTCTAACCAAAATAAACTGTTTAATATGTGAGATTAAACACGTGAGGTATGAAATCCATTTTCAGAATATTTATATAAAATGACGATGTGATCAAAATTATTATCTTTCTTTAGCACATAAAACTCACACAACATCAACAAAAAAATAACAAGAAGAAGCTATTTCCACCAGACGACTTGTGCCGAAATTAATGTATAAAATTTGTCCGTGAGTTAGTTGAGGGTTTTTAACAGAATTTTTCATTTTGATGTTTTCACCGATCCTACAGCTGTGCTTTGCTCCTGTCACTTTGTTATTTCTTGGAATTTTAGATAAGAAAACTTCAAAGATCAAAGGTACAGTTGCGTTATCTTTTGAATAAATCGGAACAATAGCATTAGGGTAAAAGAACTTTTAGCAATCATACAAACATTAACTAAATTTAGACATTTTTTACTTGGTGCAACTATTGTTATAAAATCAGATCATAAATCGTTGCAATACTTAATCAATAATATAAAAACCACCATCATACAGATCATCAAGATGATTAGATGTGCTATCGGAACTCGATGTTACTATTGATCACATTATTGAAAATATCGATATCCTTGATGCATTATCTGGAAAATTTTCATAATTAGTTATTATTATGAAGAAATAAATTGTAAGAGGTGCAAGTACAATGCAAATTGAAACTAATTTTTCAGGCGAAGATACACCTGAAGAAATTGAAGAAAATAATTCTCAAGATGAACAAGCCTTTGAAATTTACTACTACCTTTCAAATCAAATAGATCCACTAAATACAATCAAATATACAATTAAGAAATTTAACTATAAAAATGGTGTTTTATATTATAAAGGGTTTGATTATAGAGCTGATCCATTTGAAAGAATTTGGATTGCATTTAATTTACACTATAAGATTATTAACATACATCATTCACCAAATACTACATTACATCCAGGAGCTGAAGTGACATATTTAGAAAGGTTTAAATTTAATTGCTTGTCAAATACAATATTAATTCATATTATATGGTTCAATCGTATATTAAGAAGTCTATCTTATAGTGAAACATACTGTCGTCAATATAGTTATATATAGATATTAATAAAATTCCATAACAGCCTAAAACCTCAACCTATATTATTACTTATATTACTTCCCGTATTGTTGATTATTAGATGGGTCGTTTGTTATAATAGCCTTTAATCATAATTTATACGTTAATGACCAATTCTCGGAGCGATCACTAATATTTGGACAGTAATGTCGATTAATGCGATCTAATGATCTCCTTATCTTTAAGTGTATTTTAGTAACAGCTTAAGCATCTCTTATAAAAACTTATACCTCCATTATTTAATGAGTAATTTCTTATTCATAATCGTCATCCGTATTTATCTTATAAACTTTTTCAAATAAGCTATTTCATAACTTTTGTCTCTTAAACTGATAAAATTTACAACAACGTCTGACTCAACTCCATTTTTCTTCATTATCTTTCTAAAATTCTAAGTAATGATTTGCTGTATGTATTCTTGCATGATTCAAGGTACTTTATCTGATAGTAAGAAGGTTCGTTTTAGATTCAAATCCTTATTGTGTATTATGATTATTTATAAAATTGAGACTAAATGATTATATAATAAGTAGTAGGTAATCTAAATACATAATAACTTCGATAAATGATCTTGTGATGATTAGGAAAAGACCAACTATATTGTTAATGTGATAGTTTAATAAATGTATTTATTGTACTTTTGTTTAAGTATTAAATTATTATCTTTTTTTTCGAAGTAGATAAGTAATTATAATACTGCAATTTTGAGTAATATTGATGATACAGATATCTATTATAGTAAAACATTTGTAAACAATTAACTTGAATTAATTGAAGTAATATTTTGCAACCATAATAAAGTGATCTCATGAATGAGATTGATTTTATAATTCTTTTATCGATCTACATAAAAGTTTAAATATTAAATAAAATTAGTGTATGTACAAAATAATTTATTACTGTAATAAATATAAATATAATTAAA